>NC_062215.1:5351021-5661167 GCF_902686445.1 Sciurus carolinensis | reverse complement strand
CTGCTTCCACTGGCCGGGCGCCTCACTCATGCTGCTGGCTGTGCTGCTGCTGTTGAGCTGCTGTGGGGGCCAGCCGGCTGGAAGGTAAGTAGGGGCCCAGAGACCTCTACACCTGTCCCTCTCCACTGCCTAGCATGCCCCAGGGCTCTGAGGGGACTGTCACTCTTCCGCTGCTCCTATAGAATCTCCTTGGTCTCTTAACTGGGGCCAGAGGCTTCACTGGAATCAAGAACCACATGAGACCTTCTTTCCAGAAGGGACTGGGTGGAAAGGGGCATCCTGGGCTCTGGGGTGTCTGGGGGGCCCTTACTCCCTGGAAATACACCGTACCCTCTGCATCCTCGACACCAGCCACGGAGTGGAGCTGGTGAACGCCTCTGCGCTATTTCTGCTGCTGCTTCTCAATCTGGTCCTCATTGGGCGGCAAGATCGGCTGAAGCGCAGGGAGGTGGAGCGCAGGCTTCGGGGGATCATCGACCAAATTCAAGGTGAAGCCAAGAACCAGCCATGTCATTGGGAAAGATACCCCAGGATGTGTCCAAGCCCTAAGAGCTCTCCTAGGGTGGACTGTGGTCAGCTTCCCAGGAGCTGCCATCTCTGGAGTTAGAGGATGCCCCACCCTCTCTTTTGTAGGGAGGTGAGGGTCCTGGGACAGCTGTGGGCCCCAGGCAGTGCCCTTGGCAGTCCGGAAGCTGAGGCTTATTAACATTGGGGGACTGACAGAAAAGACCCTAACTCTTAGAGGAGGGCAGTTGAGATGTTTATTCCTACCTGGTAAAACTGGGCCAGGGGAGGTGGGAAGGTGGACCAGGGACACCGAGATGCCCACAGGGATCAGGGTTGGTGCAGGGAGGCAGCAGCCTACAGTGAGCAGCCCAGTTCCTAAAGGAGAGGGGCATTGTTTGTGTCCTTCTGTCCTTCTGGAGTTTAAGCTCCAGCTGTAGATTGAGGGTTCCAACAGGCTCTTTGGCGAGTCCATGCTTTATGATCTCCAGGGGCCCATGGTGTCAGAGAAGCAGCCTCTGCTATCAGGAGGCCTTTCTCTGACAGTTCGGGCGGTGGACGTTGAAATGCTGGGTGAGAATTTGTTTATTCATTCTGAAGCGGTTAATTGATTACAGCCATGTCTTGGGTTGTACCCTCAGGGTACAGCACTGACTGTGAAAGATGGGCCCTTTCCTCCAGGGGCTTAGTTTTGCTAGGAACCACTAGTGGCTCCCTCTTACTCCTCCAAGCTGTCACCGTCACAGATGCTGCATGTGGCTTCTGTCCTCTGCCGTGGGTTCTGCCCTTCCTGTCCAGCTTTTCCCCTTCCTTCTCTTCCTCCCATTAACACCACTCACCCCTCCCAGCCCCCTGTGTGCTGACCTGTTATGTGCCTCTGCCCTGCTTTTCTCTGGTGAGCGTCTCCCTCACTCATTTTCAACTGACAGAGTTCCTTCGTTCTTCCTCTTGGAATCCATTGCCCATCGTCCTGGCAGATAGGTTTTCTCCCTCTTTCATGCTCTGGAGGGGCTGGCTTCTTTGTCAACACACTCAGCATGCATTTGCCTGCTTTGCAGTTCTTTACCCATGTTTCCTTGCCCCTCACAGGCCCTCAGCAAAGTCTGCAAAGTGTACTTGAATGGAGAGAGGGTATAAAGAACCAGAGTTCCAGGTGTGTGCAGGGGCTGGTCAAAGGGTGAGAAGGTTATTTTCCTCCTTCTATTCTCCTTAGATGCCCTCAGGGATGGCAAGGAAATCAAGTGGCCAAATGCCCTATATCCAGACCTCCACATGCCCTTTGCCCCATCCTGGTCTCTGCACTGGGCCTACAGAGATGGACACCTCGTCAACCTGCCTGTTAGCCTGTTGGTGGAAGGTGACATCATAGCCCTGAGGCCTGGCCAGGAATCCTTCGCCTCTCTGAGGGGAATCAAGGTAGCTGGAGGCTGGGCTCCTTACTGAGAATTGCCACAGGCACCTCTATAGGCAGTTGGGATCCCAGGGCTCAACCCGCAGGCTTCGCAGCTGGCTCAGAGGCTTTGCGAAGGCTCTGAGGCAGAGCTGAACCTCCTCTTCTCCTCGTCATGTTCTTCCTCTCCCAATCCTTAAGATCAGGGACCCAGCCCCTCAGGCCACACCTCAACAGGCTCTTTGCTAGTGGACAGTGCCTGACCTTGGAAGCCATTTAGCTGGCCTTGTCCAGGAAGAGTGGCATCTGTGAGAGCCCTTTCATTACCCGCCTCCTTGTGCTGCTGGCAGGATGATGAGCACATTGTCCTGGAGCCAGGAGACCTGTTCCCTCCCTTCTCTCCACCGCCCTCACCCCGTGGAGAAGTGAAGAAAGGGCCACAGAACCCCCAGCAGCACCGGCTCTTCCGTGTCCTGGAGACCCCTGTGATTGACAACATCAGGTAACTGTGCCTCTTCTGCCCATGCTGTCCTCTCCCCAGTGCCTCCTGTGACAATAAGTGAGGCTCGCCCATTCTGAGGCCTTCCTGAGAGCTACTGTCTCCTCAGGCTCCTCCCCTTGGTCTCTTGTAAGAATTCTCAGACTCAGTGGTGGCCCGTTCTATTCTAAGGGAACAGCTCTGGAAGCAGCCACCGGCCCCTCTCCCAGGGGGATCACTTGGGGCCAGGGCAGAGTAGGGAACCAAAGGACTCACTGGTGCTCAGGGAAGCCCTGTCTGGTTGAGAGGCCCAGAATCCTCTCAGGGTGCAGGTGTCTGGCCTCTCCCTTGAGTGGGGCTGAGGTCACCTCTTTCTGCAGATGGTGCCTGGACATGGCCCTGTCCCGCCCAGTCACTGCTCTGGACAACGAGAGGTTCACAGTGCAGTCAGCAATGCTGCACTATGCCGTGCCTGTGGTCCTGGTGTGTGAGCGGGGTGTGGGGCAGGGGAGGGCTGGACATGGGGGAGCCCTGGGCCAGACCCAGGTGAGCGTGAGTGCAGGTAGAGGGCCCAGCGTGAGCCTGTGGTGTGAGTGAGGAAGGAAGGGAGCCAGAGCCCGGCTGGTCCCCAGGGCCGAGGGCTAAGCCGCAGCCCTCCTGTCCCCTCAGGCTGGCTTTCTCATCACCAATGCCCTACGCTGCATGTTCAGTGCCCCCGGGGTCACCTCCTGGCAGTACACTCTCCTCCAGCTCCAGGCAAGGATGGCCCTTTCTTCTCTGTTGTGCTTCTGTGCTGTGGGGCCCAGTTCCCTCACGAGGCCCTGCCTGCCCCTCCCTCTCTGCAGCCCAGTCTCCTCAGGCTTTAGCTTAAGAATTTTTCCTTCCCCTCCTTCCCTTCCCATCCCCTGGACAGCTGTCCTTTCTACCCAAGGAATGGCCATGTGGCAGGGCAGCCCTCCCTTCTTCCTCCCTCTGGCCAGCAGCTCTTTGGGAGCCTCGGTGTGGTCCACTCCTTCCCAGGTGAATGGCATGCTGCCCATCCTCCCACTGCTTTTCCCAGTCCTCTGGGTCCTGGCGACTGCCTGTGGTGAAGCCCGCGTCTTGGCCCAGATGAGCAAGGCCTCGCCCAGCTCCCTGGTAGGTTGTTGCTAGGCATTTGGGGACAGTGGGAGGCAAAAGAGAGGGAATTGACTGTAGCAGAGAAGTGGGGGCAGGAGCCCAGCCTCACCCTGGGCTCAGTGTGTTGGAGTCTCTGGGCAGTAGCCTGAGGGCTCCAGCCCTTTCCATTACAGAAGAAGCTCCAGGCCAGGCCCCAGGGTGCAGGTGACCTCCCTCCTGACTCCCACCAGTGGAGAGTCAGGACTGCCTGGATGCCTCTTACCAAAGGAGTTGGGAGCCTCATGAGTGTGGGTCCCCACCCTGCCTGCATGGAGGCCTGTGCAAAGATGGCTTTTTCTCCACTGAGGCTTGCCCCCTCCCTGTGCAGCTGGCCAAGTTCTCAGAGGACACTCTCAGCAGCTACACAGAAGCCGTCTCCTCGCAGGTACACTGACCACAATGTTTGGCCCCAGGCCCCTGTAGCCACAAGCCCTCAGGCTCCTTCCTGGAACCCTGGGACTCTATGACCTTGAGCCTCCAGCTGGGCTCTTGGAGCTCTTCCATCCCATCCACCTGCTGCATGTAGACGTTACCCAGGCCTGGTCCCGTGACATCCACATTTGTCCCAGACTCCAAGTTCCTGGTGCTCCCCCCAACTCATCCAGATTGGGGTCTTACAGGCCATCTCCAGGGAAACAAGACTGAGCCCCATGTAGCCTTGCAGACTTTCTCTCTCCCACCAGGAAATGCTGCGCTGCATTTGGGGCCATTTTCTGAGGGTGATTCAAGGGACATCGCCAACCCTGAGCCACAGTGCCAGCCTGCTGCACAGCCTGGGCTCTGTCACGGTGAGGGTGACCCTGGAGGGAGGAGGCACCTGTCCCACCAGGTCTGCCGTCTGACTGGGTCTGGACCAACTGCCAGTTGTGTGGCCCCATGGGGGCTGGGCTGATGCCAAGTCCCTTTGCAGTGCTGGCCTCTCTCCCTGCAGGTTCTATGCTGTGTAGACAAACAGGGGATCCTGTCATGGCCAAATCCTAGCCCAGAGACTGTGCTCTTCTTCAGTGGGAAGGTCGAGCCCCCTCACAGCAGCCACGAGGATCTTACAGATGACCTGTCCACCCGCTCCTTCTGCCATCCCGAGGTAGAGGAAGAGGTATGGCTGGCTCCCACAGGCCTGGCTGGCTGGCTGCTTAGCCATGGAGCCTGGCCAATGGCTTTGGGAGGGTGAGGATTAAGAGGGAGAAGCTGGGTTCAGGATCTCTGGAAGCTGCTTCCAGGTGGTTAAGGTGAAGTCACAGGACAAAGCAGTGAGGGACCCAGAACTGTCCTGCCTCCATGGGATCCACCAGGACCTTGGTTCTAGGCCTGTGCTCCTGTTCTTCTCAGCCCCATGAACGAGATGCCCTCCTGGCTGGCTCCCTGAACAACACCCTGCACCTTTCCAATGAGCAGGAGCGTGGCGACTGGCCTGGAGATGGTCCAAAGCCCCCCGAGGCCCACTCTCACCACAAAGCACATGGCCGCAACAAACACCCGTCTGGCTCCAATGTGAGCTTCAGCAGGGACACTGAGGGCGGCGAGGAAGATCCTGGAAAGGTGAGGAGGGACACAGAGTAGAGAGACCACCTCATCTGCCATAGGCTTTCCCAAAGGGGCACAGCCTATCTTGGACAGTCAGGGTCTGAAAGAATTCAGAAGTTGCATACAGCCCCCTGTCTAAGGGTCCCCCACTTAGCCAGCAGGATGACCTTCTGAGGCCTGACCCAAGTCTCTTCTGTGGATTCCTCTTCCAGTTCTCTCTGATGGTCACCAGCCTCCTAATAAAACCTTCCAAACACACAAAGCCATGGTATCCTCTTGGGTGTTGTCCCAAGACTAAAAAAGATCTCTTATCATTTCCTCCCTGTCTGGCTGTCCCTCTGCAGTACTGCCAGTGTATCAAGTATAGAGACTAGAGGCAAACTGGAACCCAAGTACAGGGAGAGGGTCTCAGGAGGGACAGGAGAGCGTTGGCCTGAGAATGTGCCTTCTTGCAGGGCCAGCCTTGAGCAGCCCACCCCTACTCCCTGCCTGAGGCTCCCCTTCATTTCCTACAGGCCCACCCTGGGACAGAGGCCGAGACCTATGAAGCAGAGGACTTTGTGTGTGACTACCACTTGGAGATGCTGAGCCTGTCCCAGGACCAGCAGAACCCCTCCTGCATCCAGTTTGATGACTCCAACTGGCAGCTCCACCTCACTTCCCTCAAGCCTCTGGGCCTCAACGTGCTGCTAAACCTGTGTAATGCCAGTGTCACTGAGCGCCTGTGCCGCTTCTCAGACCACCTGTGTCATGTTGCCCTTCAGGAGAGCCACCGCACTGTGCTGCCTGTGCACGTGCCCTGGGGCCTCTGCGAGCTGGCCCGCCTCATCGGTATGGCCCACAGTGGGGGCAGTGGGGTGGGGCTGGCCAGGTGGCCGCTAGCCTTTCCAAACTGGCTTGGCATAGGCTTTGTATAGATCAGTTGTCAGAATGGCATGTGCTTGCCATGTACCAGCTGATCCTTTAGCTTCTGATGGTCCCAGCCTAACCAGACAGCGGTGTGAGACAGAGCTCCCTGGCTTGGGAAGAGAGCTGACTGTTGGGATGAAAAGGCTGCAGGACTGACTAGATTGTCTGCCGGGAGTGAGCCTGTGCCCCCGGGCCCTGAGTCCTATCATTGTCCCCACAGGCTTCACTCCAGGGGCCAAGGAGCTCTTCAAGCAGGAGAACCACCTGGCGCTCTACCGCCTCCCCAGTGCTGAGACTGTGAAGGAGACCTTGCTGGGACGGCCATCCTGTGTCACCAAGCGGCGGCCCCCCCTCAGCCACATGATCAGCCTGTTCATCAAGGACACTGCCACTAGTGAGCCTCATGTCAGCTCAACTGGCATCTGGTTGAAAATTCCAGAGCTTGGGGGTGGAGTTTTCTGCCCTGCTGTGTCCATTTCTAGGGAGGGCTGGGATGGTAGACCACTTCCCGAGTCCTCTAGCATGGCAGAGACTGGGACTGGGGACCTGGGCCAAAAGACTGGAAGCATAGCCATATTACCAGCTCAGTGGTGTTCCATAGCAGCTTGCTGTCCGAGTGGTCTGGGGAATTCCCTCCTCTGTCCGGGCTCCTTGGCACCCTTCTCAAAGATGGCAGCATGCTACTTGTTGGTTCGGATGGAGCAGGGGCTGGTTTGGGGCCTTCATGTTTTGATCTTTTTGCCCTACCCTTAGGCACAGAGCAGATGCTATCCCATGGCACTGCTGATGTGGTCTTGGAGGCCTGCACGGACTTCTGGGATGGAGCTGACATCTACCCGCTTTCAGGATCTGACAGGTGGATGAGGAGCTTTGCCAGTCTATCTGCCCATCTCATAGACATGGGGCATCTCAGGACCACTCGCCTCACTTCCACTCTGCTTCCCTGGCAGAAAGAAAGTGCTGGATTTCTACCAGCGAGCCTGCCTGTCTGGTTATTGCTCTGCCTTCGCCTACAAGCCCATGAACTGTGCCCTATCCTCTCAGCTCAATGGCAAGTGCATTGAGCTGGTGCAGGTGCCTGGCCAGAGCAGCATCTTCACCATGTGCGAGCTGCCCAGCACCATCCCCATCAAGCAGAATGCCCGCCGCAACAGCTGGAGCTCCGACGGTACCACGCACCTCCATCCCAGTGGGGTGGGCACTGGGGCTTCTGGTGGTAGGGGAGGGCCTCTGGAGGGCCATGGCATTGTTTGCAGCACAAAGGGCTGTGGGCACTGTATAGGAGCTGGGGTGCCAGTGTGGTACTCACTAGCTGGTGACATGGGGACCCCCTCCGTTTTCTCTCTACCCTCCTCCTAGGTTTGATTTCAGGGGGGTTACTATATACAAAAGCACTTTTTTTTGAAAGTTATAAAACTTTCCAAAGAAGTGTGGATTATAGTGTTAGCCTTATTAGAAACAGATAAAAGCCCAGATCACAAACCCTGCTGGAACCGAGGAACTCAGAACTCAACCTTCCACCCCCAAATACATACTTATGGGGTCTTAGAAACCCAGGAGGCATGTGCTGAAGCAGTAGCTAAGGGTGGGCCAGCCCCATCCCTGGAGCTGGGCTGTGCAGGAGCTGAGCCATGTTCTGCCTGGCTCTCGGGATGGCCACCTGACTGATGAGTACTTTTCATTGTCTTTTCTCCTGTCTGTTGGTGCCTTGTGTGTCTTGGCTGTGTGTGTGGTCCCCTGGGGCCCACCTGCTCATTGATTTGGGTGTGGCATCTGTGCGTGTGGCCCTGGGCTGCCTCCTGGAATCTGCTGGTTCCTGGGTGTCCTGATTGGGCTGTGTTCCGGGCATCCTGCTGCGTGTTTGCTGGTTTTGTATCTTGTTCCTGCCTGAAGAAGGGATCGGGGAGGTGCTGGAGAAGGAAGACTGCATGCAGGCCCTCAGTGGCCAGATCTTCATGGGCATGGTGTCCTCCCAGTACCAGGCCCGACTGGACATCG
The DNA here is from genome assembly GCF_902686445.1 of Sciurus carolinensis. Classification (NCBI taxonomy): domain Eukaryota; kingdom Metazoa; phylum Chordata; class Mammalia; order Rodentia; family Sciuridae; genus Sciurus; species Sciurus carolinensis. The sequence goes on along the minus strand of NC_062215.1, from coordinate 5,653,206 downwards.
TACGCCTTATTGATGGGCTGGTCAATGCCTGTATCCGCTTCGTCTACTTCTCTTTGGAGGATGAGCTCAAAAGCAAGGTAGGGAGAGATCTCCCCCTCTGCTGCCACTAATTCTTTTCCTCGTGGGCTTCCTCTGATCATTGTCATCTTCCTTTTTTAGGTGTTTGCAGAAAAGATGGGCCTGGAGACAGGCTGGAACTGCCACATCTCCCTCACGCCCAATGGTGACATGCCTGGCTCCGAGATCCCTCCTTCTAGCCCCAGCCATGCAGGCTCCCTGCATGATGACCTGAATCAGGGTGAGGGTAAAGCATGTGGTGGGGTGGGTGGGGGTGGGAGGCTTCCCTCCTAGGAGCCACAGCCAGGAATAGCCTCCATAGATCTCTTACGATGAGTATGCTCCCTCGGAAAATGACCCCAATGTCCCTGCAGGCAACAGCAGTGGGAGGGGAAGAGTGGAGACCTGGAGTCAGGAAGTTGTGTCCCATCTGCAGGGCAGGGAAAGGCCCCCAGAAGGCTGGCCCAAGATGAAGGACAGACTTTGATCCCCACAGTGTCCCGAGATGATGCGGAAGGGCTCCTTCTCATGGAGGAGGAGGGTCACTCCGACCTCATCAGCTTCCAGCCTACAGACAGCGACATCCCCAGCTTCCTGGAGGACTGCAACCGGGTAAGAGAGCAGGACCTACCCCACCCCACCCCGTGCCCTCTGAAGTGGCTTCGTGGCTGGTCCAGGGCAGAGAAGGGCTGGCAGGTGAAGTGAAGGCATCTTGCTCCCCATCCTGAGGCTACTGGCCTCTTTGCTTCCTCTAGGCCAAGCTGCCCCGGGGCATCCACCAGGTGCGGCCCCACCTGCAGAACATTGACAATGTGCCCTTGCTGGTGCCCCTCTTCACTGACTGTACCCCTGAGAGTGAGTGCTGGGGCCCCTGCTGCTGAGTTCTGCCAGAGCTGAGCACCCCATGGGCTTCAGAGGGACTGTGGGTTTCTCATGTGGGCTGGGATTGCTGGGGAATCTAGTGGGCTGGCACTGGTTTGGCCATTCCAGGGAGCCAGAAGTGACAGTGTGCATATGATCATACTGCTGGGATGCGGTTGTTCCAGAGAGGGGCCCGCTACCCATTGTTTCCTGCCCTTCTGGCCTGTGGGTCTCTGCTGGCACCTGCACAGGGCTCCACCTGCCTGAATCTTGTGCATCCCACCTGTCCCCCAGCCATGTGTGAGATGATAAAGATCATGCAGGAGTATGGGGAGGTGACCTGCTGCCTGGGCAGCTCTGCCAACCTGAGGAACAGCTGCCTCTTCCTCCAGAGCGATGTCAGGTCAGGGCAAGACCCTGGGCTGGTGGGCCAGCCTCTGCCTCTCAGACCTGGGACAGGCCTGCATGGGAGTTGGGTTATATCCTGTGGTTGATCTTGCCTTGGCTGGGACCCAGGCACTGGGTGTGGTGGGAGAAGAGGGATGGGACACTCATCCTGGGGGGTAGGGGATCTTCACGAAATGCAGCTCATGGGTGGACTTTTCCTACACCGTAGCATTGCCCTGGATCCCCTGTACCCGTCCCGCTGCTCCTGGGAGACCTTTGGCTACGCCACCAGCACCAGCATGGCTCTGGCCTCCGATGGCCTTTCTCCCCTGCAGCTGTCAGGGCAGCTCAATAGCCTGCCCTGCTCCCTGACCTTTCGCCAGGAGGAAACCATCAGCATCATCAGGCTTATTGAGCAGGTGGGGGCTCAGACAGGTGCAAGGGGTAGGCGTACAGGCCCACTGTGGGCAGCCTGCGGGGAGGAGTTGCAACAGAATACTTCAGGCCCCCTGGCCTCACGCTCAGCTCTCGAGGAAACTCCCCCAGGCAGTTAAATTCGTCTCTGTTCCTTCTTTGCAGGAGCATCATGGCTTTTGATGTAAGTTTGTCAGTTGTAGGGCCTGAGAGGTCAGGCCAACTCCGGCCATAGTCTTTCCTTCTCCATCCCTAGGCTCGGCATGCCACCTATGGCATCCGTAAGTGCTTCCTCTTCCTGCTGCAGTGCCAGCTGACCCTCGTAGTCATCCAGGTGAGCTGGGGCCAGCACAGACTTGCCCCTTCCCCACCTGCTCCTTTGTGCAAAGGCCAGTTGAGAATCAGAGGAGGGAGGCTGGGGTGCAGCACAGGTGAAGGGTTCCCAGAGCCCTTGTGAAGCCCTTGGGCATTTGGAGTTGACTCTACTGGCAGAAAAGTATGCTCTCCAGCCAGTTCCTCTTGGCCAGGACACGAACAGAGGGCTGGCCAAGGGCAAGGCAGTCCTGGGGCTCCTCAGCTCTTACTGTGGTTCCTGGGTTCTTTCCTGGTCTAGTTCCTTTCGTGCCTGGTTCAGCTGCCGCCACTTCTGAGTACCACAGACATCCTGTGGCTGTCCTGCTTTTGCTACCCTCTGCTCAGGTGAGAGGCCTTGCCACCCCTCTGCCCATTCCAGGTAGGGCCAGGATGTCATAGGCATCCTGAGGAGCACAGGGTGTCTCAGAGCTCGCCTCCTCTGGTGCAGGAGGCACTGCTCCTTTGCCTTTGTCCACCTCCTTATCAGACTTGACCTCACTCTCAAGACTCCCTAATGGCTTTCCCTGTGAGAACTGGGAGACAGAGGTGACAGTCACTGCCCCATTACTACTCTTGCTTTTCAGCATCTCTCTGCTGGGGAAACCACCCCATAGCTCCATCATGTCCATGGCTACAGGGAAAAACCTCCAGTCCATTCCTAAGAAGGTAAGCAAGGCAGACCTGACAAGCTGGGACCTGTCATGGAGGAAAGCAAGTGGCATGGGGTGGGCTGAAGGTTGGTGTCCAGGAGAGGGCTAAACCACCAGAGGCTCTGAGATTGGGAGACCCGGAGAGTCAGTCCCAGGCCAGGAGTGGTAGTGGGAGCTGAGAAAGATCCTTGTTGGGGGTGTGGACCCCGCTCCTTCTCTCCCCGCCTGTCCATTTGCTAAGAGCCTATTGAATGTGTGAGTCCATCGTGTGCTGGACCCACTGTGTGGCCAGCAGAGGGGCCATCCACCATGGAAGTGACCAGCCTCCCTTCTCCTGCAGACACAGCACTACTTCCTGCTCTGCTTCTTGCTCAAATTCAGCCTCACCATCAGCTCGTGTCTCATCTGCTTTGGTTTCACGCTGCAGAGCTTCTGTGACAGTGCCCAGGCCCGTAACCTCACCAACTGCTCCTCTGTCATGCTGCGCAGGTGGGTCTGTGGGGCTTTCTCCCTCCTCACTCCAGCCCACTTCCCCGGGGTCCCACATGAGGCTGAGCCCTTGTCTTGCTTTGACAGTAACGATGAAAGGGCTCCAGCCTGGTTTGAGGACTTTGCCAATGGACTGCTGTCAGCTCAGAAGCTCACGGCTGCTCTAATTGTCCTGCACACTGGTGAGGGCCCAGTTTAAGAGGGACTGCTGACTGCTGATGGGGATGCCCTGACATGGGGGACAAGGCCTTGGACTAATGGGGAGGCTGACCCCCTCCACTGGCCCCATTTTCTCCAGTCTTCATCTCCATCACCCATGTGCATCGCACCAAGCCTCTGTGGAGAAAGAGCCCCTTGACAAACCTTTGGTGGGCCATGACCGTGCCTGTGGTGTGAGTAGTGCTGGAAGGAGGGGGCCCTGGGGCCAGGGAGGGGCTTCTGTGGGGCCTTGAGCACCTAAGGCAGGTAGGGAAGGAAGCAGACAGCCTGCCTCCTCCTCCCACAGGCTGCTGGGTCAGGTGGTGCAGACGGCTGTGGACCTGCAACTGTGGACACACAGGGACAGCCGCATCCACTTTGGTCTGGAGGATGTGCCCCTGCTGACATGGCTCCTGGGCTGCCTGTCCCTAGTGCTTGTGGTGGTCACCAATGAGATTGTAAAGCTGCATGAGATTCGGTGAGCTGTCAGCGGGGCACCTCCCTTGGGGCGCCAGCATGTTCCCTAAACCTGTCTCACCCTCTTGTCTGCATCCTCCCCTCCCTCCCTCCCTCTTCTGGGGTCCTGCCCCATCCCTTGGTCTGAGGATCTACAGCAACCAGCATTTCAATCTCCTGCCCCACCAGGGTCCGCGTCCGCTACCAGAAGCGACAGAAGCTACAGTTTGAAACCAAGCTGGGCATGAACTCTCCCTTCTGAGCCATTGGCCATGGCAGCCACAGTTGTCCTGGTCCCTGGGGTAAAAGCCAGACCCGTCCTGAGTCTGAGGAATTGGGGTCAGAGGCCCAGCTCTCATCATTGGAAGCCCTGCGGTCTTCCTGACCCTGGGCTTACTGAGCAGAAGTCAAGGAGTGGCGGCCTTGACCAGACGGGATCATCCTGGCTCTTCCGTGGCCTTGCCAGGGGCACTCTTGAATGTATGACCTCAGGCGCTTGGCAGAGGGACTGTCAGTCCCCACCCCGGTGGGATGCCCTGCTTCAGGGTCCCCTATTCCAGCGCCCCTGCTCTTGCACCTGTGGCACAGTTTCAGAGCCATGGGCAAGGGCCTTAGCCTTTTTTGGAAGAGCAATGGCTGCTGCCTTCAGAAATGCCACATCCTCCCTGCCTCCCCACATCCTGTCTTCCTGGGGTAAGGGCCTGGGTGTGGCCCTGAGGACCTCTCCTCCCTCTAGAGGGGATTCTCGGGCTTAGGCCTGAAGATGCAGAAGGGCCCCCACCTTGCCTGGAGCCTCTTCCTGTGCCTGCACTCAGCTGACTCAGTCTTCGGGGATGTGGCCCAGGTTTCCCGTAGCCCCTGCCCTTGTTCTCCTGGGAGAAGTTTTTACTGGTGTATATTTTTTACTGGAAATGAGCCTTTTAGGAATGAATATAGGCTGGTTTATATTAAAACTTGTAAATTGCTTAAGAAAAACCTGTGGCTGGTCCATGAGGCAGCTACAAAGGGCTAGTCTTAAAGGGGCCACCCCCAGGCTGCTGAAGGCAAGGACTCAGGCCTTCATCCTTCCACATAGGCAGGTGCCCCTAGGGCCAGCTCAGGGAAGACCCTGGACTCAGGTCCATGGCACAGATCCAGACAGACAGCCCAGTCATGTGGAATGACACTTTCATTGGTGTTAGTTGGGGAAAGGTTAATGGTTACAGAGCCAGGGCCTGGGTCAACTGGGCTGGGCCTCCGGCCCTGAGGTGGGCAGCTGTGCTCCTGCTGTGGAAGGCCCTCCCCCGCTGCGTCCTCTCAGGCAGTTAATAGATAGAATAAATTCCATTTAAAATATATGCATTTTTTCTCTGCTTAAAAAATAACATTTACAGTTGAAAAAGTTTGGACACTGGGGATCTGTTAATCCCATTGCTTCCTAACCCTACTAACACCGTCTCCCAGTGAGGGATGGCAGGAGCAAGGATAGGAGCTGGCTGGGCCATGCCCCGTTGGGTATTTACATGTCCTATGTACACTGGCAGGGAGGGGGCCCAGCCAGGCACACTGCCTCCCCTAGCTTCTCAGAGCGCCAGGGCAGCACGGTGGGTGGTCACAGGCATTCCCTTATTACAGGAACTTGAAGCATGGGGTGGGGGTGTAAAGGCAGCACCCCAAAAGCCCTGCCACCACCTCCTCCTTGAGGAGAAAGCTCTTTATAGGGTTCTTGTCCAGGTGCCAGGGCTGTCCAGTCAGATTATACATGGGTGGAGGCTTTGCTAAGATGCAGCAGAGACCCTTCAGCTAGTCAGGTTCTGACAAGTCCCCCTGCCCCTCTGCAGGGCTGCCCCACAGCGCTAAGGGCTGTATTTGGAGCAGTAGGGAGAGGCTCAACTGGGGCAGGGTACTCCAGCCTGACCAGCCCTGGGCCTGTGCCTAAGGTGGTCGGCCCTTTTCCATGCTGGGTCAAAGGAAGTGGATATGACAGGTCACAGTGGGCACCACTGGAGGACCACAGGCAGGTCTTGCTCAATCCAGCATGGCATCCAGCTGGTCGGCCAGGGCATCAAACATGGTGCTGATGTCGTCCAGAATGTGCTTGGTGGAGGTCACTGGGGGACTGCAGCAAGGGGAAGGGCTGGATCAGAGGGGCCAGAGGCCTGCAGCCCACTGGCCCTGGGGAAGGAGCTGTCACTGAGCTACTACTGGGTGCCAGGCACTTAGCGTGCATCACCTCTTAATGCTCTCAACATCCTGGGTAGCAGGTGAGTTTTCTGAGGCTGGGGGTGGGGAACTTGCCCACACTCACATCCCTCTAAAGAGGCAGTCACCAGGAATCCCTGCAGGTCAGATCTGGGCGACTTCAAAACCTTGGGGTCCTGCCATCCCACTGGAGGCCCCCCCAGCCTGAGGCTCTGCCTGCAGTGTCCCCCTCCGATAGTCCCAGAACCCGTGTCCTACACCCACCTTCTCTCTCTCCTCATCTGGCACCCAGCACCCTTACCCTTCTCGCTCCTCAGCACTGATGCTCTTCTCTGCGGCCCGTAGTGCAGCTGCCAGAGATGAGCTGGTCTGCTCCAGTCTCTGCTGGGCCCGGCCTGGGCCCACAGCCCCTGTGCTCTCAGGCCTTGGTGGGGGCACTGGGCGGGGGCCCAGGCGGGGAGCCAGCTTTGGGCCAGAAAATGCCAGCTGGGTGCAGGCCACAGACACAGGCTTGGGGGCTGTTCCTGCAGAGAAAAAAGTTGGCAGTGACTCTGGTTTGGATGTCCCCCGTACACAGCATACCATCCCTACAGGCCTCAGCTTCCTACCTGCTCCAGGCACCTTGAGGAGGGCAGCCGGGACAGTGGGGGGCTCCATCTCCGCATTCGGCCTACTGCCTGCTGAATTTTCCAGACCAGGCCCAGAGCAGGGCACCGGGGGCACTGGGGGCTGCATCACGGGGCTTGGAGGAGTGGCTGGAGCGCCTTGATGTGAAAGGCTGCTGGGGTCAGGCCGTGAAGGGTTGGAGGAGGCGGAGGTGGAGGACTCACTGGGAGCCTGGGAGGGCACGGAAGCAGAGGGGCTCGGGGTGGCTCCTGTTACCCCAAAGGCCAGCAGTGCCGTTTGCAGTGGCTCTCTTTCCCTGCATTTGGGCCTCCGCTTGACAGTGTCTGACTCCGTGAGGTTGAAATCGAGGCCAGGGGGCACGGGTGTTTCCCGGGGTGGGGGGCCAGCTGGCTTTGGCCGCTGCTTGATAGTAAGATTCCCTTCCTCTGCAAACGGCAGCCCTTCCCCTGAGCTGCCCCGAGACGGGGGTGTCCCCTCAGGGCCAGGCTCCTCTTCCTCTGTGTCCGATGCAGGGCCAGATGGGGCAGGCAGACCAGGGGGCTCAGAGGGGCCGGCTGGCTCACTCAGGGTCCGCCTCCGAGGCCCTGCAGCACTCTCCTTGGGCCCTGTGCTCCCGTCTAGTGAAGGTGGCTCCGAGGGGCCGGAGACGGAGCTGAGGCGCTTGGGGGGCGGGGGTGGAGGGCCTTTGCGACGGGCACGCAGGGCAAAGGACTGGCTGCGGGGAGCCCCTCGAGTTGGGGCTGGGGTAGGACTGGTCCGGGTGAGGGTGCTGCGTCCTGGTCGCCGCGTAAGAGTGGCATAACTGCCCAAGGTGCTGCCCACTGGCCCTTCAGCCTCCCCCTCAGCTTCCCCCTCTGCAGGGCCAGGGCGGCTCAGGCTGTGAGACCTACGCTTGGGCCGAGGTGGGTCTGGAGGAGCGGCAGGGGGGCCGGCCAAGTAGGAGAAGGCTCGGGGTGCACCAGGAGGTGGCCCTGCAGCCGGGCTAGAGGGCGAGCCCTGGGGGTACATAAAAACGTAAGGGGCAGGTCCTTGGCCAGGAAGCGGGGAGCAGAGCTTAGAGGGCCGCTCTGTGCCCTCCGGAAGGTTCCTCTCCTGGAGGGTACTAGGGTCTCCACCACTGGGCTGAGTAGCAGGCTGCTCCTGTGAGTGACCAGACCCCCGTGAGCGTGCACCAATGCTCTCCTGGCTGGGGGAGCGGGCAGGGGGCAAGGGGAGTGGCTCAGGACCACCCCCTGCCATGGCTGCTTGTAGCTCTGGGCTCAGCTCACTACCCTGAAAAGTGAGGAGGCGTGGGCCTGCCACAGCCGGCCCCTCCCCATTCTCTAGCCCCTCAATGGCCATCAGCTCTGGACCCCTGGCCAGCCGTCGCCCACCCTCACCCAGAGCCTCCCCCTGCAGCAGGCCCCGTCGAAGCTCTGCCAGCCGCTTCACACCCAGCATAAGCTTCTTCTGATGTCCTGGGAAGGGTGGACAGAAGGAGTGAGGTTAGCTAGGTCTAGGACGGTCACTCCTACCCCCCAGACCCCGTTCTCTGTCCTCTTAGAGACCCTGGAGGCACAGGCCCTACCAGAAGGCCTCAGAGCAATTCTCACCTAGCTTGTTGACGCCAATCTCCTGTAGCTCCTCCCAGGTGAGATCGGCCACCAGCCCCATGGAGTCGTAGCCGCTGCTCACCAGCTGCTTGTGGTACTGCGGCAGCCCCAGTGCACACAGCCACTCCAGCAGGTCCGTCTGGAAGAGCACTGTCATCAGATCTTGCTGCCCACCCAAGGCAGAAAGGAAGGGGCGCCATAAAACCACAGCCCCACGTGAGAGCCCGAGCACCCCAGCCCAGCCGCCGGCTCACCGGGATGTAGTTGGGCAGCCACTCAGCAATGCTGAGCTGGGCGATCTCTGAGGCGATTTTCTTCCTATGCCCGGGCTTGGTCACCCCTATGGCAGTCAGATCCTGCCACACAGGACATGGGTATCAGGCCCCTCCTCTGTCTGCCGGGCCCTCCCTTACCCGGCTGTAGCACCCACCTCAGGTGTCATGCGACTAATGGTTGGCACATCGTAGCCAGCTTGCAGGAAGTAGGCTGTGTAGCCCTCCAGCTGGAACTCACTCAGCCAGTTATGAATGGCCTGTGCGTCCTGTGGAGGCGGGGGAGGGGAACGGAGCAGGAGCGGCTCAGCCTCCCCAGGGGCTTGGTCGAGTGGGACTTAAATCCATACTGAGGCCCCCCATCCCCCCGACCCATGCCTCAGGCCTGCAGTGTACCCCAGGGGAGGTCTCACCTTCCCTTCTAGCAGCTGTTCTGGCCTCACATCTTGGGTGAAGATCTCCCCAGAGCGGTAGCTGGCCAGAGGGAGGTGGCTCAGGTTGTCTTTGAAAGGGGAGAGAAATGGCATCAGAGGTGGTGGAGGAAGGGGTGGCAAGCACTTAGCCTCCCCACCTGCATCTCTCTAGCCAGCCCTGGTCCCATCAATCGAGCTTTCCTACCTGCCAGGGACGGGGTGTGCAGTCCTGGCAGCACCTGGTCCTCCCCTGCAGAGGGCAGTGGCTGGAGACAGGGAAAGAGCCCACTCAGGGTGTGGGGCCGCAGCGGGGCTAGGCCCTGCCCTGGTCCCGGCATCCTCCCTCCTACCTGGGCATTCTCAATAAGAAGGCCGGTGCCATGGCCGTTGGTACCCTCAGAACTCTGCCCGCTGCCAGCACTGCGGATACTGCCCACACTGCCCTCGCTGCCCACACTATTCCTGTCACCTGCTGCAAGGGCAGAAGGACATGGGGTCAGAGCCCCAGCTGGTACTGCTAACAGTTGACTGGCATCTTGCCCCCACCAGTGCCTGGGAGAATGTACCTGGGCTGTCTGGGCTGAGGCCCACCCGAGGAAGCTGGCCATAGGTAAGAGGGTGTAGGGGGTCATCGGCAGGAGGCTGCGTTGTCCGAGAGAAGCCTGGGCGCAGTGGGGTAGGTGCAGAGGGGAGACGGGGCACAGGGATGCCCACCCGTTTGCTGACCACTTCCACGATGCCTGGGGGAAAGTAGCCCACACGGTCCGTGCCCCTTTGGCTCTCATGGATATGGCCCTTCCAGCGGCCATCAGGATGCTGTTCAAGCACCTGTGACAGGTTGTAGGGGGAAGGGATGGTGACTCCCCACACCAAGCAAGTGATAGGCATCTATTCTTGCAGCCACGGTCCAGCAGCCCAGGTCCAGCTCTTCCCCTGCTCTCAGGACACTCACCTCTGATGCCCAAGGTGGCCCAAGTCTGGCTCCTGCTTCCATCAGACAGCTTAATGCCCTTGTGCCACAAAGCACACAGACAGGGGCCCAGAGACAGCCTGTGCTCTACTCCTAGCTTGCTGCTTACCAGCTATGTGGCCCTGGGGAAGTCACTTTCTCTAAGCCTCAGTTTTGTTATCTCTAAAAAAAGAAATGACGATGGGGTCTGCCCTCCTTAGATTTAGAAAGGAAGACGTGAGAGAGCAGACGGAGACCTAACACAGCCTGATAACACAGCAGGTGCCCATGTAAGTCAGTGCAATCATTCACATTCTCAAAAGGAACGCGTGTGTGGGCCCTCACCGTGATGACATCCCCTGCCCGGACATTGAGAGCAGTGGGATCGTGGAGGTTCCAGAAATCCTTGAGTGCTCGGACCTTCAGGATCCCTGAGGCCTCTAAGAGAAGGGGGAGGGCAGGCATCATCCAAGGGTCCTTTTGCCATCTCCCCACCACCCCACCCTGTTTACAGTCTCCCCCAGGGACACCGGCTCCTCTTCCACATCCTGGTACCTACTGAATGGCTCTGGCCCTTGGCTGGGTCTTCTCCCACACACTCACCCCGCAGTAGCTGCTTGATTTCCCGGCTGGCCTGAGAAGTGGTGAACTGATTCACAATGTCCAGTGCCGTCTGGTTATACGTGTTCCGGATGTTCACGTCCACACCTCCCTGGGTAAACAGTGCTGGGTGAGCTCATACTAACCGCTCTGTCATCTCTGCCCTCATCCTCACTATCACCCAGGAGGTGGGTGCTGTTCCTATTTTCAGATCTTACAGGTGAGGAAGGAGAATTTCAGAGACCAGGTCAGTAATGAGCTAGCAAGAAGCATGCCTGGGTTTCAACCAGGTGGAGCTGCTCTTGGGTCTCAGGGTCACTCAAAGGAAGCTGGGCCTCTTCCCTGCCACCCAAGCAAAGCAAAACAGTCTACCTCCCCAGCTGGTCTTGGCACATGGCAGAGGCTCCACAGAGGCTCCACTCCACATCTGTGGAGTACCCACCTCCAGGAGCAGGCGAACCACCTCGGTCTTGCCGTACAGCGCAGCCTCATGGAGTGCAGTGCCGGTCTTGGTCTGGCGGTTGATCTCAATCCCGGCTCTCAAAAGCTGCCTGTGGTGGGCAGAGGGAATACAGGTGTGGCGGGGCAGGGGAGAAAGCCAACTGCCGGAAACTGGGAGATGGAGCATGCGTGAAGATGGCAGTAGGGAGGCATGGAAAGGGCACCAGAGGTGCCACAGCAAGGGGATGAGGAAGTCGGGGGCGTTCACTGTGGGTACCTGATGACTTCTCTGTGGCCATTCTTGGCAGCCAAGTGCAGGGGTGTAGTGTAGTTGGGGTCGCAGGGGTCCTTGGCTTCACCCTCCAGCAGTGCCACACATAAGTGGCTGTTCAGTAGCAGTTGGGCCACCTGCAGTGCGCAGCACCCAGTTGGGAGCCTCTCCTGAGACCCACGGACACCAGGCACTCAGAGCCCCCAGGGCTGTAGGCCTTACCTTGAGCCGCCCAAATTCACAGGCCAGGTCCAGGGGCGTCTTCTTGGCCTTGTTGACCAGGCACGGGTTGGACTGATGCTGGAGGAGCATTTCTGACTAGGGTGGGGAAAGCCAAGTGAGGGGACCTTGGCCTGCCTGGCCCGACTTCTAGCCTCCCAACGTCAGTGCCCTCACCGGCAGGCTCACGTACCACCTCATAGTGTCCATATTGCGCGGCCAGGTGCAGAGGGATCTGCCCATCCAACGAGGCGGCATTAACAGCCGCAGAGGCGCGCAGCAGCAGCCGCACGGGCTCCAGCCGGCCCTGCCAGGCTGCATAGTGCAGTGGACGCATACCTGGAGGGAGGAAGAGTTCTGAGGGAGGTCCCAGGATGGCACGGGGGGTTGAAGGACTTAAGCAGATTATGGAGCCACCCAGCTGGGAGGGAAGACAGCCCAAGAGACACTGGCTTAACCCAGGTTTGGTCAGGAAGAAGTCCAGCTGTATGGGGCCCAAGCCGGAGTCCACCATGCCCACTACAGGTAATCTGAACACCAAGACATGAGCACCACTCACTACCCCAGAAGGCTGTTTAGAGGGAAAGGCATTTGCAAGCCCAGAGAAGCTTTGGGAACACCTCTTAGCATTGCTATGTCCTAACAGGAGAAAGCTCTGGTCATAAGTCTGCCTTGGGCCTCTACCTTCACCAGGCAGGGGACACACTGCGGTCTCACCATTGCTGTCCTTGATGTCAACAGTGGCCTGAGCCTCCAGCAACAAGGCTATGAGCTCTAGGCTACCTCCCAAGGCGGCATGGTGGAGAGCGGAGAACCTGGCATGGGGGGGGACACAAAGTAGGGGGTGTCAGTGAGCAGTCTTCCACCCCCAAATCCTGGTCTTCCACACCCGAACTCCTCCTGAGGGCTGGCAGGGATGGGTTACTTGCACCCCACCCCCGCCAGCCCTGCCATGGGAGCGCACAGCAGCCGGGCCATAGCATGAAAGGGCTCAGTGTCTGGGCTGAGTGGCCTATTTGTCTGGCATCCCCCCCAGCCAGTTCAGGGGAGGGGGCTTGGGAGCAGGAGCCCGAGGGCTCCTACCCTCCAGGGAGAAAAGGGCCCAGGAGGAATCTGACCCAAGGAAGCCCCTCGGAGAGGCCCCAGGGCACCTACAGGAAGGTGGGTGGGCAGGACCCCCTCCCTGTGGCCCGACACAGGCAGGACCCAGAGCTCTCAGCAAATATGCTTCAAAGGTCAAGTTTAAGAGGAGAAGGGATTCTGAGCTCCAGGACCTTTGCCTTCCGACCCTCCCATCCCCCAGCATCTCTCACTCACCCGTCAGCATCCTGGTAGTTGACGTTGAGCCTCTTTGTGGAGCCAAGGAGCTCTGGGGGTCAGGGCAGGGGCATCAGGACACAGGCAACCATCTGACCTCACCCATACCTCACCCAATACTCCCTCCACCCCAACTCCCGAGCCCAACTGACCTCTTGGTGTGCAGGAAAGCACTTGTCCCATGGTCCTTTACTGGTTCTGGACCTGTGGCTCCCCACCCTGGCCCACGAGCTGACAGCTTGAAGGCATCAAGTGCAGGGAGCCACCACAATGGTGGCCTGGCCTCCCAGGGCCCCAGCCCAGCTTGTTATAGACCCAAAGGGGGTGGGAGGGGACACTGGCATGATGTGCCCTCAACAGACAGGCCCACGGAGCGCATGGTTAGCATTCCTGCCTGAATGGGCTAGGGAGCGAGTCACATTGTCCTGCTGGGCCGAGAGGGATGGGCGGGGAAAGAAAGGAGAGGGTTGCTAGGTATTGAGGGGAGAAGAAAGGCCAGGCAAGGGCCCAAGGGATATAATGTCCATCCCCGTGGCATCCCTAGGTGGAACATGGTCGGGAAGGCAGCCTCCCCTGCCCTGTACTAGCCCTGCTCTGCCACAAGCTAGCTGTGACACTGGGCAGTCATTTAACCCCTCAGGCTCAGTGTCCTCCTCTGTAAAATGGATCGATCACAGAACCTGCTCGTGGGGTTGTGACTACAGTGCTGGCCCATGTCAACGTGCGGAAGATGGCAATTCTATCTTAGCACTCTACACACTGACCATTACCAGCACTGTGTTATCCTCCAGCAAGAGCTGGCACCATCTCTGGACTGTCCCCTGGATCTCGGAGGGTTCTCTGCCAGCCTGGGTGGCACCTGCTGATTTGGGTCCCTCAAGCTCTTGACTGAGCTGTCCAGCCCCAGGCAGAAGGGCTGGGACACTGCCTCCCTAGAGCAGGACATGTGCAGGTGAGGACCTCAGGCAGCCAGGACATAGTAGTGGGGGTGGTCCTTGAAGCATTGGGGAGGGAAAGAGAAAGGCCTGTCACAGGAGGCCCGAGTCTCCTGCAGGAACCTACCCCTGCTGCAAAGGAGGGGGCCTGGCCCAACCCAGGCTGGGCAGAGTGCCAAGCATGCTGGTCCAGGCCTGCCCCCCAGGCCCTGGTGGGCCCCAGAATACCCCGGCAGCCTGGGCAAGGCAGGGCCTCATTCCAAAAGGGAGGGACCAATCCTGCAGTGGGAAGCAGGAGATGGGGAGGGAGGGGACAGTCACATGGAGTGCTGAGCTGAAGGACTGCACCAAAAGGTAAATATGGAGCAAGGAGTGACAGTGCAGAGGTGGGGGCCACTGGAAGAAAACACAGGCCTTTCAGTTTTTCTCTAGTCCCTTTGCAAAGATCTTGTCAAACAGAACCATTTGGGGCAAGGAAAAGACAGTGGTTTGAGAAGCAGCAAGTGCAGGACTCACACGCTCACTCTGCCTCTGCCTGGCTGTGGGACCCTGGCCAGTCATGATGCCTCTCTGAGTCTCAATGAGGGCAGCAAGGAAGAGACTGTCCTTCGGCCCACACACCCTTCCACCAGCCTGCCAATCTGGACAATCTGGGATGGGCAGCTGGGTGGCGGGATGTGGTCCCTCCAGGGAGGGGCAGGACAATGTGACAGGAGGGACACAGGAACAGGGGTAGGGCTCTGTTCTTTTCAGAACAATGGCCGGAAAGGTGGTGGGGGAGAGGCTCAAAATGACTGGGCTAGGGGCTTTGGCAGGAGGGTGGAGGGTCCTGGTTCCTGGCAGCGGCTCAGGCACTTCCGCTGCCGCACGGCCTTCTTCCCCAGCCCGGCTCCGGGTGGAGGGGTTGCTCCTGACTTACGCTCAAGCAAAGGATGTGAGCTCAGTCAGCTTTGCCAGCCCACTGTTTCCTCTGGCCAGAGAAGGAGATGTCAGAAAAATGAGGCAGGGAGGGATGGGGCAAGGCCAGGGCAACTGCACCCTCTCCTCCCAGCCACCTGCCACCTGAAGAGCACCTGGGTGGGGAAGGAATGCAGGCCAGACAGCAGATGGAGAAGGCGGAGGGAACATGTCTCTTCTGCTCTCTTTTGGTAGCCAGAAAACTCTAGCCACCCCCACAGGAGGGAAAAAGGGAGCCCGGCCGCTTCCCTTCCTGGAGTGGCAGTCTAGTGAGCCTCTCTGTGGCACGGAACAGGAGTTTCCCCTCCCCCCTTCTTAGAAGCGTATTAGAATCCCCTGGAGAACTTTCTGATTTGCACAGTCCTAGGCCTTTTCTGGTGATTTCAATGGGGGTGGGATGTCCAGGGAATCTGCACTTTTAGAACAATCCCCATGGAATGCTGGTAAGCACAGAAATCAGCCATCGGTGGGGGAGCTTGGGGTGGCGGAGCATGGGACTCAGCACAGGCTTGGCACAGGTTTATCTCAGATCCATCTCAGATCTGCCCCACAATGGCTATGTGACCTTGGGCAAGTCACCAACCTCTGAGTGTCACTTTCCTTACCTGTAGAACGGATATAGAAATATAGCTCACAGGGAAGTGAGAGGACTACAATATTTCATTAACTGGAAGGTCTGCCAAGGTCACTTTATGATCTCACTTTTGTCACCAGCTTCTCCAACTTCTCAGAGTCAGGGAAGGCAGGCATGTTGCCAGCACTTCCCAAGGAATTCCAGGCCCCTGTTACCTGTGCCCACACCTGCACCTGTAGATTTCCTCTTTGGATTGAGCAAAGGGACCTCTTCTCCCACACATGTTTCCCACTGGGCACAGGGAGCCCAGGAGCCTGGCTTTGAAGCTCCCACCACCTGTCCCTAGACTCCTGCCATGGGCCTCACTTTTAGGTTCCAGGGATGTGAGGTCAGCAAGAGTCCAAGGCCCCACTGAGCAGGTCGCCCAAAACAACACAGAGGTAAGGGAGGAAGGGGAGTGGCTCCCATTCTTGGGTCACCCAGGGACCTCCACAGCCCCTTCCTTCTTCACATTCACCCTGCCCACCCCCCCAGGGCACAAGGACCACCACCCACTGCTGCACTGCTCCCTGCCGGGCCTCCACCCTGCTGTGCAGGTCCGTGCTAGTAAAATCCTTTCTTGTGGCTCTCACACTCCGAGGTGCAGGTGAGGATGGTAAGACATCTCCAGGCCCAGGGATTCCTTCCTGTGCACAGGACCCAGGCGTGTCTTGGGCTAGAGCCCCAGCACTTCAAAGGAGGCTCCCCTCCTGAACTCCACCTCCAGACCAGTCTGGTAGCAGGAACCACAAGCTGTCCCTGCTCATCTAGGATCTCTAGGACACAAGTCCAGGGACCTCCTGGGGATGGCCCAGAGAGCTCACCCTAAAGCCCAGAGGTCTATTCTCCTTGGGGGTGTCACTACAGAGGGACCCAAGAGATGGTGCTCAGGTGTGGCCACCCAGGTCTCAAGCCCCCACAGCCCTGTCAGAAGTAGAGCCTCCAGACCATGGAGACCTCTAGAAAATCAGCTGCATACTCTCAGGGGACACAGGCAAATGAATTAGCGGGAAAGAGGTTCAGTAAGTGGTCAGATCGTGTTGAAATCAAGGGAAAACCCCCACGAAACTCTTTTTTAAAATTCAGACATAAACACAGAGAGGTTCTAGTTGAAGCGTGTGTATGGAGAGTACACCTGGAGCTCGACCCATTCAGTCTTTCCCAACCCATACCCAGAAGCCCCATGGTGCCAAAGAACACATCCAAAAGCCACCAGCTAGCAGGCAACACCACAAGGGCTGGAAGTTTGGTCTGTTTTGTTCACTGCTCTGGCCCAGGGCTCATAATAGAGCCTGACACATAATAGGCACTCGATAAAAATTTAAATGAATGGACTTCAGTCTTTTCACTTGGCAAGCAAGGAAACCGGCCCAGAGAAGTTAAGTGACTCACCTAGGAACACACAGCAAAGGGGACCCCAATTCTAGCTCTCCCAGAGGTGCTTCTTGTCCAGAATAGGTCTGTCCTCCTTCCTAAAGTCCACAGACCACAGTGACCACCCCACTCCCTATCCTCTCTCTGTAGCTCCAGTACTCAAGGGAGGGTCTCAGCTGGATAATCACCCCACCAAGTACTCACTTGTCTTTGCAGCCTTAACCTTGGCCACCAGTTTCTGCACACCAGTCACATCTCCGTTCTTGACAGCAAGGATTAGGTCCTGTTCACGACCCATCCTGGTCCTCAGGCTGGGCTCTAGGCTCAGGAGTCCGGGGAAAAGACTGGGAAATTTGTCCAAGCCAAGTGTCAGTGTGCCATGCCTCAGCCCTTGGAGGGCTCCCAGTCCTGGGGCACGTCTGGTGTCCCAGGCAGTGGGCTCCTTGTCAGGCGCTGATGGATGCTCCCTCAATGTGCTCTGCGAGCTGCCACCACAAACAGGAAAGCCAATCTTGGAGGGGGTGGAGGCTGTGTTGAAATCTGCACGGATATCAGCCTGCAGCCTCTGACAGCCCTAGGACGGGCTGGCACTGGGCATGCCGATCTTCCCAGCTTGGCTCGGGAGCACCAGTGCTGACCCAGAGAGCAGCCAGCATTCCCTCAGGCCTCAGGCAACAGTGATGGACAGGTCTTGGGGGTCTGAAAAGGTGAAGTGCCTCTGCTGAAGGTCAGCCCAGAGCCTGCAAGTGAGAAACAGGGCACAAGGATGACCAAGATGACCTCTAGGGAGCCCCCAAGCCACCCTGGTTGCTCCTGCGAGTCAAGGAGTCTCTCAAAGGGGAGCAGGAGCTGCCATGCCTGAGAGGAGTACGTACAGAGGGGAGGTGGTATCCTGTGAGGGGGAGGCTGAGTCACTGGGGCCCCAGGGCACTAGGCAGCACCTCAACCTTGGGCAGGAGGGGCCCTGGCAGCACGACACACTGGAGCAGGCCAGGCTAGCAGCCCGTTCTCCACAGCCCCAGGCTCTGACACCCACAGACAACTGGCGGGCCAGGAGGTGGGGCCTGGGAGGGTGGCACAGGCAGACGGGCAGGGGTCACTCCCTGTCCAAGGCGCCTGCCCCCAGACTCCTCCCTACCTAGGCTTCACTTTAATAGCTGGACGCCTTAGCCCTCGGGCTCTTTATGAACCGAGTGGGTGGAATGGGGAGCTTATGGCCCCCATTCCTGGGGGCATCTACTTGCTGGACAGGGAAGCTCTTACAGCACCTGTTGCTGACCCTTCCTCACCCTATGTGGGGTGAGGAAGGGTCAACTGGGAAAGAAGAGGGACAGAGCTGGGGCACCGATGGCCAACAGCCCCCCAAGACAGAACCTGAAGCCAGACCCTCGACTTCACTGCAAAAAGGCTTACGTCAGTTCCTCGGTGGCGGCGAATTTTTGCCAGAGTCTTGTGGCATTAGACCCGAGCAGGCCTGGGGCCCTGGCGGGGTACCACTCACTCTCCAAATGTCTCAAGCCCAACTCAGAGGGCACTCCCCCGACACAGGGCCCACGGCCGATACTGGGGGAGGGCGCCCCTGGCAGTGCCTGGGGTCGGGCCGGCTCCCCCGCCCCTCGGAATGCCCTTCCAGCGCCGCGCAACCCCCAGCCGAGCCCAGCCCAGGCCGACCCAGGGAACAAAGCGGCGGGAGCAACCGGGAGGGCCAAGCGCCGGAGGGATAAATGCGGGAGGACGAAAAAGGGGGCGCGAGGAGGACGGAAGGAACGGAGAGATGGAGGCTCCCGCAGATCCCGCAAAAAAAGTTAGTTTGCGCCGGCTCTCAGGGTGCTGGCCCCCAGCTCAGGCCCCGCAGTCTCACCTCTCCCGGGCGCCCCGCCGGGGTCCGGCTGGCTCTGCTCCGTCTCTGGCACTCCGGACGCTGGCTCCTGCTGCCCCCCCGCACCGCAACCCTTTCTCCTCCTTCTTTTCCAAGGCCGGCTCTGCACCTCCCGCAGGAAATCCCGCCCCTCCCCACTCCCTCCCGCCGGATCGGGAGAGAGGACCGTCCCGGCCGCGCAGTCGGGCTGTCAGTCAGCGCCCTCGACCCCGCCCCCACGCGCGCCAAGCCCCGCCCCCATTCGCGCCCGTCCAGGCCCTGGGCACTGGCCAGATCAGCGCATGCGCGCAGGTGAAACGAAGCAGGGGCAGGATGGGGGAGGCTGGGGGTCTCGGGCAATAGTTGGCGCTGCTAGGTCCGCGTTGTGGATTCCGGGCGAGCTAGGATCTAGAGTCTAGACAGAAGGATGAGATACCCTGGATATGACTCGGTGAGAGACGTGACGTGAAGGGGTTTGGCAAGACCCGGGGAACCCACTTAGAGAGCCCCCTTCCTCTTTGTCCCACCCCTCCTGAGACTCCTTAGCGACCTCCGCCCGCGACCTAAGTCAGCTAGCCACCGGACTCTGCTGGTCGGAGCAATGATGACATCTAGCGGACGGTGCCAGGACGGCCCCGGTGGCGACGGCGGGGACCCCAGCCTCGAGGAGGTGCTGTTGGAGGGCTGGGGTGGCGCTTCAGCACCAGCGTGAGCCGGACAGCGCCTCCCACCCCCAGGCCCTCCAAACCCAGCTTTGGAGCTCCTCGGAAGGGACTCAATGGCAGACCCTGAAGGAATTCAGAACTTCTCTGGACCGCTCCCGACAGACCCAGGTGGCCTCCAGTTAGCAAAGCTGCAATTCGGGAACCCACCGTTCTCCCCTCTCTAAGCCCCTCTTCCCTCCTTGCCCAGCCTGGGCGGAGAGAAGGGTCACACGTCTGTCTGTTCATACTACACTTCCCAACGCCAGTTCAAGTTTTCCAAGAGAGGGTCCCGGAAGAGGACTGGGGACAGGGCAGGAAAGCTGCACAACCAGAAACCTGCAAGCTAAACTCAGTCCCTGGAATCAAGGTACACGTGTGTGGGCCGGCGCTAGGACCTAGGACAACCAGGAAGTCGGAAAACCAGCGGGTTGGCTGGGGTACTGCGGGAGCCTGGTCTGATCCGCCGGCGCTAGGGCGGCGCGGAGTTCCGGCGGTGGGCGGGGCGCGGGCGGGGCCTGGGTGGCGCGCGCGCTTCCGCGGACCGAGGCCCGATGGAGCCCGAGCGAGAGCACGCGGCCGTGGAGGTGCCCGCGGGGCGCGTGCTCAGGTGCCGCGCGGGGGTCCTGGGGCCGCGTGGGGGGCGCGGGGTGAGCGGCGGGTAGTGAGAGGGGTCCGGGCCCAGCAGGGTGGCCTCGAGCTCGGCGCCGACCCCTGTCCCTTTGTCCCCCAGTGCTGCGGAGCTCCTGGCTGCCCGCTCACGGTCCCAGAAGCTGCCCCAGCGATCGCATGGCCCCAAGGACTTCCTCCCGGACCGCTCGGCGACCCAGGCCGAGCGGCTGCGCCTCTGTCGCGCAGAGCTCTGGCAGCTGCTGGCCGAGGAGCGCGTGGAGCGCCTGTGAGGGGGATGGGCAGGATGGGCTGGGTGGGGGGCGGCTGGGAGGGGCGCCTCGACCTCGCCGCGGTCTCGGGTGGCCAGAGACGACCCTCCCTTCTCCTCGCTAGGGGCAGCTTGGTGGCAGCTGAGTGGAGGCCAGAAGAGGGCTTCGTGGAGTTGAAGTCTCCTGCGGTGAGCGACCGGGCTCAGTGACAGGGATCTCTGCCCTCCTAGTGATGTAGGACAGAAGAGGTTGGACACCCGAGGGATTTTCAGGAAGCAGGTTTATTGGCTGCAGGGTATGGAGGTGCTGTCACCTCGAGTCTGGAAATTCTTGTAACTTTATACCTACGGTAGGGGGCGTATGGAGGTTGACATTTTTGTAGGAGTCTACATAAAAGGCTTTTTTTTTTTTTTGAGTTCACAAAAAGTGCTTTTTGCCCCACTTTTTTAGATTAGTCCAAGTGTTACGGTGTGCGTGAGAATTACAGACCACCACGCTTATTGAGCCAAATTGAAAGGGAAAAAAAGTTCTTTAATGAGCAAGCCAGGCAAATGACTGGGAGCAGGCTAGTCCCTCAAAGAACTTCCAGCTCTTGAATACTGGATGCACAGAGTTTATAAAGGCAAAAGCCACAAGGACAGTTGAGTCAGATGCAGGTCAGAAAGACCTTGTTGAGACAGATATTTTGATCAAATGAGAGAATTGTTTTGGTTATGCATTTCAGAGTTATTTTTGTTATACATCAGGGCCATAGTCAGGGCCTGGGGGAAGGTCCTAATGTACTGTCAACATAGACACATCTGTCAGGAGGCAGAAAAGAAAACACTTTAGGCAAGCATGAAATAGAGTCAGGTCAGAACAAAATGGTGTTACTTTGGTTCTCTTACATTTCAAGAATCTTACAAGTTTTACCCCCAAAACAGAAGTAACATCTTCAAGTCTGTGGCCAAACTTAGCTTTTGCAAAACAAAGCAATTTAGTCCTCAGAAAAACAGGAAATTTTAACCTACATTTAATTTTTTTCTTTCAGAAATTCCTGATATTCTGTTAATAAGAGCAGTTATGGCAAGGGTCTCTGGAGCAGCTTAATTAAGATTCTTTGGTGGAGGAGGGTGCACCACTACTTGTTCCTTTGTGACTCTTGCTCCGGGTTCCTTACAGGGTAAATTCTGGCAAACCATGGGCTTCTCAGAACAGGGCCAGCAGCGGCTTCACCCGGAAGAGGCTTTGTATCTGTTGGAGTGTGTGAGTAGAGTCCCAAGAGAGTCCCCAAGGGAAGGGGCAGGACCAAAGAATGGGAAGGGCATGTTTCTACTAGAGTGAAAGTATATACAACATCTCCAGTGAACTTGTAATTGGACTTGTTAGAGAGGGAATTCCATGCAGGGAGCAGGGATTCCTGTTCAAATAAGGGTGCCTTCTCACTTTGCTGGTTGTTCATATTCTTGCTGCAACACTGGGAGGTAGTGGTGGGGAGATAGCCCCAGGAACTGCCCATGGCTGTGACACCGCAGGAAGGATGCACAGCTGAACTGTTGTCCCCATTTCCAGGGCTCTATTCAGCTCTTCCACCAAGACCTGCCACTGTCTATCCAGGAGGCCTACCAGCTGCTGCTGTCTGGGGATACTGTGACTTTCCTGCAATACCAGGTAATTGTCACCTCCCCTCTCCCACCACACTATCAAGAGCCTCCATTCATTAGATCAGTGAGCAGTGACAAGTACCATTAAAGTGTCAGGCACAGTATCACATGCTGGGGGGCTATAAGACAGACAAGGACTGTGTTGTCACAGGGCTCACTTTTTTTTTTGGGGGTGCTGGGGATCGAACCCAGGGCCTTGTGCTTACAAGGCAAGCACTCTACCGACTGAGCTATCTCCCCAGCCCCAGGACTCACATTTTAATGGTGGCAATCAAATAAAAAGTAAGCAAATGAACTGTTGACTTTACAGAGAACTAGATGCTAGATAGAAGATGAAGTAGAGGAGGAGAAGTGATAGAGTCTGGGATATTTAGGTGAGAGAAGAAAGGTTGGGGGTGAGGTAAATGAAAAAGAAATGGATAAATCTCACATGTGGAGAAAGAATGGATAGGACTTTGTCAATGGATTGAATTTCTGGGTTGAGGATAGAGAAGAAACAAGGATTATGACCATGATTTGAGCATGAACCGATGGTTGAATAGTAATATCATTTACTGGCTGGGAAGACCCAGGGAGGAACAGATTTCAGAAGATGAAACCAGTCAGAAGAGCTCTATTTAAGAAAAGTTAATTTTAAGGTGCTTCTTGGACATCCAAGTGAGGATGTCAAACAGACAATTGGATACAGACCCTGGAGTCTGGGGAGAGGTCAAGGTGAGAGTCATAAATGTGGATATCATAAGCACATGGGTGGTATGTAAGCCATGGGTCTGTTTGGGAGTGCACGTAAAGGGCTGGGTCTGAGACCTGGGGTTCACCACATTTGGTGAGGTGAGGGGGAATATAGGACCAGATATTAAGGAGTGTCTCATGACACAAGAGAAAAACAAGTGGCATCACTGAAGCCAAGAGAAGGCCCTTAAAGGAGTTAATGGTCAACCTTTTTTTCGAAGGCTGTTTAGAGATCAAGCAAGATGGGAGACATTCCCTGACATATCCCTCTGATATGGACGAGGAACACAAGGATGGACATGTGGCTTTTTACTAGAGACTGTTCCCACTGGTGACTGTGGAGAGGTGGGGGTGACGATGTCTACCACCATCTCCCAACTTTTTGTCCAAACTTACTTCAAAACATTCTAGGGCAGGGCTAGGCTTATAGCTCAGTGGTGGAGTGCTTGCCTCGCACTGTGAGGCACTGGTCCTCTGCACCACATAAAAATAAACAAATAAAGGTATCATGTCCACCTATAACTATATACTAAATATATTTATTAAAAAAAGTAGCTTCTGGGCTGGGGAGATAGCCCAGTTGGTAGAGGGCTTGCCTTGCAAGCACAAGGCCCTGGGTTCAAACCCCAGCATGGCAAAAAAATAAAATAAAATATAAAAATAAAAAAAGCTTCTAAGAAAAACATTGTAGGCGTAGCTCTCCTGTTTCATCACTATCAGGTTTTTGGGATTTGTGTTTAAGTCAAGAAATTGCTGCCGTGAGTGGTGAGTGGTGAGTGGTGAGTGGTGAGTGGTGGCACACTCCAGTAATCTCAATGATTCAGGAGGCTGAGACAGGAGGATTGCAAGTTTGAGGCCAGTCTCAGAACTTAGACCCTATATTAAAAATAAAGAATTGGGGCTGTAGCTCAGTGGTAAAGTGTCCCTGGGTTTAATCCCTAGCACCACACAATAAGTAAATGAATAAATGAATGAATGAATGAATAAATAAATAAATATTGCTAAGTGTCATTTGTGCCTAGAATAAGAGGACAGGAGTTCAGAGATAGGTCTTACTTTGGGGATGTTTAGAATGCCATGTGGTCTAAGCAATTCCAGGGTTTGTGGGTGTACAGGAGGAGCAAGGGAGTGCATGTGGGAAATGGCTTATGTCTGGAGAAACTATTTGATGTTTTTAAGAGTGAACATCTGAGCTTTGTTTTGTTTGTTTGTTTCTTTCTTTCTTCTGTTGAGGTCTTCAGCCACCTGAAGAGATTGGGCTATGTGGTTCGACGATTCCATCCGAGGTAAGTCAGTATCCCTTTCTTATTCATTCTAGTCCTGGGACCTGGATGCTTCACCCTAGGTAGGAAGTGGCCTTTCCTTACCTGGAACCTTTGGCTGGAGTGCAGTTCCCTGGACATGGACCATGGGTCTGGACTTGAAGTACTTCGTAGAAAGGCATATGGGGACAGATCCCGTCATTACGTTTTACACTAGGTTATCAAATCAAGATCCATCTGCAGATAAGGACTACACACCTGCAGCTCATTGTGAACACTGAGATGCAAACAGGCAAATCCTTTATTTTCTAAAAGTGAGATCTATATTAGAGAAATAATCATGGCTGTGCACAGAGGTTCCCATGAGAACATTCATTCATTCAGCAATCTCATTGACCACTTACTGGTGTTAGGCCCTGCACTTGTTGCTGAGGGACAGCAGATCCAAATCCTGCCCCACACAATTTGCATTTAGTGTGGAATGTACACTAAACACCATCACTTTACAAACTCAGAAACAGCCTAAGAGCTGTTTATCTCTTAGAGCAGTGTTGTTCCCATAGAACTTCCTGTGCTGATGAAAACGTCCTTGTCTAATATATGTGGCTTGTGCAGTTGTGGGACTGAATTTTTCACTTCATTTTAATTGAAATTTAACTTAAATAGACACTTGTAGCAAGTGGCTACTGTATCAAACAGTGCAACATTGGGAGAGAGAAAAGAATTCATGACAGACCCAGGTGCTGTGGCGTACATCTGTAACCCCACCAACCCTGAGGCAGGAGGATCCAAGTTCAAGGATAGCCTCAGCAACTTAGCAAAGCACTAAGGAAGACCCTCTCTCACGATAAAGAAAAAGGGCTGGGGAAGTAGCTCAGTGGTAAAATGCCCCCAGGTTCAATCCCCTCTGCCCCCCCCCCCCAAAAAAAAAATGGCAGGGAAGAATACTATACTATAGTGCTAAGGGACTGAGTCCATAGTATATCACTGAGTGGGGAAAAAAATGGGATTACAAAGCAGTGTGTTAGTACAATGCCATTTTTGTGAGAAAAAGACATGGGGAAGGACTAGTCATTATCCACGTTTGTATACATACATATATAAGAAACAAAAATGTTACTGGAGGTTATCCAAGGTTTTTATTTTCATCTTTGTTTATCTGTTTTTTCAAGTTTTCTGGGTTCACCAGTGATTAATTGTTCATTTATATCTTTATCAAACCCTGAGCAAGTGGTCTGTCACCGAGCTGTGTCCCCTTCTGATTAATCACATATTGCTGGCTCTTCAGGAGCCCCAGATCCAAGTCTCTGCTTAGAGGTGTTACTGGTGATATCCAGAGCCTAGGAAAAGGCACATCGTGGCCCCTGTGGCTGTCCCCATGTACCTTTCACGCACATCTGCTCACAGCCTTACTCTTGGGTGTGGCTCTGACCCTCGTGCTGACTTGTCCTCTTGGCCAGTTCCTCAGGAACCCCACCAGGAGCACCAGTGTGAGGAAGTGGATCTGTTGCCCACCTGCTGTTCATTCTCACTCCACAGCTCTGTCCTGTCCCCTTACGAGAGACAGCTTAACTTGGATGGCTGTGCCCAGCGCCTGGAGGATGGGACTAGCAAGAGGAAGCGGAATGCCCGCTCTGAGTAATGCTCCCCACTGTGGCCATTAGCTGAGAGTGCTGGTGTCTGGAACCTTGAGGGATGCATGGGTTTAACAGCTGGGCTTGGGCAGTTCTCCCACGGCCTTAGGGAGACAGCAGAGGACCTTCTTCCTTAGCTTGCGGGGGTCTGTGCACCTTGCCAGTCAGGAGCTGATGTGCTGCTCTTTCTCCCATGTGCCTCAGGTCTCTTAGTAAGAAAGCCAAGGCCCTGGAGAACTGCCTGCCACCCACAAGCCTGGCAGCCTCCAACCCCCCTGACTGCAACCAGAATAGCCGTTGTTCAGTGGAGAAACCACAGGAGTCGAGCCCTGCAAAAGGTCCAGGAGTCACCATTCCGTTTCTGGAATCCCTGGAGCCCTGCGCTAGTCTGACCAGAGAGGGTGTGGGGTATGACCAGGAGAGTGGCAAAGTGGAGAATGGAGTCAAGGGGGCTCGGAAGCCACGCTGGAACTTTGAGCAGATCTCCTTCCCCAACATGGCTTTGGACGGGCGCTACACCCTCCTATCTGCCCCAGCCCCAGAGTTGCTCCCAGCCAACGTTACTGGGCGGGAGATAGATGCTGAGTCCTGGTGTCAGAAGCTGAACCAGCGGAAGGAGAAGCCCTCCCAACGGGACCAGGAACGACAAGCAGAGGCCCGGCAGTTCCGCGAGGACATAAACACAGACCCTGAGGTGCGGTGCTGCTCCAGCTGGCAGGAGTACAAAGAGCTGCTGCGGCGGCGAGAGGTGCACAAGAGCCAGAGCTGCCCCCGACACCTGTGGGGTCAGCCCATCACCCCCTTGCTGAACCCAGGACAGGTGGATTCCCCAGGTACCCCTTCACCCTGCCATAGCCCTGCAGCCCACTGGTAGCTGAAAATCACGACTTTGAAAGGGTCATGGATTGAGCAGGAGTAGATGAAGCTTAAGATGTGGGAGGAGAGAGCTGCAGGGTAGAGTGGAGCCAGCGAGGACAGTCAGTTCTGCAGGCTTCAGTAGCAGCGCCCACAGGGGCAGGTTTAGCCATTGTGAGTCAGTCCAGGGAGATGAGGGTGAAACTGTGCCTGCATCCTTAAAACTGTAACCAAGATAACATCTCCTCCCCTCCAAACCTGTTAGCTGGAACATGGAAGTGTTATCGTGGCTAAATTAAAGGATAACTACTGTCTGCTCTTGGTTTTAAGCACAGGGAACTAACAGGGCAAGAATTGCCTAAGCTAAATGTAGTAGCAAATTCAGAACTACTAAAAAATCATCACAGGGACATGGTAGACTAGAGGGGTCTAGATTGGGGTCACCAAATCAGTTAGAATTGAATTTCAGATAACTAATTATTGCCATGGGCCTGGTGGTACACAACTGTTAATTACAGCTACTCAGGCTGAGGCAGGAGGATTCCAAGTTCACACTCAGCCTGGGCAACTTAGTAAGATCCTGTATCAATATAAAAAAATAAATAGGGTGGGGGATGTATCTCACTGACAGAGTGCCCCTAGGTTCAATCCCCAGTATAGTAAAAACAAAAACAAACATAATTTTTTGGTATGTTGCAAATATTGAATGGGACATGCTGTACTACAGAAATTGTGGTAAGTCTGGCAACCCTAAATTAGATTGCAGATTCGGCAATGTGAAGGGAGTGGATAAAAAGTCAAATCCTCTCCCCTCTCCCCAACACCTGGTTTTCACTGTTCTGTAGCCCTGGCCCTTCAGCATATCTCCATGCTGCAGACAACACACCTAGCTGATGGAAGTGCTGGGTAAGTTTCCAAGTGGTGCCTGTCTCCATAATTACCTCAGTTGCTAGGTGAAATGGCAGCCGGGATTTGGATCCTAGGGTTAGTTGCGTGCTGGAGGACGCCTTTTGGGACTCTTTTGCACATGCTTTAGCTCCTCCCAATAGCTAACGTTCACTTGTGTCAAGGTTGGCGGGAAGAATGACGGGTGGGAAAAGGTTTGGAGTCCTTCCCTTTTAAGCGGCACCTTACAGCTTCAGTTTCCCTGGACAAGGCCACTTCCTGGAATTGGTGATGGGAAAGGGTGTGGTAGAAAGGAAATGTGAGAAAAAGAGTCTTCGTCCTAAGGTTTCTCACTCTATTCTCAGGCTGCTGGAGAAGTCTGGGGGCTTGGAGATCAGTTTTGATGTTTACCAGGCTGATGCTGTGGCCACATTCCGAAAGAATAACCCTGGCAAACCCTATGCCCGGATGTGCATTAGTGGGTATGAGATGAGCAAGCACCACTCCTGGCTGCTGTCAGTTTTCCTGTGAACCGTGTGGACTTTCTCTCCCCCATCCTCTCCTGGGCCAGTTTGCCAATCCCTGAGAAGAACCTGAGATCCAGAGAGGTTAAGAAATATATATGAGGCCACACAGCCAGTTAGTGCCATAGGAGCTCAAGCTTCCCAACCTTGGCTGCTTGTTAGAATTTTCTGGCAGTTCTCCTATGCCACTGTAGTCCTGGGCTCACCCAGCAGAAGGGATGTGGATCAGAGGGATTTACAAGCTGAGTGGTGAGAACCTGGTGATTCCTAACTCCCTTACCCATCTAGAACTCTGGGTCTCTCTTGGAGAACTCATCAGAGCCAGGATGGAGACAGAACTCAGGGGTTCCCAACTGTCTTCCCTGAGAGCTTCAGAAGAGCTGGCATCTTGGGGCTTATGGGTGGGCTCAGGCCTAATCTCAGTCTAACTCTTATCCCTACAGATTTGATGAGCCTGTCCCAGATCTCTGCAACCTCAAGCAGTTGTCCTACCAGAGTGGGGATGTCCCACTAATCTTTGCCCTGGTGGATCATGGGGACATCTCCTTCTACAGCTTCAGGGACTTCACGCTACCTGGGGATCTGGAGCACTGACTGCAGCTCTGAGGGTGCTGGAGCCTCCTCTGGGAGACCTGAACTGCTTGCTCTCAGGGACCATCTCAGCTGTCTCCTGTACTGACACTCTTACCTGTAGGGGCCAGTGTGGGCCTTGCTTGGCCCTGGGTGTATGATACTTGCAGGAAAGTGAAATCCTGCCCCATATCCTAACCCCCTTTCCTGGGCTCTGCAGCTTCCAAGTCTCAGCATTCCTGAGAATGCTGCCCTGCAGTGACCCTCTTGGAACTCAGGACTAGATTTCAGAGGCCCAGGAGGTGGAGCAGAAGAGAGGACTCTGTGCCTTTAACAAGAGGGTGCCTGTTTTGTGCCATAAAACCAAAGCCATTAAAAAATATATCTTTTTTTCTGCTGTGGCTGGATATACTGGACCACCTCCACCCTCTGCTTTACCCACTTAGGCGGGGTGCCTCTTTCCACATGCGTAAGTCAGGACAGCAACTTCAAAACTTTCCATGAGCTTGGGCTGACAGAAGGGATGGGAAGTTGCAAGTCTCCTGTAAGGTAGTCCAAGAAGGGTGGCCAGCACTCCATTGTTTCTTCCCTGAGCGCAGCCCAGTCGGGGTAGAAAGGTGGTCAAGAGGGGCCAAGTCAGTGTGGCCTCAATTCCGGTCACTTGGAGTGACCACAAGCTGCAGTGCCATGGTTGGCCCCTTCTGTACCCGCCCCTCTTCACTCCAACCCCCTCCCTTGCTTGAGCTCTGTGTCCCTTGAGACTTAGGGCCCCAGCCTGCCTCCACAGTAACAGAAGAGGGGAGCCAACCCCAGGGGAAGGTGCTTTGCTGCCAAGCCCTCTTCTCTACAACCCTACCCGTGGGTCCTGAAACCGGGTTTTGTGTCCGCCAGTCACTCTCCCCGCTGAGCGCTCTTGAGGAGCTGGCCGGGCTGTGCCCCTTTGGGGGCGAATCGTGGGAGGGTCAGCTTCCTCCGAGAGTTGATCTGGGAGGCGGCTGGGGGCTGCCTCGGGTTCCGGGAACTATTTCCTCCTCCAGGAGGCGGCGGGACACTGGGCGTGGCGCGCCGTCCTTCGGTCAGGTGAGAGCAGGTGAGAGCAGGGGCGGGTCGGCAGCGCCTCGTGCATATTCACGCGGGCCGTGGCCCCGCCCCCGCGCCCCGGGGCTGGGGATTGGCCGGAGCGTGGTCCCCGCCCTCGAGGGCGCCCCGCTGCACCCTCGCCCCGTCGGCGCTGGGCGGCGGGGGCGGGGCCGGGGGCGGGCCGCTGGGGCCCGGCGCTCGGGGTTCCGCCGGCCCAGCCGGCTCGCCCTTTATGTAAATAGCGGCGGCTCCGCCCCCGGCCCTCGGCGCCGGAGGTGAGCAGGAAGGAGACAGCCGCCCAGCTAACAGCCCGTGGGCCCGCGCGGCAGAAGGAGCGGAGCCGCCAGCGGGCGCCAAGGCACGCCGAGGCCTCGGGCAGCGGCCGTCCTGGGGTTCCAGGTGAGGTGCGGGCTGGGACCCACCTAGCCCTCCCGCCCCTTTGGGGCGCCCAGTCCTCCGGGCGGGGAGGAGGGGGAAGGCCGAGACCCCTGGGCTTACCGGCTGGGAGGGCTGCGCCCAGGTCCGCCGCCTCGTCCTTGTCCCTGTCGTTTAGCTCCAGTGGGAAAGACACCTGTAGAAAGTACCGCTGGGAACTCTGCCCGACCCGCCCCCGATTACCAAACTTGAGATTTGGGTTTGCACAACAGTGTTGGCTTTCAGGAGCGGGAGAACAGGTGCCCGGCCGGACTGGGTGCGGGACACCGCGGATGGGAACAGAGTCCCCGGGCCCACGTGCAAGGCCTGGCTGGGGAGGCCGGCGACGCGAGTCTCCCGTGACCCGGTCTCCGCGAGCGTGGACTGGAGCGCGTTACCTTGGCGGCTTAGCCCCTACCCTGCCATCTGGGCTCTCTCCCTGCGGGCCCTTTGTGCCTCCTAATCCCCGGACGCAGGAAGTCCGCGGGAGGGACTTCGATCTCGGGGCCTTTCTCTGCTCTAGGCGGCTTTGGACACCTTTAGACGACGATGTTGAGCCCAGCCTTTTCCACGCTGAGGGGTGGGAGTTGCGCTGTTAGGCTTGGCGAAGAGTGGAAAATTCTTGCCAAAAGAAAGTGTGTCTTGGTTTGCTCCTGCTGGACGGTTGGTGGAGACACTGGGCCTTGGCTGTGGGAAGACCTGACTGTAACCAGAGTAGCCGCGGTGTGGTCCTGGGAGGCGCTCACCTGAGATAGCTTTGGGGGAGGAAGGTGGGACTTAGACTCAGCATCCCTTCCCTTGGGATTCATATGTCATGGCCTTCACCTGGGCACTGTGGACCCTGCAAGAGTATATAACTCAGGGTTCTGCAGAAGAGATTCTGAGCGAATCGGGCATGGGTGTGTCAGTGAAAAACACAGGTGAGAAGAACGTGAGTGCCGCAGAAGAGCGCTGCACAACCAGGGGAAGCCAAGATCAGAGCTGGCTTTTGAGGAAGACTATGTCGGTGAGCTGGGGCTCCAGAAGGCAGGAGAAGGCAGGCATGGACCTCTTTATTTCAAAGACGAGGAATTTGAGTCTAGTTTCCTAAGTCATCTGCCCACAGAGCTTGCTGGTGGCGGTCAGGACTAAAGCCCAGCTTCTGGGCTTTGACCAGATCTTGTTCCTCTTCTCTGAAGTTAGCCTCAGACAAGTCCCTTTGGGTGCCCCTGAACAGTGTTTCTAGGATCTAGGGTTACTCTATCTGAAAGGAGACATCTGAATGTCTCCTTGGGTGGCAGGTTAGTATAATTTTAATTTTATTAAAATAGTTGTGAGTTTTCAATAGACAATGGTATTAAGAAAATGCTCGGGGTTGGAGTTGTGGCTCATTGCGCCCGCCTAGCGCACATGAGGCCCCGGGTTCGATCCTCAGCACCACGTAAAAATAAAATAAAGGTATTATGTCCACCTACCACTAAAATATATACATATGTAAAAAAAGAAAAGGCTCATAGTCCTAGGTAACCTCTGTTCATTTAAAAAACAAGAAAGGGAATAGGGACCCACAGTGGAAAAAAATGAAAGAATTTAGAAAGTGTAAAGTAAGGCAGAAAAAGATTCACCCTTCCTGATGGTCTTTGGCAATCAGTGTTCATTAAGATTTTTAGTGTCGGGCTGGGGAGATAGCTCAGTCGGTAGAGTGCTTGCCTTGCAAGCACAAGGCCCTGGGTTCGATCCCCAGCACCACAAAAAAAAAAAAAAAAAAAAAAAGATTTTTAGTGTCTTCCCAGACACACAAGTGGTTTTGAATCATGCTTCATCCTCTTAACCATGCTGAGCCGTGTTTTAACAGATGTCGCCGAGAAGGTGAAAATATGAGCACGTGTGGCCTGGTGCATATTAGGCACCCAAGGACCAGGACCTTGTTGCTTCCCAGGAAGTATAAAAAGTGTCAGTCACTCACAGGCCTTTGAGTGGACACCTGTTCCTTTTGGAAACACCTAATGGATTGAGGGAATTTGTTTCTCTATCCAGAAATCAGCCAAAGGATCGTGATTTTGTGATCGTTTAAGGTCCCTGGAGGTCAGAACGTTTCTGTGAGGACATTTCTCAGGAGTAGGGGCAGGGGCCTCTCCTCACCTGACACTCCATTCCCGCTGCTCTTTGTACTTCCTTGGCTTCTTGGGTGAGCCAGTAGTGAGGCTTGATGGAGGGTCTTTCCTGAGTGCAGAATCGAATCAGTTTTGCTCTCCCAGGCCTGAAGGGCTCCCCCTGTGGACTTTTCTACACCCTGTTGTGGGGCAGGGCAGCACATTCCGGTGCTGCTCTGTGGTCCTTAAGGAGATTGGAAATTCCATAGTGCCCCCTTTCAACCTCACTTGGGGAGGAAGTGTCCTCTCCTGCCAGGGCTTTCTGGCCCCCTGGACTCTCCCTCTGGGAGGGAAAGTAGTACATGGAACATGAAAGCTTGAACCCTCTGCCATCAGCCTGTGACCACTGCTATCCACAGGGACCCTTGAACATCCCTGATAAGAGCCTCCAGGAGCACCATGGGAGTCTGAGCTGCATGGTCTTTCCAGATGAATCAGGAGCAGCCAGTGGGACACCTGAGTTGGGGGCCAGGGTGGAGGCCCACAAGGCCAGGGTTGCCTCTCTGGTTGGCTGCTTGCAGCACACTGGTGGCCTGGACTTGTTTATTCTCAGTACTCAGCTCTGAGAGGCCCTCTTATCTGACTTGGGCGATATCGCTGTCGCAGCTCCTCCTGGCTGCGGCATGCCAGATAGGCTTGGCAACTTTGTTTTCCTCTGCCCAGGTGCAGTGTGCAGGGAAAAAGAGGGTACAGGGTAGAAGATGGTGTTCCCCACTGGGAAAACTGCTGACTGCTTACTGTATCCAGCTCTGGCTCCCTAGGGATCCCAGGGAGTTCCCCCCTTGCTGTGCCCTGTGGCCATGCCCAGGTCCTCCTGGGGTGGCTTTCACTCCCTGCCCTGCCTCAAAGGAAACTGGTCCTTTGAAGAGTCGCCCTACTCCTTCCCCTTCCCAGGAACCATGATGAATTCTTGAGCTAGGAGAGGCTCCTCTGGGTGTGGGGACAGGGAACCTGCAAGGTACCTGACTCTACCCTTCAGGAATTCGGCAGAAACTAGAGCCTTCTCTCGAGGCACCTGACTCAATGTTGCCAGTGTTTGACAAAAGGGACCTTAGGCACAGATCTATTTGGCTCTAGTAAATAGTACTAATATTTACAATAATCTGGGATTCTCCTTGCAAAGGAACTGGGTGTCTTGGAGTATTGGTCTGAGGTAGGGACCACCAGGATATCTCTAGCAGGGTGCCTTGATGACATCCTCCTGGTCCTGACCTTGACACGGGTCTTGAGAACATGGTAAGTGTAGTTTTCTGAGGACACTGTAGGCCCCACCTCAGTGTTCTTTGGAGTCAATGACTGAAGAAGACCTTGCCTAGTTAATCTTGTGCCGTCCAACTGTTCATTTATTGAGTTAACAGGTATTTATCGGTGCTTCTTGAAGGCCTGGCATTGTTCTAGATACTGAATGTAATCCTTAAAGCAAAGGTCTCTGTCATCATGGAACTTTCTAGAGTGGGGCACATGAGTAACATAAAATAAGATAAGTAATAAATAACCCAGTAGCTGGTGATGTAAGTTGTGGGTTAAGAGAGCTAGAGCAAGGGCTGGGATCCCTCATGGTGGTGGATTGCGGCTTTAAAAGGTATTTAGGCTGGGCCTTGGCAAGAAGGGGACATTTGAGCATTGGAGGAGGTGAGAGAGTCCTTGAAGTTAAATAATTTGAATGCCTGCCATGAGTCACTGGGGATTCAACTGTGGCATAGTCCCTCCATTCTGCAGCTGACATCTCCTGGCAGTTCTCTGTAGCAGCTGTTCAAGTTTCAGGGCAGGTAGGAGGCCCTAGGATGGGGCTCGATTGCCTAGGCTGAACAGTCCACCCGCCCCAACCCCCAGCAAGTTGTCTCCTCCTCAGAATGGTTTTGCTTCGTCTGGTCTTTGGCCTCATCTTACCTCTCACTGTCCTGTAGTCTGGTGTAGGATGACAGAGGGACCTGAAGCTGCCACATGGGAATGTATGCATTCCCACCTCCGGCCCCACTCATGGCCTCAGGAGGGGCAATGGAGGAAAGCTTTAGGAGGACCCTGGGCCCAGTGGGACTCTCTCAGGGTTGTGGGATGGATAGGATTGTGACTGTATAGGGTAGACAGCAGTGGGAGTGGAGGCTGACTCCTTCCAGCCTACTTGTACCCCAGGAGAGAGACTGGAAATGAACAAAGGATTCTGGACTCTGATCAGAGTTCAAGCTGGGACTTGAATTCATTGGGGGCTTGATGGCACCTTGAGTCAATTATTTCATAGGTAATTGGAAGAATTAAATGAGATGCTTATAATCCCAGCAGTTTGGGAGGCTGAGGCAGGAGGATTGCAAGTTCATGGTCAGCCTCAGCAACTTAGAGAGGCCCTGAGACATTTAATGAAAACCTGTCTCAAAATTAAAAAAGCAAAAAGTGCTGGGGATTTAGCTCAGTAGCAAAGTGCCCCTGGATTCAATCCCCAGTACCAAATAAATAAACAAATAAATAAATAAATAAATAAATAAATAAATAAATAAATAAATAAAAAAGCATTAAGTGAGATGATGCATGTGAATTGCTTAAAATAGTATCTGGCCATAATATGCAGTGATTTTTTTAATACCTAAAACACTAGTAGTGACAGTTCTCTGGTCCCCTCACCTGGGTCTGTGTTCCCCTTGACCTCCTTCCATGGAGGTGTGCTTCAGCCCAGGTTTGCTTGGTGCTGCCGGGAGATAGGGTTATCCAAGGGAATATGGACCCTAGCAAAGCAGCCACAGGCATCTGAGTAGGCAGGGACAGAAGAGCAGTCAGCAGCTGTCCCAGTGGCTTAGAGCCCTGCCCTGCCCCTCCCATCAATAGGAGGTGCAGGGGTGTTCTCACATCCGCCAAATAGGCAGCCAAAGCCGCACACAGGCCTCACACAGGATGTTGGGGAAGCAAGGGCAACTTCTTGATCAGTGACAGGCTGTGGGGAGCCTGAGCAAAGGGGAGAAGAGAGAAGGGTTTGTAACCCCATGTGGTGCGTTCCTGGAGAGCAGGAGGGTGGATGCTGGATGTGGCTCCCGGACCTGTTCTCCCTGGGGCCCACCCAGGAACCTTGAGTCCTGCCTTGGGTGTGGACTCTCCTAGGAGATCAGAGGAAATGCCTGGGCTGTCAAGGGGCCTTCTGGATCATCCCACACCTCTAGGACAGTTGAACTTAGCTTGGTAACACATTGGTATCATAGGGGCATATTAGCCCAGGTACCCTAACAGTGCCAGCAGGGGGTAGCCAGGGGACCCATCCCTTCCTTCCCCACTGGGGCTCAGTCAGCTCTGTCACTTAGAGCAGGGAGCCCAAGACAGACCCACCCTATGCAGTTATTCTTTCCCTGCCTCTGCTAGTCTTGGTGGAGAGGTTAACATGTATCCCAGAGGTGAGGTGGGGTCCAGGCAGAGGATGGGAAGGGAAGACAGTGTGTGGATTTTCTAACCTGTCCCCAAGCAGAGGGCTCCCTCTTTTTGCAGGTCATTAGGGTGTGTGTGTGTGGGGGGGGGGTGATTAGAGTTTTGAGAAGAGAAGGAAAGTGCTAGATCAGCTGTTCACAGGGAACTCTCAGGCTAGTTCTACACACAAGGCACAGACTTGGGTAGGAAATAGATGGGGATCAAACCCGGGTCAGTGAGCCTTGCGTGGGCTGTCCCTGAACCCTGGGTGCCTGGCCCTGTAGGAACAGAGCAAGAAGATGGCTTGGTCATGGAAAGAGCTTGTGATAGGCAGGGATGGAGCTGAGGTTGGGTAATCTTTAGGAGCTGAGGATGGAGAAGGTGTTTCTTCTTAGGCAGCCTGGTGTCAAGGTAGTGCTCTAGCTGGGTAGACTCCCCAGTTCCTGCCCTGTTCCCGTCCTGGTGTTGAACTTGGAGACCTGGGGTCTCCTTAGCCTGTGGGACTCTGGAACTTGCTTCTTTTTCTGTGTCCCTCTTAGTAGTTGGTTTCACCCACCTGAGTACCTGGCTTTCCAGTTTTTGTACCTGTTCTACAGGTGATGTGCCTCCCCACTCAGGTAAACATGAGTGCCTGTGCGCTCAGCGAGCTGCGTGAGGCCACCAAGAGGAGTCAGGCTCACCCTCGCACGTGGCCACTGTCTGGGGCTTCATTCCTCTCCCATCTGATCCTCTTACCTCCCCTTCATCAGAGGTGGTGAACCACAAGAAAAGAATCCCGCTAATCCCATAACCCTGGCAGAATGTAGTTTATATGTGAACCTCTTGTTCCCCCAGCACTGGGCCACTCTACCTCTGAGCTATATCATCACCCCTTTTTGTTTTATATTTAAATTTTGATACAAGGTCTTGCTAAGTGCTGGGGGTCTTGCTAAATTGCGAGGCTGGCCTTGAACCTGTGATCCTCCTGCACCAGTCTCCCTAGTAGCTAGTATTCAGGCATGTACACCACACCCCACTATATGTAAATATTTTAGTAGACTCTACCCGGCTCATGAAAACCTCGTACACATGCTTCCTTCTCCCTGAAGAGTCGTATGCCTGTTCTGTTACAGCAAGCCCTCTATCGTGGGGTCTTGCTCACTTCACCTGTCCTATGTTGTTGGTCATTTAGGTCACTTCCCTATCTTCCCGGTAGCTTAATGAGGCTAGGGTAAATGTTTGTGGAACTTGATGGTGTTCCACAGCAGGTGTTCCTTCCTTCCTTTTGCGTGGTGTGTGTGTGTGTGTTACTGGGAATTGAACCCAGGCCTCACATGTCTAGGCAAGTGCTCTACCACTGAATTACATCCCCCCCCCCTTTTTTTTTTAAATTTTGATACAGAGTCTCACCAGGTTGCCCAGGCTGGCCTCAAACTTGGACTCTTTCTTTTTCAACCTCCCAAGTCACTGGGATTATAGGCATGTGCCACTGTGCCTGGCTTCACAGCAGTTTTAAGGGATCATTTTGGCTCAAGGTGCAGTGGAATGAGGGAGAGCACAGTGAAAATGGTCAGGACGGGTTCAGACAGATGACCTGTTGAAAAGTAACTTGATGTGCTGCTGGAGAGGACAAGAAGTAGCTCAGAGACCCCACCGAGGGAACGTGGGACAGCCAGCAAGCTGCCAAGGAGAGGGCAGTCCACATAGGCCCCTGCTCCCAGTGGGGTCAAACTGAAATTCCTCACTGTGTCCCTGGAGGCCCCTCCTCTGACCCTCATCATCTCTCCCATGTCACCTGTGCGGGTCTCCATGGCCCTGACTTGTCTTCATGCTCCTGGAATCTGCAAGCTTGCTCTGACCTGAGGCTTCACACTTGCTGCTCTGCCTGCAGTTCTTACCACCACCCAAGCTTCATCCCGTTCATGAGCAGAGACGTTGCTTCTTCCATACCCATTTGTTTGTTCAGCAGTTTTAGGAATGAGGCTTGCCATGTGCACTGAGGATGCTACAGTGCGAGAAGGGACAGAACTCACTGGATAAGACAGCCGCCTCTGTGGAAGGCTCCCCAGGTAGTCAACAAGATTAATAAGTGAACCCTTGAGTGTCCTGAATCGGGGCAAGGTCTAAGGAGAAGAGCCAGGTGGGGACAGAGGAGAGCATGGCAGGGGAGGTTGCACTTTCAGACAGTGGTCCAGGAAGGGCTATTGAGCATCTGGAGGTTAAATGGGCTAGGTAGAGCAGCGAATGCACAGGCCCTGGCGAGAGAGTGGGCACCGAGGCTTTCCCAAAACTGGGCTGCTAGACCTCAGCATCTTCATGTTCTTAAAAATCCTGTTCGCGGTCAGAAATCATCTCTTTGACCACTCGCAGTTGTGCATGCCTGTAATCCCAGCAGCATGGGAGACTGAGGCAGGAGGATTGCAAGTTTAAGGCCAGCTTCAGTAATTTAATGAGTCCCCTGTCTCATAAAAAATAAAAAGGAGCTGGATGCAATGGCACATCTGTAATCCCAGCTTCTCAGGAGGCTGAAACAGGAGGGTTGCGAGTTCAAAGCCAGCCTCAGCCAAAGCAAGGTGCTGAGCAACTCAGTGAGACCCTGTCTCTAAATACAAAATAGGACCGGAGATATGGCTTAGTGTTTGAGTGTCCCTGAGTTCAATTCCTGGCACCTACCCCCCCACCCCAAAATCATCCCATTGAATGATTTGTGTTCTTGAGAAAGAGTTGCCCCTCCCCAGTCACAGTGGCACCCCCAAGACTAGGCCTGCTCCATGCCAAGCGCTGTGCCAGGCACTCTGTATTCAGTGCTGCTCCTTCTTTCACGGGACCTGTGCAAAGTTCTTTCCTTTACATTCCCTGGCTCCCAGGAGTGGGCTGAGCAGGCAGATTTATTCTGCACCAGATAGTGTGGAAGTTGGGCCTGGCTTCCTGGGCGTCTCCACAGAGAATTTGCTTGTTTGGAGTGGGTGGCATTGAGGGACTGCCTGGAGGTCAGTCTAGCCAGGCCTAAACCTGTCCCCCTGCCTCAGGAAGCGGGCATGTTTCTTGCCTTAACCTGGGCAGTTTCTCTGTTGGGAGGCTACACGGAGGTCTAGGTGCTGGGCCTGCCCAGCTCTGACTCTGACTGACTGTCACTCCACGCAGTGGGGGGTCCAGGTGCCAGTGGAATGAGCAGTGAGGTCACCCAACCCTGCCTAACCAGGTCTCACCAGCACCCCGGGAGCTCTCAGCCCCAAACTGCTTGGTTGGCGCGGAGCTGCTGGACAGTGGGAGGGTCCCTGTCCTTAAATTGCAGGGATATAGTTGGGCATCCCCTCCCCTGCAGTAGCCAACTTCCACCGCCTCCCAGGCCTTTTGATTCAGGAGTTAGCCAGAACTTGAGTCCAAACTGAGTTCTCCTACTTCCTACTGGCGACCTTGGACAAGTCATGTGGCTCAGGTTTTTGGTTTTCTTATCTAAGCAGGGACATTCCACTCCTTTCAAGTAGCTGCCTGCAGAAATGTTGAGTGTCCCACATTCACAAACTCCGATGCAGAGTGCAGAGGTGGTCAGGATGTGTATGGAACACACAGTTAAACAGATTCAGAGAGGGTTTTCTCCTCTGTATAGTTTGCTTTTTCTGTAATGTGCACAGGTCACCTGAGCAAATTTTTGAAAACATAATGATGGTATCACACAGGGGGTCTGGTACAATGCCCAGTGTATGGCAGATGCTTGGAGGGGTATTTGGGTAGATGGCTGGGCATTCTTACCCTCTTCGTCCCTCTACCCACCCTCTACCTTTAAATTGTGTGGGGTCCTTGGTACAGATGGTGCTGTGGCCTCTTGTCCGTTCCCTGGAGTCTGAGTACCTTCTCCTCCTCCAAGGAGTCACTCCCAGCTTCCTCTGGCTTCTGACCTAATGACCTCAGCCCAGGGATGGGAGAGCCAGCACTCCTGGAGCCCAGAGCTCAGAGGCCCTCCCCCACGACTGGAATGTGCGGCGGCTCAGCTGTTTGTCCAGAGGCGGAGATCACTGTTTTCACTTCCAATCCCAGGAGCCCCCAGGGCTCTCATGTGTGTTCTCTGGCCTGCTGTGGGGCCTCAGATCAAGTGGGCACCAGGACTTTCCCAGCTGCCTGCACTCCTCGGGCATAGGAGGCTTTGCTGCAGTCTGGTGCCCCCCAAATGTGAAGGCACACATCTCCCCCTATTCCTCACTGTGAGTAATGGTCTTTGGTTGTCTTGGAAAGCTGGTCCTGGGTGTTTGGTTTGGAGATGACTGGTCCTTTTACTTGTGCTGGGGGTGGGCCTTTGCCTCTGTTTTACAACATAAATGCAGAGAGAGGTGACCCCTTCCAGCATGGCAAGCCCTAGTTCCTGGCCAGAACTCCCCCCTACCCCCCCCCCGCACCCCCGCAACTCTAACATGCATATTGCATGCTGTGAAGGGTTGCCTCTGAGGAGCCCCAGTGTTAGATCCATAGGGTCCTTTGATATGCAAAGTCCTGACCTGGTGCCCCACTCCCACTGGGGATTGAACCCAGGGCCTTGCACTTTCTGGACAAGTTCTGTACAACTGAGCTATATCCTTAGTCTTGTTTTTAATTTTGCCTCCTCCTGAGAAACCAAAACTTTCAGGTCTCAGCATAGGAACCCCTTCCCCAGTGTGGACTATGTCCCTTCTGTCTGCCCTAATCTGAGCACTTAACACACTGAGCTGGCCTGCCTCTACCTGTCCCTGCCCAGATCAAGCTTCTCCCGGTTAGGATCTGCTTGCCTTCCCTTTATAATCTAGTGTGGAATGAATGGCGCCATTTCCGAGGTGGGCCTGAGCCCCTGTTTCCCAGAGACAGGCCTTGGTGTCCTGTGGTCAGCAGGAGGTCCTGCTGCTGCAAGCCGGAAACTGGAATGCAGATGATCCTTTCCCCTTCCCCCAAGGATAATCCAGAAATAGTTCCCCCTTGGGCTGGGAATGCATTCTCTGGTGGGTGGATGGTTTGGGGGCTTGAACTGGTTTATTTATTGGGCACAGATTTCTTTTCCTGATTTTGTTCCATTGAGCCCCTGGGAAAAGGAGCCCTTCTGAGCCTGCCCCATCAGAGCCCAGGGAAGCTGGAACTGGGAGAGCCAGAGACAGTGTTGGAATCAGCAGGAAGGCTGGGGTGCAGCCTACCACAGAGACCCTAGCAGCCTCTTGGTTTGGACCTGGGCCCCAAGCACCAGTGGGTAGACCAGCACCCCCGACTGTGCACACTTCCTTTCCCACTGGAGTCCCTCCCCATGGCTAGGGCTGGTTGGAAAAAACTAAATGAGAGCCTCCCTGAAATTAGAAGGACAGGTGGCTCAGGTGTGCTCTTGCCTGGAATTGCTCAGGTCTCTGCCCAGCCCCCTTTGAGGTCTGCTCTGTGGCTGGGGAGGACCTTCCCACTGGCTCTAGAGGGTGGCTTGTGAAGTTTCCCTTTCTGGTCAGTCCAAGTTTTATGATTTTCAGAAAACAGGTTAACAATTAAGCTAATTAACCTCGGGGCCTACTGGCCCTCCTTGTTCCTATAAAGTCAGGCTAAATGGCTTCCTCCCCCAGCTTCTGCTCCCATTATAAACCTAGGCAGCATTAGAGCATTAACCAGCCAGGGACAGGCCGGGTCCCAGGTACCCAGGTCTCCCCCACTTCCTCTGGCCCACACCGTGGATGAGCGCAAGAAACTGTGGGTGAAGCGGGCTTGCGGGGAGGCCTGAGGCAGCCAGGGCTCCACATCTCCTTTGGTTTCTGCAGGTCTCAGGCAGGGGCTGTAGACTAAGCAAGATGAGGCGGTTCCTGAGACCCGGGCACGACCCTGCGCGGGAGAGGCTCAAGCGGGACCTTTTCCAATTTAATAAGGTAAGTAAGGGGAAGCAGGAGAGATGCTGGCAGTTCTCCCAGGGCTGGAGCTGGGGGTCGGTCAGTTTCCTTCCCCTGGATGAAGATGCTTACTGGGTACTGCCTAGAGGGCCCCTTGGGAGATCTGACTTCGGAAATGGGATGTTGTTACAGGGCTTTCCTGGGCAAGGGCAGTGAGATGCCCAGGAGTTGGAATTCCTTGTCCCAGTCTCTTGCTGGCTATGTGACCTCTGCCAGTCACACCAAGCCTGAGTTTTCCCACCTGTAAAATGTGCATAAACAGTCTGCCCTGGCTACCTCGTTGCAGGACTGCCAAGGGAGCTTAGGGACAGAAAAGATGAAAGGAAATTGACCCAACTCTGCAAAGTGTTATAATGTTCTTGGGATACAAGGGCCCTTGGAACCCGAAGAACAGGCCATGACTATTCTCTTCATCCTCTAATTGCCCCCAAAGAAAAACACAGCTTTCCTTGCAGGCTGACCACCCGATTCCTTCTGGTGGGACCCAGGCCTGTGTGAGAGAGGAGGGATGGTCAGGAGCCAGGGTTGACTTTTGGCTACCCCAATCTTGCTCCTAGGGCCCCGGAAGTTCCACAAGGCTTGTTCATGGGGGCTGAGAAGGCCAGCTCTGGCCTGTAAACAGGAGGTGCGCCGCGTGGCTTCTTAGCTCCTCACCAGTGCCACCTAGCAATCTGGAGCTGTTTGGGGGTAATTAGCCTTCTGCCCTCTGCTTTGATCTCTGCCCCAAGTGGCCTGCCGGGAGTACACCGTGATGCTCTCCCTTGGGGCGTCTGACCCTCCGGGACATGCCTATAGGCAGAGTTCTGGCTTTTTTTTTTTTTTTTTTTTTTTTTTTTTTTTTTTTTTTTTTAATGGTGCTGGAGATAGAATCCAAGACCTGAAACCCAGGGCCTTGTGCATGCTGAGCAAGTGCTCTACCACTGAGCCACCTCCCCAGCCGGATATCCAACTTGTGTTGGGGGCTTCAGTTTGGGTCCCTCCTCCCAGAAAAGGAAATAGTGGATATTGGACTGGACAGTTGGGAAAGGCACCTCTCCTTGTGGAAAATGAGGAATTCTCTTTTTGTTAGCTTTTTGTTGGTCTGAGAAGTGTGGAAGAGGCTCCCCTGGGTTCAAAGCCTGCTTTGTCTACAAGCTGCAGATGGTGTGCCCATCACCCACACCATACTGTAGGCTCCTTAGGGACTTTATGTGGAACCAGTTAACTTCAGTTATCTAGGCACAGTGACCGAGGAGTGTCAGCTGCTGGGGGCTCTGGATGGAGGTTTCCCTCCAGATCTGGCTGTGTCAGGAGAGCGGGGCAGGAGGCTCAGCAGGCCCTGCCATTTTCCTCTGGTTTTCTTGACCTGAGGGAGAAGGTGTCACCAAGGAACTTGGCCATAAGGTCATCTGCTTCTGGAATCAGAGCTTTCCCAAGTGAATGTCCCTCTCCATGGCTTGCTTTTGGGTCACAGAAAATAAGGGTGCAGGTTCTGGGAATGGGGGAATCTCAGGATACATGGGATCTGCCATCCTTACTCCTGAGGGAGCCAACCATGGGTACTGGATATGGGTCTCAGAACCTTAGTGTCCACCAGGGGGCCTGGTTGACCCCAATGTGCTTCTGTTACCCTCGAAGCTAGAATCTCTCACTTGGAAATGGTGGCTAGTTCTGGCAGAAACTGGACAGACAGGCTCAGCAAAAGGATTAACCCCCACCCCAAGTTCCTCTGTGCACTGGATGAGGCCAGGGTGAGGTTGGGGCATAGGACTCTTTCTCCCATAATTCCTACCCCCCACTGGTGTCCCCCAAACTTAACCACCCCACCGCCAGATATGGCATGGGGTGGGCAAGGCTGCTGGAGTTCTTCCTGCCTCCTCTGCCTTCCTCCTTCCATTCACATTCAGGAAATGTGCTTTGAGCAGCACCTACTAGGTGTATGGCTCAAGTCTGGGGACTGGCAGTTTCAGACGATGGCGCCTTTGTCCTTCAGGAGTTAGGGAGGACAGCTAGCTGATGGCCTGAAATTCCATGTCTTACAGTGAGAAGGAAGGG
The DNA here is from genome assembly GCF_902686445.1 of Sciurus carolinensis. Taxonomy (NCBI): domain Eukaryota; kingdom Metazoa; phylum Chordata; class Mammalia; order Rodentia; family Sciuridae; genus Sciurus; species Sciurus carolinensis. Next base: position 5,610,129 of record NC_062215.1, on the reverse strand, counting down.
GAGAATTGAGAGGTTTGGGGAGAGAGTAAGGAGTCATAGATAAGTCTCATGTGGGCTCTGGGAGCCGGAAGGATAGGACTAGAAGATGAGGCCACATCTTAGAGGATTTGGGACATGGGGTGGTCCTGCTCATGGCAGTCCCTTCTAGCCCCAGGCTTCCCCTGGCTGTGGAGCAGAAGGGAGGCCAGAACCTGGGAGTCTGGACCTGGGATTTTGACAGGGAAGTGAGCAATCCTGTCGATGATTTAGAAAAGCTGACACTGGGGATATTTTCACTCATTGAGTGGAACAGGTAAACTCTGAAGCTAGGAGACATCCCAGGGACAGTCCAGAGGAAGTAGGTTGAAGGACAAGGCAGGAGCACAGCTTCTTAACCTCTGCACTGGGGCCAGTTGTGCTGCAGGTCGTTCTGAGCATTGCAGGATGTCTAGTAGGCTCCCTGATCCTACCCACTAGAGGCCATCATGCCCCCCAGATGCGACAGCCCACAGTGTCCCCAGACATTGTCTCCTGTGGGGTGCAGTTGCTCCTGACTGGGCGTGACTGGGACAGGGCACTCTTCAGGGCATGAGATCCATAGACCTGGTGGCAGAGGCGGTGTGGAGTGAGGAGGCAGAGCACAAGGAAGGGGCGCGGGTCACTGCGGCTGGGGGGTCTCCGTCCTGCGAGGGAGTGGTGCCAGGTGCTGGAGGGACAGCCAGGAGCAAGTTTGAGGGAAAGTGGAACGTTCGTTTGTTTGGCTCCAGTCAGAATAGAAGCAACAATGATCCCTCTTCACGGAGGGGCGGTTCTCCTGGTGGTTAGCGTCGTCCCCAGCACCGGGCTGCCTGGCTCCCCCACTACATGACCTCAGGCAGGTGATGTACATGTGGAACAGAGGTGATCTTAGAAGCCAGCCCAAAGAGCTGGTGAGAGGACTTGGTGGATCGCTGCACACAGTCTCTGGTGTCACTGTCTTGAGGCAGAATTTGGGGAGCCTGGGGACCTCGCCTGAGGGAGGGTCCCGCATGCAGTAGAGCTGGACCTTGAGTAGCATGTGGGCTGCTGGCATGGGTTAGATGCAGGCAAGGGTCAGCCCCCTGGAGACTGTCTACGCCTGGGGACTCTGCCCACCACTTCTGAGAGCTGCATCCTGAAGGCCATTCTGCAAGGGACTGCGGTGGGGGTGACAATGGCACCCTCCCAGGCGTGGCCCTAAACTGATTACGGATACAGCTTGTAATCCAGTTTTGAGCCTTTCCCTCTAGCACCTGCTAGCCACACTCCTACCCATTGCTAGCGAGATGCTGCAAAGAGAGCAGGGACTGCCCTAGGAGTCCTGAGAGCCACGTATACCTGGGTAGTAGTTGTGACTGTGACTCTGAACTCTGCCAGTTCAGCAAGAGCTGTGTGCCATGGGCTGGGGCTGGGCTCAGTGGTAGAGCACTTATCCAGCATGTGTGAGGCACTGGGTTCCATTCCCAGCACCACGTATAAATAAATAAGATAAAGGTCATGACAACTAAAAAAATACTTTAAAAAAAAGAGCCTTGTGCCAGGCATCAGGATATGGCGGTTAGGGGCAGAGACTCAGAGTCAGACAACCTGGATCTCAGTCCCAGCTCTGCTCCCTTCTTACTTTGTGGTCATTGACATATTACTGAGTCTCTCTACTCCTCCATTTCTTCACCTGTAAAGTGAGCATCATGACGGCTCCTCCTTCTAGGCTGGTGTTCTGAGTTCAGTGGTGCCTGGCACACTGTTAAGACCATAGCCAGATTTGCCTTGTCATCGATCTCATTCTCATGATGACTCATAGATGGATGCTGTCTCCACTCCACAGGTGAAGAAACTGAGACTGCCAGGGCTTGCAGAGCCTGAGCATATTCCGGCCACCGGAGCTGATTAGGGATCAGGATATTCCCATCCGGGCTGTGTGACCTTAGATTGGTGACTTCACCTCTCTGAACTTCAGTTTTTTCACCTGTAAAGTAGTCATTTATCATGTATATTAGGTCTTCAAGCCTATGGGGAGATAGATAAGACCACTGGCAGGGCTACTGAGGACCTAATGAGGGAGCACAGGACCTCAGTGGGGAGGAAGTGACTCAGGAGGGGAAGGGAACTTGTTTGGCAAAGTAAAACCCTTTCCTTGAATACAGCTTTGACCTGCTCACCTCCTTGGTGAAACCCGAGCACATCTGAGCCAGCCACGCCCTTGAGGGTGAGCCTGCAGAGGGGGCTGTCCAGGACCTTCCTGCCCAGGGCCTGAACACACAGCGTGTTCAGTGTTCCTGACCAATTGCCCCGGCCCAAGGCCAGTTTGTTTTGTCTTGGCTTTCCAATGGCTGGGCCCCTGGTGTCAGGTGACAGCCACATAGGGAGGGCCAGGTTGCTTGCCAACTGCAAGGAATCTGAGCTGAACCACACCCAGTATCGGGAGAGCCACCCAGCCAGCCAGGTGGGTGTGCCCCCTCTGACTCTGGGCAGCCTCCTGGGGCTCTGGTCCTGCCATTCCCTATTCCTACCCCCTGACAACTATTAGGGCTCCTCAGGTCCTTGCTCCTGGATGGGGCCCTCCCTGGCTGAGGGCAGGATCAAGGGCCCCCACTGTCTCTGACAAAAAACTTTTGTGGACTTCTTCCCTTCCGGGGATCTGGACCTGGGTTGTGGAGCCAGGGGAGACAGATGGCCTTTCTCTCCCACACCCGCTAAGGTTGCAGTTTGGCGGCTCCTGCACATCTTTGCTCTCCATTCCCCACTCCCTGTCACAAGGGCTCATTGTTCTCTCCTCCCTTGGCAGAGGTCACCTGAGCCAGGTAGCAGAATGGGGGCTTGGGTAGGGGGATGGAGAGGATGGCCCCAAGGCTGTTGAGCTTTGGGCAGCCTCCTTGGGATTCTCAGCTGGAGTTAGCAGGAGTCCTGGGTCGGGAAGGGCTGGTCAGGGAATTGGATGCCCGCCTGCCAGGAGCTGTGCCTGCTGCCCCAGGCTGAGCCCCTGCCCCTCCTGACTGCAGGATGCTCAGGATTGCCTTGACCAGATATCTTCCTTGGAGGGAGGCCATCTGCCCTCCCTCTTCCAGGGCCCTAAACAAGGTTGGGGGATTGCCATCTGCATCGACCTTGTACTCCAATGAGGATGCTGAGGCTTAAAAGGGTGTTAGAGGTTCGGGGAGGGATGACAAAGGTGTGGGCGGGGTGTACCCATGTTTGGGACAGCTGGGGCAGGGCTGGGGTGCCTGACAGAGCTTGGTTCCTTCCCTTACGTGGTTTCCCTAGGACATGCCCTGGGTTTCTAGCTCCTCCCTGTCCCTTTGAAAGATAGACAGATGAACTGCTCCCAGTCTTCAAATCCAAATCCCTTCTTACCTGTCCTAGCAACTACCCCAGTCCCCTGCACCCAGGCTCAGCCACCTCATAGAATTGCCTCCTTTGAGCAGGCTGGGGAGATAGCTCAATCCGTAGAGTGCTTGCCTTGCAAGCACAAGGCCCTGGGTTTGATCCCCAGCACTGAAAAAAAAAAAAAAAAAAAAAAAAATTACCTCCTTTGGGGATTTGTGTGGGATTTTGTGTGTGTGTGGTCTGGGAATTGAACCCATGGTACTCTGCCACTGAGCTGCATCCTCAGCCCTTTTTATTTTGAAACAGGGTTTCACTAAATACTGAGTCCACCCTATGCTTGGGGTCATCCTGTTTCAGCCTCCTAAGTTGCTGGGACTGCAGCATGTGCCACTGAACCCAGCTGCTCTGTGGGTCTTGTTTGTGTGCCCTGAGCTGAGGAATCCCCAGGGAGCTACACTACCTACATTTGAACCCACTCTCTTGGGCCCACTCCCCTTCTTTTGCTCTTGAAGGAGCCTCAGTCCTTCCATTGTTGTCTGTGTATGGTGTCCCAGAAGATGCAGCAGGAATGCGGCAGAAAGATGAGAATATTAGCAGGAAGCTGGGCTCTGGGGCAAGGCCTGTGTGCTGTGGCTGAACAGAGCCTTCCAGGTACTTAGGTGGCTTTAAGGTTCCTTGTGTTCCACCAAGGACAGCCCTGCTCAGGGCAGTCGGGATATCATCCTGTTGATGGAAGTGAGCTGAGGCCCAAAGAGCAGAATAGCTTACTAAGTGAAGAGGCAGAGGGGAGTGGAAGCTTAGTGGGTCTGACTTACTGCCTGTTCTAAGTGGCCCTCTGCAAGAGAAAGACGGAATGGGAAGGAGAGGTGACCATAGTGTCCCCATGACACCGGAGGAAATGAGGAATGCATGCTGGTGGTAGAAGAATGGGCCCAACTTCTTTATCTTCCTGTGGGTTGGAGAAGAGAACTGACCTGCAGGAGGGCCTCAGGTGAGCTGTCAGGGGCACTGCCAGTGAGTTGATGGGATATGTGATCAGAGAGCCTAATATACACTTCAGATCCAGACCTCTAACCTCAGCTACTCAGCAGGCTGAGACAGGAGGATCAGAAGTTTGAGGTCAACCTTTGCAATTTAGTGAGACCCTGTCTCAAAATATATTTGGGACAGAAAAAAGTCTGGGGATTGTTGCTCAGTAGAGCACTTGCCCAGCATGTGCAAGCTCTCCCCAGCACCAAACAAACAAACAAACCAACAAAACTGCTGAACTGTTTTTCTTTGGCTTTAGTTTCCTGCTGGTGCCCTGAGGCTCTGAAGCAGAATAGTCCTAGGGCTGGTGCACAGGACTATAATATGAGGCTTATAATTACAAATTTTCTAGACATTGTATCATAAAATCTTTTGAACAATTGAAATTAATTTTAATTAGTGTATTCTCTTTAATCCAACATATCCAAAATAGTGTTCTTTTGACATGAAGGCAAAACAAATAACCAAGGAGATTTCTTTTTTTTAAGACTAAGTTTTTCAGATCTGGGGGTATTTTACACTTTATAGTCCATCTGAATTCAGTCATAAATTTTCCTTGGAAATGCTCCACTCTACTTGGAATTTGGAAGATTTACAGTTGAAAAAGAATACTGGAAATTGTTCTTCCTGAGCCTACCCGCTTTTCTATTGGAACTCCAGTTGTTACAAAACATACTCCAGTTTTCCAATAACTGAATTGAACATCCATTGTTACATTTATATTAATTGAAATATGGGAAAGTTTAAGAGCCAACGTCTTGGGGGCACGAGCTACATTGCAATGCTCTGTAACTCCTATGGCTCCTGCCTGCTGTTCTGGCCGCTGAGGGTGTGGGGCCTGCTACTGGCCACCAAGCTCTGGAGAATATTTTCCCCGAAGTCTTCCAAATTCCACAGGCTTTTGCCCTGAGTTGCTGCTGACTGTAATGGGGAAAATGGTGCCTTCTCGGGAAGCTTCTGTCTCTGGCAGCTGGCTTCCTGAGGCCCCCTGCAACCTGTGGCTGCCTGAGGCCTGGTAGGGCCCCTGGGGGAACTTGTCCCACACAGCCTCTCGGTTCCCTGCCCTCCTTCTCCTGGGAAATGTTTACATTCCAGATACTCAGCTAACTACCCAGAACTTTTCCAGACCCTGCATTTTTTACATAACTGAACTGGGACCTGGGCTGTTAGAGGCTCCTGCTGGGTCCTTTCTGCCCTCCTGGCTGTCCCATTCAGGTATAACCATTTGCAGGGCAGTCTATTCCCCTCCTTAGGGCCCCTTCCAGACCCAGAAATCCCAGCAGTCCTTACGGCTTTCCTGCTGGCCTGACCCTGGCCTGGGCCTCCTTCAGTGAACCACAATACTGGACTGGGCTGGTCTGGGCTGGCAGAGGCAGGCAGCCATTGAGTATGCTGAGCTGTTAGGCCTTCTGCTCAGGGTCCTGACAGGGCTGCTCAGTATGGCTGGGGAGGTCGCCTTGTCGCTGCAGCGTTCTTGGCTTGGCGGTCTCCATGGTTAAAAGCAGTCTGCAAACCCACTGGTTGGCATGACTGTGCTCTACTCCAAGCCCACTGAGCAGGTGACCCCTGGGGGTGGGGAGTAGCTGATTAAGAAGCAGAGCCCAAGAAGCTTCCCCCAGGCGGTTTGTCCATCTGAAGCCTGGTGTTTACCTTCATACCTTTTCAGCCTGCCGCCTTCCCTGGAGCAGCTGCCTCAGGAAGTGCTGGGGGTTGCAGACAGAACCCGGGCAACTGCAGGAGCTCTAGAAACTCGCCGTACCAGAAGGTCGGCCAGTGAGGCAGCTCCACCTTGAGAGTACTCTCCAGCTTTTTAAAAGTTACTTCCGAGCATTTAACAAACAAGTGACTTTGGGGAACAGGCTGCAAAGCTACTCACGTTTGTGTGTGTCTGTGATGTGATTGGGATCTTGCCTCTGCACTATTAAACTACACAGGCTGAGCTGTGGCTCCGTGGTAGCATGTGCAAGGCCCAGGGTTCCATCTGCAATTCTGCAAAAATAAATAAATAAATAAATAAATGAAGACTGAGGAGAACAGAATAAAATCTTATTACAAATAAATAAACTGGGCTGGGTGCCGTGGCATGTGCTGTAATCCCAACAAGTTCAAAGCCATCCCCAGCAACTTAGTGAGATCTCAAAATAAAAAGGGCTGAGTATGTGGCTCAGTGGTCAAGCACCCCTGGGTTCAATTCCTAGTACCACAAAAATAAGTAAATGTGGGCTGGGGATATCAGTTGGTAGAGTGCTTGCCTTGCAAGCACGAAGCCCTGGGTTCAATCCCCAGCACCGCAAAAAAAAAAATAAATGTATACACATGTGTACATTCACAAGCACAGAAAAGACTCAAAGGATATACGTCCCAAGTTAGCAAGAACTACTTCTGATTGTGAGATCAATGGGTAATTTTTGTGTTTTTTTAATACATTCCAACATTTCTATGATGTATGTTACTTCTGTAATAAGAAATGAACAAAAGCATGTACCTGCAACCATGCTCCAGAAATTTCCTTTCTGGGAAGGTGGTCGAGAAGAACCGACAAGGAGGACCCTTGATTTGAGGCAGCAAACTGGAGGTGGAGGGGGCCTTGGACAGTCCACAGCTGAGCAGGGACACCAGGATGCTCTCGGGGCACAGGGTGGACCTGGAGCGGTGGCTCCACCAGGCTTCTTTCCTGAGGGACCACTGTCTCCATGGTGCCAGTCCCCACCCCACCCTCAGCACCCCCAGTTACTACAGGAGGGCAGGCAGGCCTGTTGCCAGGGTGCACAGGGTAGAGTTGGGGGTCCTACAGAGCATTAGGTGACCAGTGGGGTGTCAAGAACAATGAGCCTGTGGAAAAGGACAGGGTCAGAAATGGTCTTGGAGGTGGGGAGTTGATGGGAGGGAGTAAAAGGGCCCAGACCTCTCCTTCCTGCTGGGCTGGCTCTGGGCTGCAACTCCACCCATCGATCACCAGCCACCACCGTGAGGCAAAGGGAACACAAGGACACTGGACGTGTCTGCAGGCCTGGCCCTCATGCCTCTCATGCCTCTCATTGCAGACGGTGGAGCACGGCTTCCCGCACCAGCCCAGTGCCCTTGGCTACAGCCCTTCCCTGCACATCCTGGCCATCGGCACCCGCTCCGGAGCCGTCAAGCTGTATCCTTTCCAGTGCCCAGCTCCCACCTGCAAGCTGCAGAGGGGTGGGATAAGAGTAAGACTTTTCTGATGTGGTTTTGAAAGTGATTTTCTTGGGGGTGAGGGTGTACTTGTTGGAGGGGTGGGGACTGGGCATGGTGAGCTGTTGTGCGTCCTTCTAGTGGGGAGGAGGTAGGCTGGAAACTGAGGAGGGACGGGTTTGTTCCTTGGTTTCCCTTTCTCACCCATCGCTGGAGATTTCAAGAATGGAGCCCTACTGGGCACAGTGAGCGCCCCCATGCAACCAGGCACCACACTTGGAGGGAAGCTTGGCCCCAGCATCTTTCCTTCTGCCCTGGCAGGGTATGGGGTCTCAGAGGCCTTGCAGGGACTGTGTTGAGGGCTAGGGTCCCAGAGAGAAAGGCCTGACCCCAGTGTCAGAACCCGGAGCCTGGTGGGTGCCTTCCTAGTACCTGACCCAGGCTGCAGTGGTGGGGATCTTTTGGGGTTCTCCCCAAAGGTAGGTGGACACAACCCTTTCCAAGGAGGCCTGCTCTCGTTTTCCCTGCTTCCCTCTGTCCTACCTGCTCCCCCACCAAAAGAAAAAATTAGAGGTGACTCTTCAAGTCCCACGTACCCTCTTGGTAGTCGGCCCTGAGTGCCGAGAGTGGAGGCGGGCAACAGCCTGGAAGTGGTTTGTCTATTTACCTTTCTCCGTGGTGAAAAGCAGAAGTGGCCGGGGCTGGGGTGGCCTTGGGGAAGGGGGCAGCACCTCTTCCAGATCACACCTCCTACACACACCAGAGTAGAATGGACCCTGCTTGGCAGGGATGTGCTTCCCTGGCTGAGGCTGGTCACCATCCAGTTGGGTGGTCTTTTACCCAAAGCTTCAGCTCGGAGGTCAACGGGGGGTTCTGGACGGTTTTGGAGGCAAGTCCACAAGTTCCAGGAGGACAGATTGCCCCTTAGACTTTTCCTCAGCGGGCCTGGCCTGGCCGCGTGTCCGGGGTCCCCATCTCCATCTGACGTGCACCTCCTGGGTGAGCTAGGGTGGGGCCTTGGGCAGTGGGGAGATGGGGACCGCCTTGAGTCGCTCGGCTAGCGCCTCGAGTAGCAAGGCCCTGACTCCTCTGCTCCTCTGTCAGAGCATGGGGGCTGGAGGGCGCAGGGTGCCCAGGGGGACCGGGCTGGTGTCACACAGCACAGGGGCACAGGTCCTGCGGCTCCGGCCTTCCCCACAGTTAATCATTGCCAGACCATAGCCATATCCTGGTTACCAGTCCCGGTGCCAAGGCAGGCCGAGCTGCTGGAGGTGGGCCCACAGTGGCACCTGTGTTTTCTCGCAGGGGCCTGTTGCAGCTCAGCTGTGGGGAGGGGGCAGCCTAAGAGTTGCCGAGGCAGGGCTCCGCCTTTCTGCGAGGTTGCTCCACCACTTGCCTGGCCGGGAAAACTTTCCCTCAGAGGTCAGGTCACTGGCTGAGAGTCCTAGACCAAGGCCACTGCGCCTGCTCCCGGGTCCAGGCACCGGCACTCGGGTCCTGATGTCTGGAGGGAGGGGCGCCTTTCTCTCTGTTCGCACTCCCTGCTTCCTGGGCCAGACAGCCTGCTGCTCCAGGCTAGCAGGGGCTGGTCCAAAGGTTTTCAAAGGTTTTCCTGAGCCTTCTCCCAGCTATGGTGCCCCAGGGGTGGAGTTCATGGGGCTCCACCGGGAAAACAATGCTGTGATGCAGATCCACTTTCTGCCTGGCCAGGTAAGAGCCTGAATTAAGAAGGGGGAGGGCTGAGGACCTTCTCCCTGCCCTTTTTGTCTTCCAGAAAGAGTGGTTGTGGAGGGAGGCATGGTCTGGGTTTGGTGCTGCTGGGAAACCATGAGACCACCTCCCTCTTCTTAACTGGAGTCTCGCAGGCCAGAGGTTTTTGGTCCTGGGATTCTTTGAAACACCTGGCCCAGCTGGGAATGGTATCACACACCTGTAATCCCAGCAACTCAGGAGGCTGAAGCAGGAGGATTGCAAATTCAAAACCAGCCTCAGTGAGACCCTGTCTCAAAGAAAGGGGGTGGGGGGCTGGAGTTGTGGCTCAGTAGTAGAGCGCTTGCCTAGCATGTGTGAGGCACTGGGTTCAATTCTCACCTCCTCATAGAACTAAATGAATAAAATAAAAGTCTATCAACATCTACAAATGTTTTTTTAAAGGGGGGAGGGTGCTGGGTGCTGGGGATACTTGGGTAACAAGACAGCACACTCCTGTCCCCCACCTGCATTCCCTTCCCAGTGCCAACTGGTCACCCTGCTAGATGACAACAGCCTGCACCTATGGAGCCTTAAGGTCAAAGGTGGAGTCTCAGAGCTTCAGGAAGATGAGAGTTTCACCTTGCGTGGCCCCCCAGGGTAAGGAGGACAGCCCCTTCCTCTCCCTGCCCAACCTGATCCTCACACCCAGCTGGGGTTGAGGTGGGGCTTGTCCTTTGAGCACTCTGTTACCTGCATGCTAGTGCCAGCTGCTGCATACCCATGCTCACGTGCCGTGGGCAAGTTTGCAACCTCCCTCCACCCTCGTCATGCAGGAGGGTCCCAGCCCAAGCTTTCTGCCACCTGTTTCCCACCGTGGCAGAAAGTAACCAATATATTTGTTTGTCCTGGCCTGAGATGCTCTGAACCCCATTAGAAACCACTAAGGGCCTGCCTTCCCTGGGCTGTTAAGGACAGCCAACAGCTTGGGATCCTGTCCCTGGGGTCCCTTCTGCCCTGGCAGCAGCCAGCTCACGGACAGCTGTCCACAGGGCTGCTCCCAGCGCCACACAGATCACCGTGGCCCTGCCTCATTCCTCCCGAGAGCTGCTGTACCTGGGCACTGAGAGTGGCAATGTGTTCGTGGTGCAACTGCCGGGCTTCCGCACCCTGGAGGACCAGACCATCAGCTCAGACGCGGTGCTGCAGCGGTAAGCCACTGGACACCTTGCACTGGACATGTCCTCATCCCTTTGGTCCCCAGTTATGTCTCAGGAGTTTATTCTCTCCTGGGAAGTCTTTTTGGGGACAGGAAAGGAAACCCTCAACTCTCTACCTGTCCCTCAAGTTGAGAACCTGTCACCCCCTATGTTAGCTTCGTAGCTCTAACGGGGGGGTTCTTGGGGGTCACTTTTCACCTCATTTAAAGATGAGAAAAGTGAGGCTCACATTGCTGGCATAAAGTCACCAACTCAGTCCAGTGTCCTTTGCACTGAGATCATGTGTCTCAAAATCTGGGGCCTCTGCAGTGGGATAGCTGGGACCCAAACCCTGCTCAGCTGGGCCAGCTCCTGCTGGTGTCCTATGTTTTGGGCACTGTGCTGAGCTTCCACTGGGCAGGCTTCATGGCCAAAAAGCCTGTAGGTTTGTTGAGATGGCTAGGGCTCCGCTGCTGCATTGCAGTAGAGGAAGCCAGTCTCAAAAAGGCAGACCGAGGATCTGCTGGAGCTTGCTGGGGGCCAGGCTGGTAATAATGCATGTTCTGTAGTCCCAAGGGGCAGGGACCCTGGTCCTAGAGGACTGTGGGCCAGGGTTAAAGCACACAGCTAGCAGCCTGGACTCTCCACATCCCCAAGTGACGATGAAGCAGGGCCCATCTCTCTAGGACAGGGTTGGGAGGATTCCTGCGTGGGGCTAGGTCCCTCTGTGTACAAACCCCAATGCCTTTCCCGCTTAGCAGGATAGGGCTGGGACAGCATGCCGTTTGCAGGACACTAGGAGGGCACGACTGGGGCCCAGCGTGGGCATGATCTGTGGGCAGCTTGGCTCCTCAGCTTGTGATCCCACAGAGCCCAGCCCCACCCTGAGGTTAACAAGGCAAGGAGGGGCCTGAGTGCAGAGTGGCCTCCTCCTGTCTAAGTCCTGTTTCAGCCCTCACTTTGAGCGCGCTTACCTAGGCTTTGAAAGTGGTCAGCCCCTAACTCGTGACTGTGACTCTGAGCATGTGTCTGTCCTGAAGGGGAAATAGTATGAAAGACGCAGGTGGTGCTGGGGCTGGGGCTCAGGGCTGGAGCACTTGCCTGGCACGTGTGAGGCCCTGGGTTCGATCCTCAGCACCACATAGAAATAAACAAATAAATAAAATAAAGGTATTGTATCCATCCACTACGAAAAATATTAGAGAGAGAGAGAGAGAGAGAGAGAGAGAGAGAGAGAGAGAGAGAGAGAGACGCAGGCGCGGCAGTGACCATCCTGGAGCTTTTCTCAGCGGTGGAAGGTCAGAGCCATCTGATTGCAGTGGTTTCAGCTCTGTATAGACATCAGTTGTGTTCATTAAGAAGGTCTTGAAAAATGTTCAGTCACGTGAAAGAATGTCTGTCTCGTTAGGTGGGGAAAAAATAGGATTCAAAATCTTGTGTATGGGGTTATTCCAGTTTTAACTAGAAGTGTGCCTTGGGTGGCATGCGGTCACCTGCCGACGGGGGCAGGGTGTGGAGCACAGGCACCGGGATGCGCAGCAGCCCCCATCCAGCCATACAGCTTCCTCCTGGTGTTCTTCCAGATGCTTCTGTGTGTTTTCCAAGATGGTGTGATTCCTGCATTGCTTAACTTTAAGAGTTTTTTTTTTTTTTTTTTTTTTAATAAGTAATACATCAGAACCAAGTGTAGCTCATTGGTAGAGCCTGTGCCTCACACACAGAGGCCGTGCCTTCAGTCCCTAGTGCACATGTACACACATGCACACACACACACACACACACACACACACACAATAATACTGCATGTTGGGATCCTCTTCAAAAATTAAAACTTTGAGTCTGGGGTTATGGCTCAGTGGTAGAGTGCTTGCCTGGCGTGTGTGAGGCCCTGGGTTTGATCCCCAGCACTGCATATAAATAAATAAGTAGATAAATAGATAAGTAAGTAAAGGTCCATTGACCTAAAAAATATATGTATATTTTTTTTTAATTAAAACTTTACAGATGAAGTTAGAATTAGCCTTTGAATCCCACTCCCAGTGCTAATTCTGATTCCGTAGAGGCCATTGCCTGCAGTGTGTGATGCAGGAGGATGCTCGGAGGTTTCCTTTAGTTTGGTTTGCAGCTTAGGGGTGCCTTCAGGGGCCAGGCTCTTTCCCTTTTCCCGCTCGACTTTCTTGGTGCTGGATCTTGGTCTCATGTCTGCTGCCTCATGGTTTCTGTTGACTGCAGTACCTGAGCACTCCAGGCCCAGAAAAGGAAGAGAAGTCAGTTCAAGGCCGGGGCCAAGTGATATAGAATTTCGTAGATCTTTAAAACTTCTTTACTATGAAATACCACCTACTTGTAGAAATGCACTAAATATGACTGCATGGTCACAGGATTTTTAAGAGCAAGCTTCCTTATAACCACCCCCTGAGCATAGAAACAGCACTTCGCCAGCCCCTGAGAGTCCCCCGCGTGCCCTTCCTTGTCACAGCTTCCTCTGGCTCCATCCCTCCTCCAGGTCGGCTTTTTCAGAAATCCCTTCCCTTCCTGTCTTTATGGTTATGCCACCTGTGGTAGTGTCCTTGGGATTTTATTTATTCATTTTTTAATATCGATGTGTCCTGGCTACCTTTGTATGCTGGCACACGGAGTGCCATGTGTTGCTGTGCCCTGCGATTAGCCACACCCTCTTGGAGGGTGGCAGCATGGGCTGACAGTACTGCTCTCTCCCAGGCTGCCAGAAGAGGCCCGCCACCGGCGAGTATTTGAGATGGTGGAGGCTCTGCAGGAGCACCCTCAAGACCCCAACCAGGTCCTGATTGGCTACAGCCGGGGTCTTGTCGTCATCTGGGACCTGCAGGGCAGCCGTGTACTCTGCCATTTCCTCAGCAGCCAGGTAGGTGGTGCCTGGGACACTGGTGGATACCTTGTGGCTCTCCCCAGCCCCCATGTGGCAATAGAGCTGCCAGGCCAAGGTGGGGGCTCAGGCATTGCTAACACTGCCCCAGTCCCACCCACTCCTGTCTCTCCTCCTCTGAAGCAACTGGAGAATGTCAGTTGGCAGCGGGATGGCCGCCTCATTGTCACCTGCCACTCCGATGGCAGCCATTGCCAGTGGCCTGTGTCCAGCGAGACCCAGCAACCTGAGCCCCTGCGCACCTCCATGCCTTACGGTCAGTGCTCTGTGTTCCGAGGAGTCCCCTCAGCTTTTCCTGAATTCACAAATGGGGTACTCTTGCTCACAGAAGCAAAACCTGAACCCAGAGAGACTCGGGACTCAATCCAAAGCCACACAGAATTTTGGATGCCCATTGTGGCTGTCTCTAAGAACTGCTCAGTGTGAGACTCCCCAGTATAGGTCTACACGTGGGTGTGGGTGTGAGGTGTCCTTGCACATGAGGGTGGGGCTGGCATATGCTTGAGAGTGGGGGGATCTGTTTGAGCTGACCCCTTTTCTTTTAGGTCCCTTTCCTTGCAAAGCTATTACCAAAATCTTCTGGCTGACCACCAGGCAGGGGTAGGTATGGTGCTCTGTCCTCTCGACCTCCCAGAGATTCCCTTCAGGGCTAGAGAGGCTTTGGGATCCTACCCTACTTGGGGAGCTGGTCCTAGGGAGCAACTGCAGGGGGGTCTTGGGTGCCAGGGAAGTGAGGGAGGGCAGGCTCTCCACCCGTGCCTCTCAGGGACTGCAAAATCCATCCGGGCACATTCCTTCCACCTTCCCAGAGAGGTGGTCTCAGGCCCTTCTAGCCGCAGGCCTGCTTCTTCAGACAGAATCATTCAGGAAGGCCTGAGGTAGAGGTGCAGAGACCCCAGACTCAACTGGAGGGCCTCGCCTATCCCCAGGTTCTCCTGGGCTGCCACAGTCAGAATGAGATGGGGTCTAGCCTCGCCCCCTCAAATCACCCTGAGACCAGCCTCCTCCCAGCATGGGGACCCCACCGCAGGCTCTGCTGTGAAGGCTGGCCACTTCCCTGTGTGCTCTAGAAAGCCATGCTGCAGGCCTAGCTTCAGGCTGCCCAGCTTGTGTGGAACCCAGCCCACCCTCCCATACCTGCAGGTTGCCCTTCACCGTCTTCCAGGGTGGCATGCCACGTGCCAGCTATGGGGACCGCCACTGCATCTCTGTGGTGCACAACGGCCAGCAGACAGCCTTCGACTTCACTTCCCGTGTCATTGACTTCACCGTCCTGGCGGAGGCTGACCCTGCAGCAGGTAGGCAAGCTTCGGGAGAGCTCATAGGGAGGTGCTGGGTAGGCACGTAAATAAAGAGGGTCCTGTGTAGGTGTGCCCAAAACACCCTCCCTGCTGGATCATTATCAGTGCCACCAAAGCCAGTGGCAGGTCACTCCATTCTCTCCCTCCCTGTGATCTCCCAGCTGGGTTCATCCTTACTGGTCACACCTCCTGCCTGCCCTGAACTTTCTCTGCCCTTCCCAGGCTCTGAGGGACTTAGCCCAATGGGGACAGATCCACCTTGTTAAATTTACCATTCACCAAGCTTAGGAAGAAAGTCCTGGCTTAGACACAGTGAAGCCTGCCTTCTGGGTGGGGCAGGAGGTGGCCGTGTGGGGCCAGCTCTGAGTCAGCCTCATAAATGGGTGACAGGCAAGACCAGCAAGGGCTGATGTCAACGCCTGGGGAGGAGGCCTCCAGGAACTCTCCAGGAGGGTGGGCCTACTCTTCTAATGAGTGACCCACGCAGCCCAAGGCCTGACTGAGAGCAGGGCTCCAGAGCTGCCTTCCTCAAACCAGTCAGTGCTTTATAAGGACAGAGCCTGGAATCTCCCAGGCTGTGACCTCCCCCTACTTCTCTTGGCTAACTGGATCATCTGATCCCCAGCAAAGGATCCTCCCAAGAGAAATTCACTACCCCATATATTTAAAACCAGTGGTGTGCTGGGCATAGTAGTGTACACAGTAATCCCAGCTACTCTAGTGGCTGAGGCAGGAGGGATCATAAGGTTGAGGCCAGCCTGGGCAACTTAGTGAGATGCTTCTGCCTCAAAATCAGAAAAAAGTAGGGAAGGGTGGTGTGACTAGTGTTAGAGCACCTCAGGTTCAATCCCCAGCATTGCAAAACAAACAAAACCCAGGGCTTTCTAGGACTGGCCATGATCCTGTGATTGTCCATCTGTGTTCCCAGATCCTTCACGATTCCAGCAGCCTGGGTTATGGGTGCATGATTAGGATTGTTCCCCTCAGGCAGGGTGTGGGCACCCTGAGTTTCTCCACCGTGGGCCTTTGCCAGGCAGGATTTCTTATTTAGAAAGCAGCCACCTCCTGCCAGGCCCGATCCCAGGAGCAAAGTCCCTGTTCTGGCAGGGCTTATTCAAATATGGGAAAACAGAGAAAAAAATGACAGATAATGTCAGAGGCAAGAAAAAAGCAAGGCCAGGTGAGAAGGCAGGGGTAGGGGACAGTACTGATTTAGACCAGCAAGGCCTGCCTGATAAGGGGACGTGTTTGAGTAGATACTGGAATGAACTGAGAGGGCAGGGTGGGTCCCTTGGGGACCTGGGATGAGGGACTTGGAGTCAGGAGAGCCCTCTGCTTGTCCAAGTGAGATGTGGACGAGGGAGGGTGGGGAGCGTGACTGGGATGCTTCCAGACATGCCAGACTGTAGAATGGCAGAGGCCCCGCAGGCCTTTGGGTATATTCTGAGTGAGGTGAGAGCCCTGTCAGAGGTGCCATGATCTGTGTAGGGAACTTCCTGGGGGGCGGAGGTGGGAACCACGCAGGAGGTGCTGAGGCTCAAGTTGGATGGGGGCACAGGATGTGGCTGGGTTTGGAGTGTTCTAACATTTAGCCTTGACCTTGACCCAGACCTGTGATGGGCTGGGTAACAAACGATCTCCCCCCGCCCACCATTGTAGAGCAAGTGCAGCCGTGGGCAGTACGCATGGTGGGCCATCTTCATCATCGCACAGCTTTACAGAAACAGGCCGTGCACCAGATTGGCTCCTGGGCTGTGATCCGTCAACGACTTGTCTAGGTGGAGGTGCATGGAGGAAAGAATGGGATCAGGATGGGAGGAGGGTGTTGGAAGGTGCGGGAGCAACAGGCTTTCTTGGGTGAATTGAGTTTGAGGGGGTGTTGACTAGACAACTGGGAGAGAAGAAAGCTCTGGAATCATCCACATAGAGCTCTGAAAAGGGCTGGGACAGGTGAGACTGTCCAGGAATACCATGGACAACAGATGAGAACGGCCATGAGGAAACCCGCCAGGCACACCCTGAAGACACCAGGAGCATGGAGGTTGATGGACTGGCAAAGGAAGCCGGGCGCTGGTCAGGGAGGCAGGAGACCTGGGAGACCAGGGTGGGCAGTTGTGCAGCAAAAGAAACCAGGCACCATGTGAGGCCCAGCTGGTGGAAGATGCACACTGGTCAAGTGGAGACCTAGAGGAGAGCTCTCTGCTGGGAACAACAGCCCGATTGGAGAGAATTAGAGGGGAGGAAGTAGGGGCAGAGAGGATGGGCTCTGCCAGACAGGGCTGCTAACATGGGGGTTTCCCTGGGTTCTGGGAACAGGAAATGTCCATCTGTGACAGATGTGCAGCCAGCTGAGGCTTCAAGAATGTACAGAAGCAGTCAGCTGGGCCTCTGCTCTGGGCTGGTGGCAGTTTCTCTAGGTGGATGAGATGGGAACCTGGCAAGATCAACCTGGCCTGGGAAGGAAGGGTACAGAAACCAGCTTACAGGACATGTTTATTGAGTGGCAGCTGGGGTCAGGCCTGACTGAGGGTTCTGTGTGCAGTAAGAACACACACCACTGGCAGCTGGGGTGCTAAAAGCCCTGCTCACTGCTGCCTTCAGGGACAGGATCAGTGGGCACATCCCAGCCAGGGCTGGTTGTCTGAACAAGGAGAGCAGAAACCAGGGAAGAGGGCTGGGTGGGCTAGTTGGCTCAGTTCCTGGCTGGGACTCTACCGTTTCAGCCTTGACTGGAGCCCACGTTCCAGCCAGTTGTGTCCCTACCTGTGTGTCCCTTTGTGGGCCAGTTAACTCTCAGCAGGGCTGCTTTCCCACACCTGCTTCTTCCCTGGAGGTGAAAGATTTTGCTCTTGTAGCCAAGAACAGGGACTTTCTGTACCTACAGATTCTGGGCTCCAACCCTGTAGCTATCTCTGCAGGGCTGGGCTCAGGCAAACTGTTGCTCCTGGGCCCTGACCCTTGGCCTCCACCCCAGCCTTTGACAACCCCTACGCCCTTGTGGTGCTGGCTGAGGAAGAGTTGGTGGTGATTGACCTGCAGACAGCAGGCTGGCCGCCCGTCCAGCCACCCTACCTGGCGTCTCTGCACTGCTCCGCCATTACCTGCTCCCACCACGTTTCCAACATCCCTCTGAAGCTGTGGGAGCGCATCATTGCTGCCGGCGGCCGGCAGAACGCACACTTCTCCACCATGGTAGGTCCAGCCCCAGCCCCAGCCCCAGCCTTCCCATCTTGGGGCCAGGCTGTCCTGGACATCGTGGTCTCTTTCTCCAGGAGTGGCCCATCGATGGTGGCACCAGCCTGGCCCCACCACCACCCCAGAGGGACCTGCTGCTCACGGGGTAGGTGACTCTGATTCTGTTTTTCCTCCTCCCTGGGGAAGGGGCAAGGTGGGTGGGAGCACCATCCTGAGGAGTGCATGCCAGGCTGTGGGCCCCTCAGCCAGCATCACTCATGGGGGACGCGGGGCTCTACTCACAGGCACGAGGATGGCACGGTGCGGTTCTGGGATGCCTCGGGCGTCTGCTTGCGATTGCTGTACAAACTCAGCACAGCACGGGTTTTCCTCACCGACACGGACCCCAGTGAGAACCTCAACGCCCAGGGCGAAGATGAGTGGCCTCCACTCCGTAAGGTGAGGCCAGGAGCCTGGGAGCTGGGGGTGGGGTGGGCAGGATGGGCTGGCCCTGGCTGCTCACAGGTCTCCTCCCCCTTGTCAGGTGGGCTCCTTTGACCCCTACAGTGATGATCCCCGGCTGGGCATCCAGAAGATTTTTCTCTGCAAATACAGTGGCTACCTGGCTGTGGCAGGCACGGCAGGGCAGGTAGCAGGCTGGGCAGGGGGATCGCGGAGGAGCGGTGGGGTAACTTTGGGCAGCAGGGACAGGAGCCAGTCTCTGAGCACCCACCTGGAGGTGCACCAGGAGTGCACGTTCCTTCTGTGCTTCTCCCGTGGGATGCAGGTTCCTCCGTCCAGTAGAGGAAGGCCCTTGGGATGGTTGTTTCTGCTCCAAATGTCGGAACAAAGGATTGAAGCTGGGCAGAGACCTGGGCCTTGGCTTGGTCCTGATCCTTTGCTGTCCAGTGGGCCTTGCTGAGTGCTTCTACTTCACACCCAGGTGCTAGTGCTGGAGCTGAACGACGAGGCGGCTGAGCACGCCGTTGAGCAGGTGGAGGCCGACCTGCTGCAGGACCAGGAGGGCTACCGCTGGAAGGGGCACGAGCGCCTGGCCGCCCGCCCGGGGCCCGTGTACTTTGATCCCGGCTTTCAGCCCTTCGTATTGGTGCAGTGCCAGCCCCCGGCTGTGGTCACCTCCTTGGCCCTGCACTCTGAGTGGCGGCTTGTGGCCTTTGGCACCAGCCACGGCTTTGGCCTCTTTGACCACCAGCAGCGGCGGCAGGTCTTTGTCAAGTGAGCAGGATGGCTGGGGCTAGGGTCTGGGACTCGGGCCTTGTGAAGTCTTTGCACTCTGACCTCACTGATGTCCCCTCAGATGTACCCTCCACCCCAGCGACCAACTAGCCCTGGAGGGCCCACTGTCCCGTGTAAAGTCCCTCAAGAAGTCCCTGCGTCAGTCATTCCGCCGGATGCGCCGCAGCAGAGCGTCTAGCCGGAAGCGGCGGCCAGCTGGCCCCCCAGGAGAGGTGAGGCCCAAGGCTGCCCTTGAGCCCAGGCCAAGCGCAGGGCAGCCATCAACTGGACCACATGCCTCTCCCTCCCTGGGCTTGCTGGGCTACAAGCACAGGCTCTGAATCCAAGCCATACAGGTTCACATCCCACCAACTGTGACCACCAGTATGTCATGCTGCTTTTGTGCCTCAGCTTCCCTAAGCACAGAAGGCTGTAATACTTACCTTAGAGGTAATTAGTCGTTTTCTTATTATACAATGTGCTGGGAGGCCAGGCAACGTCCCACAGTGGTACCTCCCACTTGGACAAGGTCCTCTTGGACATGACTGTGGCCAGATCGGCATGGAGCAGAGCCCTTGTGGTGGGGAAACAGACCTCACTCTCAGACTGGCCCTCCTCACTGCAGATGCAGGCAGCAAGCACCAAGCCTGAGCGAACAGGACTGCAGAACATGGAGTTGGCACCTGTGCAGCGCAAGATAGAGGCCCGCTCGGCTGAAGACTCCTTCACAGGCTTTGTCCGGACCCTCTACTTTGCTGACACCTACCTAAGGGACAGTGAGTGGCCTGCCTGAAGTTGGGGGCATGAGGGACACCCCCAGTGTGAGAGCATGTAGGAGTCGCTGCCTGACTGGGACTTCTGAGGGGTTCTCATTGTGAGCGGGGAAGATCAGGGTCCCCATTTGCCTCTTTCCCTCCCCTGCCTGGGCTCCAAGTTGGGTAGCCCTGGCTTCATATCCATGCTCCACCACTCTCTCGAAATAGAACCTTGGACACATCATTTTACCTTTCTGGGTCTCAGCTTCCCCCTCTTGGAATGGAGAATGATGTCTTCCTTCTGGAGCATCCTTGAGGGTTTAAGATGATGTGGTGCCTGTCAGTACCTGATAGGCAGGTGGAAATGTCCACTCCCTGGCCTTCTCTGCTGGGTGGGAGCATCCTTGGTCACATCACAGCCAGGAGTGAGCCGTCCTGGGTTTGGGACCATCCATGTGCAGACCCCCTGTAGTTGTCAGAGAGATCTTCCCATCTTTTCCTGGGAGGTAGGCAGGGCCTACAGCATGTCCATTTTGAAGAGGAGGAAACCTCTTTAAGTTTTGCTGACTTGACTTTAGAGTCACCTGGTGTTCAAGGACAAGGCTAGGACAGAAGCAGGTTGCCTTTCCCTGCCTGACTCCCAGAGCCAGAGGTTGGATACTCAAACCTTTTCCTTGTGGTAGGCTCCCGCCACTGCCCCTCGCTGTGGGCTGGCACCAATGGGGGTACTGTCTATGCCTTCGCCCTGCGTGTGCCCCCTGCTGAGCGGAGAACGGATGAGCTAGTGCGGGCGGAGCAGGGTGAGTGCTGGTGGGGGAGGTACGGGTGCTTGATCTGCCTGGGCTGGGCACGGTGGTATCTCCAGCCTGGCCACCCACCACAGGGCCCGCCTCCTCCTTCCTGTAGCCAAGGAGATCCAGCTGATGCACCGAGCACCCGTGGTGGGTATCCTGGTGCTCGACGGGCACAGCATACCCCTTCCTGAGCCCCTGGAAGTGGCCCATGACCTGTCAAAGAGCCCAGACATGCAGGGAAGCCACCAGCTGCTTGTGGTGTCTGAGGAACAATTCAAGGTACCACATGTGGCAGCAGGATCCCTTGGGAATCCCGGGACATCCGTGGGGCTCAGCACCCGGGCACAAATGAAGATGGCTGGGATGCAAAGTTTTATTTGGAGTTAGTCTTGGGTGACAAAGGCACAGGAAAGAAGGGCAACGGTCATGTGGGGTCTTTGGACCCCAGGCAGGCAGGGACATCGAGACAGCACCTGAGTCTGTGCAAGATGTGGAAGTTGGTGGCCATGTGTCCTCCAGTCTCGTGCAATATCTCTCCTTAAAAGTTGGGTGGGGACGGGCATTAAAACGGGGTGGGGGGGGACATCTGCTGAGGGCAGGGGGCAAGAGAACTGTGGCGTAGCCATGGCATGACCACTGCTCTGTGCCCCAGGTGTTCACGCTGCCCAAGGTGAGTGCCAAGCTGAAGCTGAAGCTGACGGCCCTGGAGGGCTCTAGGGTCCGACGGGTTGGCGTAGCCCACTTCAGCAGCTGTCGGGCCGAAGATTATGGGGAGCACCATCTGGCGGTCCTCACCAACCTGGGCGACATCCAGGTGGTCTCGCTGCCCCTGCTCAAGCCACAGGTGCGATACAGCTGCATCCGCCGGGAGGACGTCAGCGGCATTGCCTCCTGTGTCTTCACCAAATATGGCCAAGGTGTGCAGGCATCCTGGGACCCCTGAAGACAGCGCAGGGGTGGATAGGGGGCTTTCTGGCACTGCTGGGGGCCAGAGAGGCATGGCAGCCAGGCTGGCTCTGCTCTCGGTGAAGAGCAGTGAGGGAGGCTCTGTCCCCTCATTCCCCTGGGTGGAAGTTCTTCCAGCAACCACGGGGCTCAGGAGCCTGGCCTGGCCTTACCCGTCAGGTTTCTTTTCTGCTCCCCAGGTTTCTACCTGATTTCACCCTCAGAGTTTGAGCGCTTTTCTCTTTCCACCAAGTGGCTGGTCGAGCCCCGGTGCCTGGTGGAGTCCGCCAAAATGAAGAACCACAGCTGCCCCAGCAATGGCAATGGCCCTGGCCTTGAGAAGGCCTTGGGCCGAACCAGGTGAGGAAAAGGGCAGGAGACCTTTCCAGAGCTTCTCCCTCCCCTCGCCTTCCCTCTCTGAGGCCCCGAGATGCCCCCTCCCTTGCAGGTCACCAGTTCAGGGCAGGGCTCTGCTCCTCCCTGACCTGGTCTAGGCCAGTTGATGCCAAGCACTCTTCATGGGACCGGGCTTTCAGGGCCAGGGTAGGGAGCCTCGAGGCCTCTAGCCCTCACTCTCTCTCCCCCCATAGGAACTCAGGAAGCCAAAGTGATGGAGAGGGTAAGACAGGCCTCTTGGGGCCACCTCCTGGGGCATACCTGGGCTACACCTGGCAGACCTGGGGGTGGAAGGGAGGGGAGGGGCCCCAGGTGAGCAAGGAGATTTGGGGCTGGGAGAAGAAAGTCTACTGTTGTTAAGAGAGCTGGGCAGAGAAGGACCCAGGGTGGAGTCCGCCTGACCTGCCTCTGCCTTCCAGAAAAGAAGCCCGGCCCAGTGATGGAGCATGCGCTGCTCAATGATGAGCGTGAGTCAGGGTGGGAGCTGGCAGGCTGGCAGGAGGGAGGGGAAGGATGTTCCCGGATACTGGTGAGGCTTGGAGGGCCAAGGTGGAGCTGAGGGCTGTTTCCCTGAGGTGGACAACATGGGCAAAGGGGAGAGAGGCTGCTCGCTGGCCCAGCCCCTGTTGGCCTCACCAGGCCTCTGCTGCCCTACAGGAGTCCTGAAGGAAATCCAGAGCACACTGGAGGGGGACCGAGGGTAAGTCACCACTGCTCTGGGAGAGGTGGCAGGAGAGCACTGTGGCTGAGGGGTCTGTGGATGGTGACTCCCTGCGTTTGCTGCCGCAGGAGCTATGGCAATTGGCGTTCTCA
This sequence comes from Sciurus carolinensis, assembly GCF_902686445.1. Taxonomy (NCBI): domain Eukaryota; kingdom Metazoa; phylum Chordata; class Mammalia; order Rodentia; family Sciuridae; genus Sciurus; species Sciurus carolinensis. The sequence continues at coordinate 5,587,410 of NC_062215.1, read as the reverse complement.
CCGGACGGCTGTGGGATACAGCCTCAGCAGTGGGGGAGGTAGGGCCTCCGGGCACTGCCAGGGAGGGTGTGCTTCCTGGGGAGGGATCAGAGGAAGAGCCCTGGGGCCATCCCCGCCCTGACACGTGCCCTGGATGTCCTGGAAAGCCACTGTTTGGGCTCAGGGTGGGAGACTGAGTTACCCTGACATGCCCAGGGTGATCATGACCTGCTGTCCCCCACATCCTTCCACAGCAGAGTGACCAGCACGGGTAACCAAGCTGCTAGATGAACACACACTACTGAGGGCCCTCAGTGGGCGGGACGGCCCCTGCTGGAGAGGCTGGTGCCCTGGGCCAGGCCATGAGTGCCCTAGGTCTCCACCCTGCTGCTGCTCCTGGCCTTGCAGGAGGAGAGACACCGCTCCTGGGGCAGCCCCTCCCGGCCTTGTCTGTCTCAGTCCCTTTATCAATGTTGCACAGTTTTTATCCCCCCCCCCCCCCCGCCATTTTTGTAGTGGGTTGGGTTTTAAATTATAAATTTTAACTGCCTTTGGGTGAAACAGAGTTTTTAATAAACACCTTATTACCTCTTAACTGGACTGGTCCAAGGACTTGACTTCAGTTGTCCATGTAAATGGGAAGTCTCAGCCTCACCTGGCCTTTTAAAGCATTTGAATCAGAGCCCGCCATGCTTGTTCGTATCTGAATGTGACTGAGCACTCACTCTTTGGAAACAAATGGCGAGTGTGAACCATCTCAGGTCTGTCCCACCTGGAGAACTGGACATCCCTCCCCCATGTGGAGAGGTGCATGACCTTGGCTGTGAATTTAAGGGGATGTACAGCTTGTTTTATCCAGTTAGCTTAACTAACACATGTCAAGAGACACGAAGTTTACTGCCTAGAGACCGAGAATTGAAGAAAACTGTGATAACAAACACCGTGAATAAGACAGTGGAGAGCCAGCACTTCCAGGGCTAGAGGAGCTTCCCAGCTGTGAGCCCGTCTGCCTGATTAGCTTGGCTAGGAGGTTGAAAACCAGCCTGGTTTGGTGGTGGCACCTCTAGTTCCAGCTACTGAAGAGGCTGGGGCAGCGGCTGGGGCTCAGTGGTAGAGCACTTGCCTGGCATGTGTGAGGCCCTGGATTCGATTCTCAGCACCACATATAAATAAATAAATAAAATGAAGTTAAAATACAAAAGGCTGGAGCAGGAGAATTTTGTCGGCTCAGGAGTTCAAGGCCGGCCTGGGCAATATAAGACCATCTTGAAAAAAGAAAACACACACACACACACACCTGCATATACTAGGAAGACTTTAAAACAGGTTTACCCCTGTGCTCATAAATCTGAACCTTGCCTTAAGTACCCAGTGCACTCAAGTGTTAGCTGATGTGGGCAGGGTTATTTCAGTTCTGAGGCATCCTCACACTGGGAGTTTTTGTTGAGCAAACAGAAGGGTTAGACAGTCTGTCCTCTAGCAAGTGAATTGGAGGAAACTTGGCTGACAAAGGGAGAAGAGTCAGGGGTCCTTACCGCAGTCCACAGGACAGGTGACAGTGGAGGTCATTTGAGGCATTGAGAAGTTGAGTTGACAAGGACCGCCGCCTGCTGGGGAAGGCCAGCTGGTGGGAGGCGCTGGCTCCAGAGGTCATGGAGGTGTACCAGAGGAAGCTGGATTCAGGGCTCTCGACTTAGAAGAGGGCTCAGGCATCCAGAGAGGTGGGAGGCTTAGTGTTCACTTGCACTTTGAAGTCAGGCAGATGCAGCTCTTGAACACTGGTTTGGCCTGTGACCCTAGGCAGATGACCTCCTGTACCTTAGTTTATCTATCTAAAATGGGAGATAATAGAAGGACCTATCTCAGGGTCATAAAGATTAGATGAGAGCCTGTAAGATCACACAGCACCTGGCTCCTAGTAAACACCCAAGCAAAACACCCAAGGAAAGAAGGGTTTGACTCCAGGAGGCAGGGAGTGTGGAATGGAATTGCAAGAGAGCTCAGCACACATCCCCCAGGAGAAGTTCCCAGTGTGAATGTGAGGGCTTGGGGATGTAGCTCAGTGGTAGCATGTGTGCCTACCCTGCATGCATGAGGCCCTGAGTTCCAGCTCCAGCACTATAAAAAAGAAAAGAAGGAAATATTGCCCAGGTTGGTCCTTGAGGGATGCAAGTCCTGGCCTGAGTCAACAGGAAGGAGAGGGGGTCACTTCACCTCGCCAAGCGGGCAGAAGATTGAAGGTGGGGGACATAACTCTCTGCCTACTCCGAGCATGGGACACATTGTAATAGGATCACAGAGCAACCAGAACTTTGTATCTGATGCCAGCACCTCACACCAATTCTCCAGCTGGGACTTTGAAGCCAGACTGCCTCAGTGGTCTCCACCATAAGTGGGCATCTTTATATTTTTCAAGGACTAAGTGAATTCATAGTAAAGAACTTAGAACAGTGCCTGGTGCATCATAAGCCCTAAAGTGCTAGCTCTTTGCAATTATTATTATTGTTTGTTCAGGGCAGAGCGGTGAGTGAGCTCTTTCTGGTTTGTTTGCGAGATTGGTTTTTGCAGTACTGAGGGTTAAACTCGGGAGTGCAACCCTTTTTATATTTTTTTATTTTGACACAAGATCTCTTTAAGTTGCCTAGGCTGGCCTTGAATTTATAATCTTCCTGACTCCTGAGTAGCTGGGATGACAGATGCGCACCACTGCACCTAGCCCTGAGCTATCTTTACAGATGCTGGTAGTGCACAAGTCAAAGGAACACAGCTTGACACACCCCCCACATCCCGGAGCACACTCTAGCTCACACTGCCTGCTTTTGCACTACTGATACATGCAGTCACACAGCAGATACTGTTTCATGCATAGCTGCTTTCACTCAGTATGTTGGAGATTATCCATGTTGTTGTTGGTGGTTGTAGAGGGTTCTCAATGCTATGCAGTGAACCACCGAGTAAATAGCTCACCCCATGCTCTGTGGGTATCCTTTGAATACCACTGCCCCTTTACCTGGCAGCGTTGATGGTGGGTGTTGCAGCTTACCGCCATCTACATGCTGTTACCCATGAGTTTGTGGTCTGCGGGGACAGCTGACTCCTCCTGGAGATGCACATAGCACTGGATGAGTCACTTTCAATTCATTACTTAACCAGGCCTCTGGGCTGAGTGGCCCTCTGGGTGTTGTGAGTGAGAGTTGCTGCTCTGCTGGCTCTGAGGCTCCTTCGGGGAGATATGCAGAAACAGATGTCAGGCAGGCATTTAAGGGAAATGACTGCAGTCTGGAATGTTCCTCCCCCACTCCGGGACTAAGTGGTGCTGCTGGTGAGCAGAGGTCAGAGCAAGATGGGTCAGTGGGGCACAGGAGTCCTGATGGTCATGTACCCTGGCTCTACAACTCACCTGACTCCATCTGGTGCCCCAGAACCTGCCCTCACAGAAGCTGCTGTGTATCAGGGCCCTTCAGGTGACCTCAGGAATCCTGCCTGGGTTTAGCTGTAGTATAAGCCATCAAGAGCAGACCCCTCCCCATGTCTAAGAGGAAGACCCCAACGGATGAGAAAAGACAGGCTTCGAAGAAAGAATCAGTGGGGCTAGGATTGTGGTTCAGTGGCAGAGCATTTGTCTCGCATGTGTGAGGCACTGGGTTCGATTCTCAGCACCACAAGAAAAAGTAAAGATATTGTGTCCATTTATAGCTAAAAATATTTAAAAGAAGGAAAGAATCAGTGTCTCTAAGAAGCAGGAAGGCTGTTTTTTTCCCACAGAAAAATTATTTAAGTCATTGGGATTTTGTTTGTTTCAGAGTGTTGGTAATGCTTTTCAGTTTTTTATTTTATTATTTTATTTAAAAATTTTAAGATAAATTTTACATTAATTTACTGATTTTGTTGTTTATTTCTAATGAGTTTTATATTTTGTTAAATTTAATTTTCATTTAATTTTATTTTTATTTTATTTGTTGTTTTAGAGTGTTGGGTACCACTGTGCATTAATGCTATGCAGACACATGGTCTGTTTTACTGCTGGGAGTGTACTTTAGCACAATCTTCATGCAGGAAAATTTGGTGTTTTAGTCACTGTGACCAAAATACCTGACGAGAACAACTTAGAGGAAGGAAAGTTTTTGTGGGCTCATGGTTTCAGAGGTCTCAGTCCATAGCCTCCAACTAACTCCGTTGCTCGGGCAGGTGAGGCAGCACATCATGGGGGAAGGGCACAGGAGAGGGAAGCAGAAGCTGGGGCCAGGGATAAGGGGCCACAGGGCAGATGCACCCTGCCAGGACATGCCCCAGTCACTCACCCCCTCCAGCCATGGCCTACCTGCCTGCAGTTACCACAGTCCATTCAAACTAAGACAGACTGATTAGGTTACAGTTCTCCATCTAATCATTTCACCTCTCAACACTTCTTCATTAACAGGAGCTTTGGGGAACACCTTATAACCAAACCATAATGTTTAGAAATCTCAAAATGACAAATACATATGCCCTAAGGTCCAGCAAGTCTACTTCTAGGTATTATTCCCACTTGGATACTGATGAAATTCCAGTGTTTTTTGTAATTTAAGCAAAGGATGAGATGAGGTAGCAGCCATCCTCATCTATCAAGAGCTGGGTAGTGGTGCACATCTGTAATCCCAGCTACTCAGGGGGCTGAGGGAGGATGATGGCAAGTTCCAGGTCCACTTGGGCAATTTCGAAAGACCCTGTCTCAAAACAAAATTTTAAAAAGGGCCGGGGTTATAGAGCTCAGAAGCAGAATGCTCCTGGGTTCAATCCCCAGTACCACACACAAATTATATATAGATAAAGATATTTAGATATAGATCTAGGAATTGGTTAAACTATGGTGCATTAATTTGCTGGATTACCATGCAACTGAAAAGGAAGGAAAGGAGGAGAGAGGGAAGTTCTCTATGTATTATAAAAACTCCAAGTTAAAATTGTTAGGTGAAAAAAGTAGTGAAATAAGATTCCACTTTTTTTTTTTTTTTTTTTTTTTTTTGGTACTGGTGACTGAACTCAGGGCACTTGACCACTGAGCCACATCCCCAGCTCTATTTTGTATTTTATTTAGAGACAGGGTCTCACTGAGTTGCCTAGTGTCTCGCTTTTGCTGAGGCTGGCTTGGGACTCAACCCTCCAGAGCCACTAGGATTACAGGTGTGCCCCACCGAGCCTGACAAGATTCCACTTTTCCTAACAGGAAAAAAGATTCATTTTTCTCTGGATGGATAGCTCTGGAAGGATATACAAAAATGGAAAACCTCAAGGGGAAATTGAATAACAGGGTCAGGCATAGGACTTCTGTGAATTTTGAACTATGCAAATATACTTCCTGTTCTGAAATAAATGTGAATATTTATTGGGGTTGTCAGGGGGTAGGTCTAGCTCAGTGGTAGAGCACTTGCCTAGCACGTACAAGGCCCTGAGTTCCATTCCTAGCACCACAAAATAGAAAGGAAAAAAAAAAAGAAAGGAAGGAAGGAAGGAGAGAGCAAAGATTTAAAACATACAAGTTGGGGAATTGGGGATTTATGGGGTTTGGTTTGGTTTTGTGACTTTAAGAGGGTACACAGGGCTGGGGTTGTAGCTCAGTGGTACAGCACTTGCCTAGCACATGCGAGGCACTGGGTTCGATCCTCAGCATCACATAAAAATAAATAAATAAAATAAATATATTGTGTCCATCTACAACTAAAAAATAATAATAAAAAGAGTACACAGGCATCTGTTTTAATCAGTCCAAGATGCACCATTCAAAGTGCACTTTTGGATAAATTATAGTTCACAATGGAAAAGAACAAACTAACAATACCCATGGAGCATTCCCTGCATACCAGGGTCACCTGGTCCCAGCCTCCCAGCTCCAGGAGAAGTAGGAAGCCCACAGTTTCACTCTGCCCTCTCCAGCCAGGCGAGCAAGGAAACAGAAGCAGAGGTGGGGCCCTCAGTCTGGCATGGTGCCAGGCTGGCCTGGCTGGCAGCAGTCTCAGCAAGGTTGCCCTGTCTACGGCCTTTGTCCCCAGAGTCTCCTCTTTCCCTGGTCACTTTGGCTCCATTGTTGGCTGAGGGAGTCAAGACCCACTGCCTCCTGCATTATTGATGCTTGTGCCTAACTGGAGAGCCCCTGGCAGGAGCAGATTGAGCCCTTAGCCTAGCCAGAGCACAGTCGGGGTGGCAAACTGCTGCCGCCCTAGGGCACCCCTAAGCAGTCAGATCCCCCGAAAGGGAAAAGAACCTGGGCAGCGGGAAGGCGGTCTTCTCTGGATCGGTTATGGGTGGGAGCAAGGACAAAGCGCCCCAGCGCAAGGCGAGACCCGGGAGGCCAGCCTCAGGGGAGCAGGAGTCCGGGTCGGCCAGCGTTGACAGTGCTCTTATCCCGGACCACCGATCTGGCCGCTGCAAAGCCGGCCGGGTGAGACCCTCCACGGAGCTAGACACCGCAGAGGGCAAGGGAACCGCCGGTGGCCACCGGAAGCCCTCGGCAGACGGGAACGGTGGCTGCAGAAAACCAGGTGCTGAGACGCCACCGGAGGCACAGGAGAGGCGAGGCAGCACGCGGCCTCGGGGACACGGGCCCATGGAGAGCCACACACCAGGGGAGAGCTGTGGGGAGCGCCAGGATGAGGAGAATCTACCGGAAGAAGAACATACGGGCCAGCGCCGCCGCCGCCGCAAGAGAAGAGGAAAAGGGCAGGCTGGGCCAGGTCGCGGAGAGACTCCGAGCCTCGAAGGTGAAACGTCGGGAGGGGACAGAAGCAGTTCTTGCCCGGACAGCGAGGCCCGAGAGTCCCAGGAGATGGGCAGCCAGGGCAAGGGGGCCCTGCAGCTGCGGACAACAGAAATGGGCTTGGAAGGGACCAAAATATGGCCAGAATCAGCGCTGCATCCAAGGGAACGCCAAACCAGCAACGGTCAGGGCAGTGACGAACCCCCAGCCCAGCTGCTGTTGGAGGAAGTGTCATCGGGGACAGGGCTCCAGGGAGCGAGTGAGGATTCCGGGACAAATACGGACTTGAGCCCGGAGGGGACTGAACCTGGACCGTGCCCACCGGCAGCCCCGGGAACGACAAGCTGGGTCCCTGATGCCCAAGAGATAGATCTGGGTGTAAAAGTCACGGCATGCAGCCCCTTCGAGAGCAGTTGTGCGCACGTCCCCGGGAGCTCGCCTGTTCCTCGAGACCCCACGTTTTCTCCGGACGCAAGCGACAACCGGGCGCGACAGGAGGCGCAGCGGCAGGACGCCCTGCCTGAAACAGTCGAGGCCTCGGCAGCCCCGGGTCAGCGCCGCCAGGTTGGAAAGGTGGTGGGGAAGGTGCAGGTGGAGGAGGACGAGAGCGAAGCGGCGGCGGGAGAGGGGGAAGAACCAGGGGACCCAGCGCCGCTGGCCACCCTCAGGGTGCTCCGCAAGCTCCGCGCGAGGCCGATTCCAGGCCCCTCTCCCCGGGTCGCGGGTTCGGGTCGCTCGGGCCTCAAGGAGCGCCTCCTGCGCGTGGTTCGGGCCCTGGGCCTACTGCAGTGGTTGCGGCGGCGGCTGCAGCAGCCTCCGGACGGGGAGCCTAGGGCGGAGCCGCGGGAGGGTGGGGGGCGGGGCCGCGGGAGGACCGGCGAGGGACTGGGCCGCGGACCTGGACAGAGGCGCCGTCTAGCGTTGCGCCTGGCGGGCTTAGCTGGGTTGAGAGCATCGCCAAGGCCTCCACCTGGCGGTGGCCGGAGCCCTCCGCAGGGTCGGAATAGCCCAGTCCGGGAGGACCCCTCCGACGACGAGGACCCCACTCCGGATCCCAAGTTCGCAGTTGTGTTCCCCAGAATCCACAGGCAGGGGAGGGCACCGAGCAGCAGGAGCTTAGGAGAAGTGTCCGCGGACGCCCACACCGGGAAGGGCCGCGTCAGGTCTCGTGCAGGGGCTGCCCAGGACGGTGAGAGGCCCACGGCGAGTGGAGGAGTGGTCGGGCCCTGCCCCGCCGCCTTCCTGGCGCAGACTCCCACCGACTCGATTCCACTGGAGGAGGTCGGCTCCGGCAGCGAAGCGGAGCCGGGGATCTTGGAAGCTGAGACCCCGGTGCACTGGGCGCGGGACTCAGGCCCCCACCAGGATCCTGGGCTGGGCACCGACGCGCTGCTGCCCCGACTCACCTTGGAGTCCCGCCTGGAGCGCGACAGGAGCTCCTGCGGGTCCCTGAGGGAGCGGTGGGAGCCGGAGGATGAGGCTGAGGCGGCACTGGAGAGGGACCTGGAGCTGAGCCTCGGGCCCGACCTGAAGGCATCCTTCCTGGGTTCTGAGGGTCCGAGCCTCAGCGATGGCCTGGAAGACACTGAGGACCTGGCCCGGTTGCGGTGAGCCAGCAGGGTTGCAAACTGGTCACCCACACTGATCTTTGTAAATTGAATAGACTTCCATAGAATCCTTAGAATTTTGCCCCACAAAAGGTTTTCTACTAGAAGGGTCTGGTGTGAGGAGTGAAAGTCAGTTGTCCCTCACTGAAACTTCCTTTTGTAATTGGCACAAAGCTTTCCCTTTCAGGGGCCTGCTCTTTCTCGTCTACCCCCATAGACTAGGTCATTTACTGAGCAGCCTTGCCCTCTTCCGTGGCTAAGGCTCTAAGAAGTTGGGTAACATGCCCCAGGTGTCCCTGAAGCTCCTGATATAGCTGGCCCAGGACCGCCTTCATGTCCCAGCTCCTCCCTTCACCCTGCTGTCCCCACAGGTTGGTGTGTGACAGCTCTGTGCTGCTGTGCCTCAAGAAGAGGTTTCACCTGGGCCGCATCTATGTATGGGGGCCTGCAAGGAGGGATGGTGTGCTGGCTTCCCTTTCCCCTGGGAACAGAGGGCTCCCGAGCATCCCAGGGGTTCTCCTTTCTCTTAGTGCCTGTGCTGGCTGGTGAGCCTCTGTCCGGTGTCTTGCAGAGCAGGGTGGGTCCTGGGCTGGGGAGCATTGAAGAACCCCCTCTTGCATTCCTCCTGCTCTCCCGGTGCTCCAGTAAGAGCTTTTGCTTCCTTCCCCAGACATTTGGAGGGCCCCTCCTTGTAGCTCTGAACCCCCACAGGCCCCTGCTTCTCTTCTCATCTGAGATCTTAACCAGCTACCACCCTGGGAAGACCCCCAACACCACCCCGTATGTGCCTTTGGCCTTTCAACCTTGTGTTCACTTCCCAGGTGGTTGGGCCCCAGTGCGTCCCTTGACTGGCCCTGGGGCCTGTGGGCATGTCCCACCTTAGAGGCCCATCTCTAGCAACCTTCTCAACTCCCTGCCCTCCTTCCCCAGACATGTCTTTGCCATCGTGACGGCAGCCTATGACCTGTTTCAGAGCACTGGGCAGGACCCCTGCATCCTCCTCGGGTGAGTGCTGGCAGGCCTGCCTGGCTGAGCCAACAGGCCACCCTGAGGGCTGGTGGGTGGGTCATGAGGTCTGGTGCCCCACTGATAGCTGTGGACTTCATCAGGGTTCAGTTCTTGAGGTCACCACACAGAGCTCTTTCTGTTTGACCTCCACACCCGGCGTCTGTCCGAGTTTCTGGGGGTCTCCAGGGTAGGTATGTCACTTCCAAGTGGCACATCCCCACTGCACAGGTTCAGCGAGGCAGTCCCACACGCCCCTGCTTCCTGGAGAACCTCCGGGTCTCCACTCATCCCAGCTCCTCCCTCCTGCAGTGGGCGCAGTGGCTCCGGAAAAACAGAAGCCGCCAAGAAGATTGTGCAGTTCCTGAGCAGTCTGGAGCAGCAGCGCACAAGGGACGGAGGGTGCCAGGTGAGTCTGAGCTGAAGCTGTCGCCCACCAGGGGCAACTGGCCACTTTCCAGGGATCCAGAAGAGACTATCCTTCTCCTTTGGGCCAAAGGAGGGTGGTCCTATGCCTCTGGCTTCTCTTGGAGTTGGTCCCAGGCATCACCTGCTGTCGGGCCTGGGGGACTTTTCTGAGGGGTCTGACCCCCACGTGGCCCAGCACAGCCAGCAGGCATAGAGCACCCTAGGCAATACCACTGTCATCCCAGGGACACTCTTGTGCCCCTTCTCCACAGCTGGATGATGTGCTGCCTGTGCTCAGCAGCTTTGGCCATGCCAAGACTCTCCTCAACATCAACGCCAGCCGCTTCGGCCAGGCCTTCTGCTTCTGCCTGCAGCAGTGAGTGATGGGGTCCAGTGGCACCTGTAATGGGTTACCCTCACTGGGAACCTGGGGTGGATGCTCTTGGTCCCAACGTCTTGTGGGCCCATCCTGAGCAGGCCCCGCATGTGCAACCAGGCACCCCAGCCCATGTCCTGTGCCCGCAGTGGTGTCATTGTGGGAGCCTCCGTGTCACATTATCTGCTTGAGACCTCCAGAGTGGTATTTCAGGTAAGGGTGGTCCTCCTGTCTACCCCTTCCCAATTCCCAAAGGAATTGCTTCACCTGAGCCAGCCTTTCCTCAGGCCCAGGCTGAGCGGAGCTTCCATGTTTTTTATGAGCTGCTGGCGGGACTGGATCCCTCGCAGCAGGAGCAGCTCTCCCTGCAAGGACCAGAAACCTATTACTACCTCAACCAGGTGAGGGTAAGGCTCTCGTGGTCTAGGGGACAGGCCTGTCCAGGCCAAGGTCTCAGCCCGGGTGCGAGGAGTCAAGGGAGGCAGTGGGAAGGCCAGACCTGCCCCTCAGCCCTGCTGTGCTTTGCAGGGCCAGGCCTGTAGCCTCCAGGGCAAGGATGATGCCCTGGACTTCACAGGGCTGGAGAAGGCCCTGCAGGTGCTGGGCTTGTGCCCCGAGGAGTTGACTGCAATCTGGGCCATGTTGGCCACCATCCTGCATCTGGGCAACATCTGCTTTTCTTCTTCAGAGGTGGGCTTCCCCTGTGGGCAGGGCTAGTGGAGACGCTGATTAGTGGTAGTTTTTTGCACAGTCAGGGCAATGAAAATGATGCCAAGCCCTCATGTGTAGGAGCCTACAAAGCCCTGGGCTGCCCCCAAAACAGGCAGATAACCATTATATAGGTGAGAAAACTGAGCCCTGAAGCTTCTACATTCTTCCCAGTGCCTGTTGTACTCAGCCGCCACCCGTCAGTAGAGCACCTGGTGTTGACTGAGCAGTTATTTTGTGTCTAGCCCTGGGAAAGTCACTTGGCACATGTCGTCTAACTTAGTTCTCATAAAAGCACCATGATGGGCTGGGGATGTAGCTCAGCTGGTAGAGAGCTTGCCTTGCATGCACAAGACTCTGGGTTCAATCCCCAGCACCGCAAAATAAAAAAAAAATTTTAAATTAAAAAAAAATAAAAACACCATGACCTTAGAGGTATCGTTTCCCCCTTGGCAATAAGGCAGTGGAGACCCAGGAAGGGAAAGGGACTCATCAGAGCCACCCAGCTAGTAAGGAGGAAAAGTCAGGAATTGACTCAGGGCCCTCAGACTCAGGGCCTGGCTCACCGTGAACCAGATTTCCCCAAACACTATCGTCCCTTCGGATGATGACAGCTGACATGACAAGGAAATTCCTGTCCCCGCTCTGGGGAACAGGTCCATTTCACAAACAGAACTCTCTCTGTCCCTTCCTCTGACCAGTGGGAGTCCCAGGAGGTAGCTTCTGTGTCCAGCTGGGCTGAGATCCACACAGCAGCCCGATTACTGCGGGTGCCACCAGAGCACCTGGAAGAGGCTGTCACCAGGAGGGTCATGGTGAGCTCAAGGGTCCTGGGGAAGTGGGCAACAACCTGGGCCTCCTCCTGACCAGGTGAGTACCTGAATGGGCCTCAGGCCTGACGTGCCCCATGCGCTTCCTCTGGCCTCCAGGAAACGCCCTACGGACAGGTCTCAAGATCCTTGCCGGTGGAAAGTGCCGTGGATGCCAGGTGGCCCTGGGGATGGGAGAACCGAGCCCAGCCAGGTGCTCTGCTCTGTGGCTTACTCACTGTGCCCACAGGGATGCCCTGGCCAAGACCCTGTACTCAAAGCTCTTCACCTGGCTTTTGAGGAGGATCAACTGGCATCTGGCACCACCTGAGGAGAGAGGCAGCGTGGGCACCATCACTGTTGTGGATGCCTACGGCTTTGAGGTCGCCCCCTCGGGCAGGGCCCAGCGCAGGGGATGCCCATCTCACACCGTTGTATTTCTGAGCTGTGTGCCCACAGCCCTTCCTTGCTGTATTTCACAGCTGTGTGCCCCTGGGCCCTTTCTTGCTGGCCTCCTCTGCACCTGCTGAGTGACCGCTCTAGGGACAGAGAGGAAAGGGCCCAGGCCCGGCCTCTGGGAACTTTGATGTCTAGTTGAGGTTGGCCGGGAGCACTCCATTCACCTCCAGCTGCATGCTTTTCAGAAGAGCATGTCCTGCCATGCTTCCGTGTGTTTCCCAGCAGGGCTCTCTCCCACTGCCCTCTGGGAGAGGTTGAAGCCTACCCCTAGATCCAGCGTCAGCATGTGCTATGCCCCTGCTGGAACGCAGAGGCTCTGGAAACAGGCGCTCCTGGGTTTCAGCCCTGCCACTCACTCATGTGACCTCATTAACCTGCCTGAGGTCAGTGTTCCCACCTGCAAAGTAGGGGATTGCAACAGGACCTGCCTCTTAGAACAGCCTCTGGGGGAGCCGTGTGCTCCCCGCTACTGTCATTCTGCCCTGCGCTGACCTGTCTTGACATCACCTCTGGAGGGTTCTGCCCTGCTTGGCCTTACAGAGGCCCCCAAAGGTCCCTGGATAGGTTCGCCCACAGTCTCACCCCACACACGGCAAGAGGGGAGGGAAGAGAGAGCATCCCCCAAATCTCCCTGAGTCATGCTCTGCACCCCTTTCCAGAAGATTCACTTCTTCAAGGTAGCAAGGAGGTGGGTGGAGGGAGAGGAAGTGGCTGGATGGGCACTGTTCCCTGCTCCTGTCTGTCCTGCTCCCCACAATATGTCCTTGGTGACCATCCCCACCTGTGAGAGGTGTGCATGCTTGCATGCGTGCTGTTGTGTGTGTTTGGGGTGTGCAGCTGTGTGAAGGGGTTGCTCTGCTGGGCTTGTAGTCGAGCACTGAGCCACACAGAGGAAGGCACATAGTGCTGTGGGAGGAAGGCCGGAAGGCTTCCTGGAGGTGGCAGTCTGGAGCTCTGCTTATGAGGACCTGGGATTCTGGTGGTGAGCTAGGTAGTACGCAAAGGCACTCTCTGGACCCAAGGACAGCCATGACCAGAGCCCTGACAGCTCACAGTGGGTTGGAGCAGAAGGCTAGGGTGTGGGCAGCTGGAGGGAGGCTGGGTCAGGGCTGAGGTGGGCTGTGGGTTGGGCCAGGGCCTTTGGACCCAATCCTGTTGACTGCAGCATCAATCCTGGGGTGCCACTCCTCCCTGAGCCCTAGAGAGGATGGGGCAGCCCTAGGGGAGGGGATGAAGGGCACAGGCCTGTGCGCAGCCTCCGCCTGCCCTGTGCCCCACCTCTCTGTGTGCTCACCTCGCTGTCCCCGTGCCCCAGGCACTGCGGGTGAACAGCCTGGAGCAACTGTGCAACAACCTTGCCAGCGAGCGCCTGCAGCTCTTCTCCAGCCAGATGCTGCTGGTCCAGGAGGAGGTAGGAGAGCTGAGCACAGAAAGGGCAGGGCAGGCCTGGGCACTGCCCACTGCAGAGGCCACCTTGGTAAAGGAAAGGTAACGCATGGAGAGCTTGCCCCGAGTCCCCATTTCATGGGACAGCTCAGTTCTCCTGAGCCTCCATTTGCTCATCTATAAAATAGGAAAGTGGACCCTGCTTCAGCTCAGGAAGTCCCTGGGAATGTGGATTGCAAACGGCCCAATGCTGTCTGTTCCCAGGAAGAGTGTCGGCGGGAGCTGCTGCCCTGGGTGCCCATCCTCCAGCCCCAGAGGGAGTCCTGCCTGGACCTCCTAGTGGGCCAGCCTCACAGCCTCCTGAGTATCCTGGATGCCCAGACATGGCTGTCCCAGGTGAGAGTTGGATTAGCGGCCCCTCCATGTCAGGGACAAGGAATAGGGACCCTGGTTAGCCAGGCTGGAACCAGCAGGACCTCCTAGGGGTTATGGGATCCAGACCCCCTGCCCACAGCTCTGTTTGCAGTGCACATTAAGGGTCTGAGAATGAATGATGGAATGGAATGAACTTCTGTGCGAGGAAGTGTGCTAGGGATAAAAGATGAGCGAAGAGAGACCCAGCAGAGCCCACAGTGTGGCAGGAGAGACATGCTGGGTGCAATGGGCACTCCTGTAGTGCTGGCTACTTGGAACACTGAGGCAGGAGGATCAAGGCCAGCCTGGGCAATTTAGAAAAACTGTGTCTCTTTGAAAAAGCAGGGTGGGGCTGGGTACATAGCTCAGTGACAGAGCACTTGCCTAGCATGTGCAAAACCCTGGGGTGCATCCCCAACACAGCATGGGGGAGGGGCATAAAAACCCCAAACCAAAAATACAGAAGCCAATAGAAAACCCACATTTATGATCTGTGGGTGGGTTTGTGAGGCTATAAGAACATATGTGGGGCCCAGGCCTCCTCTGGGAACTGAGGCCAGAAGGTAGAACAGGAATATCTATAAAAGCTAAATATATCATGGTCCTGAATATAAGGCATGCCATTGTCCCTATTAAATGTCAAAAATGAAAAATAATGGTAAAATAGTCCAATACATAATTATGATCATTCATATCACAGTATCATTATATATGAGAGCAATCATAATATTAATGTTACACTTAAGTATTAATTTATAATATATACTGATATATAACATATTCACATTAATATGTAACTTTTTTTCTTTTTTCTTTCTTTTTTGGTACCAGAAATTGAATCCAGGTGTCTTTAACCAACTGAGCCACATCCCCAGCCCTTTTTTATATTTTTTGTTTTGAGACAGGTTCTCACTAAGTTGCTCAGGGCCTGGCCACATTGCAGAGGCTGGCTTTGAACCTGTGATTCTCCTGCCTTAGCCTCCCCAGTCACTGGAATTACAGGCGTGCGCCACCACCCCCAGCTGTAATTGTCATTTATTGTTTATTTTTGCAGTTCTGGGGATTGAACCCAGGGCCTCATGCATGCCACCCAAGTGTTCTACTGCTGAGCTACATCCCCCGCCCAATATTATGAACACTCAAACATATGTGAAATCCCTTACTAGATAAGACAGTGTCTTAATTTGTAAAAGATTGCTTTTCCCCCTGTTCAAATGACATCAAGTTTTTGGTGTTTTGTTTGTTTGTTTTTTGGTGAGGGGTGGTACTGGGAATTGAACCCAGGGCCTTGCACATGCTATGCAAGTGCCCGACCATTGAGCTACACCTCCAACCTTGTTTTCACTTTATTTTGAGACAGGGTCTCACCAGGTTGCTAAGGCTGGCCTCAGACTTGTGATCCTCCTGCCTCAGCCTCCTGAGTAGCTGGATTACAGGAATGCACTACCATGCCTGGCCCATAGTCTTATTAAAACTTGTCACAGGTGTCTTTGAGGCCTCAGAGCTACTTTTGGAAGCACCTAGCATGATTTTCCAGGGCTTTGCAACCCCCTCTGGTTTTGTTATTTGAAATGCGTTGCTGGGTGAGCCTGAGCCATGGTCCTCATGTGCGCTCACACATGTCTGTGGCCATGTGCTCATTAGCTCCATCAAGTAAGCTCTACCTTGTTACATTTGGAAAATCTGTGAAATACTCATTTAGAAGCTGTAATTGTGGAATCCTATGCCCAGAATGATTGTTGCATCTGTCTTAAAGTCCCCTGGCTGCTATCTCCTGTAAATGATCCCATCATTTTCTGCCCTCTACATCAGGAAGGTCTCAAGGCTTTGACCCTGTTGCCCCATGATTCTCGCAAGAATCGGTAAATCATGCTCAGAACCTCAACCTGGTCAGTTCGTGCCCAGTCAATCTAGAAAAGTCATGCCATTCCAGGCATTTTCCGCAAGCTGCCAACTCTAGTGCTGACTGAGGTGGTTGGGTTTCTGGGCCGGAGGTTACTGTGTTTTTCTCAAATAATGCTTGCTTTTTCAAAATTAAGGCATCAAGAGAGGGATGGTACTTGCCTATAATGCCAGCAATTTGGGAGGCTGAGACAGGAGAATCACAAGTCTGAGCACAGCCTCAGCTATTTAGTGAGACCCTGTCTCAAAATAAAATTAAGAGGTCTGGGGGTGTAGCTCAGTGGTAGAGCACCTCTGGGTTCAACCCACAGTACTGGAGAAGAAAAAAAGAAGAAGAAAAAGGGAAAGCACCCTTTATAGGGACTCAAATACAGACTCTTCCTGTCTGAGGAGAGTTTGGGGGAATAAACCTCCCCTTGTACACAGGGCATGTGGCCCTGGGTCACGGGGAGGGGGTACAGTCCCTACAGGGGACAGCATGTGCAAAACCTGAGGAGGTGTCACTCATCCCCTTATCAGGCCACGGACCACACCTTCCTCCAGAAGTGCCACTATCACCACGGTGATCACCCAAGCTACGCCAAGCCCCAGCTGCCCCTGCCCATCTTCACGGTGCGGCATTACGCAGGGACAGTCACCTACCAGGTATCTGCCCTCAGGGACAGACTCCAGGGTGAATCAGTGAGGTGATGTGACTTTGATGTCCCCTCTTAAGCTGAGTCACTTGACAGGTGAGGGGAGTGAGTGAGGGGAGGCTCCTTACCCTGCTCGACCCTGTGACCCCACCTGGGCCATGAGCCCCAGTTCTGAGCATGATTTACCGATTCTTGCGAGAATCATGGGGCAACAGGGTCAAAGCCTTGAGACCTTCCTGATGTAGAGGGCAGAGCACAAGCCTGGGGCCTGGGGCCGGGAACCCAGGCAGCTTACTTTGCCTTCCCGGCCTCCTTTTCCTCATCTGTAAAGTGGGCATGGGAATCTGTCCTATGATATTGGCACGAGAGTTACATGCAGTAACACTGAGACGGCCTGGTAGGTGTTCACTGAATGGCCTTCCCTGTCCCCCTTCTGAGTTCTACATCTACCAAGGACATCCTAAGAGGAGAGTCACTCAAGGGAGGGTTCCTGGATGCAAGAGACAGACTCGAGGTGGGGAGAGGCAGGGAAGGGTCCCTGGAGGAGTGGGTGTGCTCTGGTTGGAGAAGAAAACATAAAAACTACCTGGATACTGCAGACAACTACGAAGCCTGGGAAGGTAGCTCGGCGGTCGAGCACTTGCCTGGCTGGTGCAGGGCCCTGGGTTCCCTCCCAGGGCTGCAAACAAAGCACAACTACGAACATCAAAACAGAAGACTGGAAAATGGAAGACCAACCATGAATCCGTAGGAAACCTCAACCTGGTCAGTTCGTGCCCAGTCAATCTAGAAAAGTCATGCCATTCCAGTCAAGACTCTGGTGGAATTCTTACAGGAGGGGGAATGGAATTTTGATAAAAATTATTCTGAAACTTTATCTGGAGAAGAAATGCATGAGTAACCAATAAAATACTGGAAAGTTGAGCGGAGGAGATTTGCTGTCCCAGAGAGGAAAATGTATGCTAATGCGCAGCCTGAAAGGGAATGGCTCTGAGGAGCAATCGGTGAGCGGCGGCATCGGTGGAATGAGACAGCAAGTCCTGCAGCCGCCCCCGGGGTGGGAGAGGACTGCACTGAGCCGAGGCGGCCTTCTAGAGCTGGAGAGAGGCTGCCCGCTCTTCTGGGCAGGAGTCTGGCCACCACGCATGGCCTTCTTGCTTTGGCCCCCCACCTCTGCCGCTCACTCATGTCTCCCGTAGGTTCACAAGTTCTTGAACAGAAACCGGGACCATCTGGACCCTGCTGTGGTGGGGATGCTTGCCCAGAGCCAGCTACAGGTGCCCTGCAGCCCCTCAGCTCTGCCCCTCCACACTCTGTCCCCATTGTCCCCTTCCCCAAATGTCCTTGCCCAAGGGACTGGCACTCAAGGCCCAGCACCCTGAATGGTGTGCTGAGTGTGTCAGGAGGTGGAAACTGAGAGCTGGCCTGTGCTGGCTCCCCGGGGCAGGTGGGCAGGTGGGCAGGTTGGGAGGGCCTCCGCCCTGTCTTCCCCCACAGCTGGTGCGCAGCCTGTTCCAGGAAGCAGAGCCCGGGGCTGGAGGAGGGCCAGGCAAATCCACGCTGACCTCTCGCTTCCAGAAGTCCCTGGGAGACCTCCTAGCCCAGCTGGGCAGGTGAGGATGATGGTGCCCCCACACAAGAGCCCTGGAAGTTGAATGGGGCTGTTCTGTGCCCAGCGACCCCCTTCCGTTCAGCAGGAGCCATGTCTATTTTATCCAGTGCCTCAGCCCTAACCCTGGAAAGGTGAGCTTCTCTGGTCCAGGGCCCTCCCCACCCCGCCCTGCCCCGCCCCTCCCCCTCCTCTCAAACTCAAGGCCCTCAACCCCACCGCTCTCTGGCTCTCTCTGGCCCCAGCTCCCAGACCTCTTTGATGTGGGACACGTGGCAGAGCAGCTGCGCCAGGCAGGCATCCTGGAGGCTGTAGGCACCCGCAGTGCCCACTTCCCGGTGCGCATGCCCTTCCAGGCATTCCTGGCCAGGTAGGGCCTCAGGGCAGGGTTGACAGGGAAGGTTCCCCAGCAGGACTGGCAGACCCGGGCTCCTTCCTGGAGGAGAGGGACCACTTTCCCCAGGCCCTGGGCCTGGCTTCCAACCTTCCTTCACCCCTTCCTTTCCCTCTTCTCAGTCCCTCCTGCATTCACTGGTCACTTCTCCATCCAGCAAGCTTCTCTGGCACCAATGGCCAGGGACCAGAGATGAGGTTGGCAATGTCCTGTCTGGGGGCTCACAGTGTAGCCAAGGGGCACAGTCGGTGTTCAGGAAGTGCTGACTGAATTAGTGACACGGGGAGGGAGGACAGGCGAGCAGAGCCCTTCAACTGGGAGAGAGGCTGGCCAGACGCAGCCGAACGTAGACTTGGGTCAGCATGGTGCGATGGACAGGGGGCGGCTCTGTTAGGGGAGTTCAGAAACCGCTAGGAAAGGTCGTGGTTCCATCTGCACTTTTTGCCTATTTGGCCTTGGCCACTGACAAGGGCCTTTCGGAGCCCTTTGAAGGGCTACCAGGTATGCACTTGTCCTTGAGCCAGATACTGAGAAGGCCAGACTGGGAAGGTTCCTCCCTGCCCTTTGGACACTTAGCAGATGCAACACTGCTGCTTCCTCCAGGAAGCCCGGAGGCTGGGCGGGGATCCCCGGTACGGTTGTCTTCCCAGCACAGACCGGGCCTGTCGAAGGTCTGTGGTGAGCCTCCCCTGCTGCTCTGCGGCCTGCCCCACCTCCCGTCCACAGCCCTTCCTGGAGACCCGCTGTGTAAGGTGTGCCGGCCACCCCGGATGGACAGAAGCTGCAGATCACATTTCTGTTGCTTCCACAGCCAGGACTGGTCTCATGGCCCCATCTGTGCCCCATGTTCCAACCACCTGTCTCCTCCCCAGAGCCGGGGAGAGTCCGGTTCCGAGGCAGGGCTCCATACTCTGCCACGCACCTAGCTGTAGCGGGCTTTCCAAATTGCGAATGACTCAGAAACTAAATAAATGCAGAGGGGCTTGGGTGACGAGTGCGAAAGGAGGTCACAGCTGTTGTGACCTTGCTCTGCCTCCTTGGGGCAGGTTCCGGGCCCTGGGGAAGGAGGGCCAGGAAGACTCCCATCGGGAGAGGTGTGGCACCATCCTCAGTCAGGTGCTGGGGGCTGAGTCGCCGTTCTATCACCTTGGGGCCACGAAGGTGGGCGTGTGTACGCGGGATGCAATGGGGCGGGCATGGATGGAAGAGAGAGGCACACCGAGGGTCACACAGGGAAAAACTCTGGACTGGGCCATCCTTCCAAGGGGTGGGCAGATGGAGTGGGGCTGGGTGGCAGGCGCCTCAGAATAGTTTGGCTGGGAGGGAGGAAGCTGAGGACAGAGGAGGCCTCCATGCCTATCCCACCTGCAGCCACGACCCTGCCCACAGGTCCTGCTGCAGGAGCAGGGCTGGCAGCAACTGGAGAGGCTCTGGACCCAGAGGCACACCCAGGCCCTGTTCACCCTGCGCCGGGGCCTTCGTGCCTGCATCTCCCGCCAGCGCCTCCGCCTCCTACCCCGGATACAGGCTCGTGTGCGTGGGGTCCAGGCCAGGTGGGCCGCTGGAGCCGGGGCTGAAGCGGGAGGTCCTAGGGAGAGGCTTAGGGAAGAGGTAGTGGGCTCCTCCTCAAGATGGCGGGGCAGTACTGGGGGACAGAGGGTCCCAAGGTAAGTCGGCCTGCCCCAGGGCCATCCCGTCTGCTCTGAACTCCTCTTGACAGTGTTCCCACCCATATCCAGGCAGCCTCTGCTTGAATACCCCCAGGCACAAGATGCTCACCACCTGAAGAGGCCACCTGAACCTCTAGTTCTCACTAGATCTCACTTGATCTGTCTCTTTTCTAGTCTGTTCTCCACCCTGCAGCAGGAAGGGTCATTTCAAAGCATGAATCAGGGGCTGGGGGTGCGGTTCAGTGACAGAGCTCTTGCCTGGCCTGTGTGAGGCCTTTGGTCTGACCCAAGCAACACACACACACACACAGCACACGGCTCGCAGTAGGCTGTGTAAGGCTCCGCCTGCCTTTCCAGCCCCCATTGAGGCTGGGTTCCTCACTCACTCCCATTCCCTTATTGACTCCAGTGCCCCTCCACAGCTGTCTTCACTCCTGCATGCCGCACGCTGGTCACACGTGGGTGATGGCGGCCAGGACTGTGCCTCCCAGGCTGGTTGATCCAGCCACCAATCACCCCCAGGGATGAGAAAGGGCCGAGACTAAAGTGGAGATGGTTCCATGGTGGACCACACCAGAGACCCTCCCAGAGGGGCTACTGTCATCTCTGTTCATTTCCAAAACTTTTCCATCGCTACCAACAGAGGCTCGGTACTCATTACACAAAGACTCCACCTGCCTCCCACCCGGGCCTGTGCTAACTTCCAATCTACTTTCTGTCTCTATACGGGATGTTTCATGTAAGCTGACTTATACATTATTTCCTTTCGTATCTGGCTTATTTTATTAGCGTAATGTTTTAGTGTTCACCTGTGTTGTAGTATGGATCAGAATTTCATTTCTTTTTTTTTTTTTTTTTTTTTTTTTTTTTGGGTGCTGGGGATTGAACTCAGGGCCTTGTGCTTACAAGGCAAGCACTCTACCGACTGAGCTATCTCCCCAGCCCCAGAATTTCATTTCTTTTTATGACTGAATAATGTTCCATTGTATGGATCGACCACACATTATTTATCTGTTTATCTATTAATGAATATTTGGGTTGTTCCATTATTTATGAATAATGCTGCTATAAATACAGGTATACAAGTGTGTGTTCTAGACTGGGTTTTTTGTTTTGTTTTGTTTTGTTTTGTACCAGGAATTGAACCCAGGGACGCTTAACCACTGAGCCACATCCCCAGCCTATTTTGTATTTTTTATTTTGAGACAGGGTCTCGCTAAATTCTTAGCGCCTCACTAAATCATTGAGGCTGGCCTTGGGCTTGTGATCCTCCTGCCTCCACCTCCCAAGCCACTGGGATTACAGACATGCGCCACCATACCCAACTCTAGGCTATTTTCAGATCTCTGGGGTTTGTACCTAAGAGTGAAACTGCTGGATCATGTGGTCATTCTGTGTTGAACTTTTGGGGGAGCTTCCAGACTGTTTCCAACAGTGGCTGCATCATTTTTTTGTTCTTTGTACCTGATTTCTCTGTCGTTTTCCATTGTTTTACATCACACCCCTCGTGCTTTTTAGTCATTATTTATCTTCTTTGGAGAAATATCTGTTCAAGTCCTCTGCTTAGTTTTTAAATGATCTGTTTCTGATGTTGAGCTGTACGGTTTTACTTTCTGGATATTAAGCCATTATCAAATATGTGATTTGCAAATAATTTCTTATTCTGTGGTTTGTCTTTTCGCCCTGTTCATAGTTCCCTTTGAACCACATAAGTTGCAGGGTTTGTTTTGTTTTGTTTTTGCGGTGCAGGGGATCAAACTCAGGACCTCACGCATGCTAGCAAATGCTGTACCACTGAGCCACATCACTGACCCTATTTTTATATGTTTATACTGTTCACAATTCCTTTGAGGAGTCTGGCCTTCCTATGTCTGGGAAATTCTCAAAGCTATTTTATTTTCATATTCTCTCTTCTGGGATCTCTTATTAAATTTTTATGAGGTTACTTTTTAATTTTATAAGTTCTTCTTCTACAGTAAAACACAGAGGTAAAGTAATTTATCCACAGTCACAGTGACTAACTAGAAGGGGAATGATTTAAACCCAGGTAATCCCCCTCGAGAATCAGGTCTTAATTCCCTATGCCAAATAGCTGCTCCATTTACGTGTTCCTTTTTTATAGTGTCCTGTTTTTTTCCTGTTGCTTCTGTTAAGCATGCTGGGGCTTCAGGGTCCAGAGTCAGGTTTACATCGTGTCTAGGCTTGGGGGGATTGGTTACCAGGCAGTAGGTATAAATTTGGAGCCTCATCACCCTCCACGGCCTCTAGGAAGCGATACCTCCGGCGGCGAGTGGCTCTGGGACAGCTGAACACCATCCTCCTTGTGGTCCAGCCCTTGTTCCGGAGACGGCAGAGGCTGCAGGTGAAGGGTTTGGGGGACAGCTACTGGGCTAGGGAAGCCCAGGGTGGCTAAATCCCAACAGCATCTGCCCTCAGCCCAGCGTCCCAAGAACCAAGGTCTCAGAGACCATGTCGGACTCTTCCTGTTTCCTCTCTGGCCAGGGCAATCTGGGAACCTGGGCATCTACTCTCTCCTTCTCGCCTGGAGTCTCAACCTCCGTTCCCTCTGTCCCTCCCGTGGGCCCCTTCTTCTCCCTCTCTTGCCTCCTGACTCCAATTCGAGGGCCATAAAGCAGCTCAAAGTTCAGTGCCCATATGCTGCCTCCCTCCCTGGGCCCTCCCTGACTGAACTTTGTCCTCTGAGACCATTTCTTCCCTTCTTCCTGTCCTCTTCCCTGGGTCCTGGCAGACGGGCAGTGACGTGCACAGTAAGGAGGCAGGTGAGGGCTCTGGAGGGCTGGGGGCGGACAGGAACAAATGGCCCTCTGTCAGACAGTTGGCCCCTCTGGGTCTGTATGGATCCTTCTCTGGAGTCAGCGCCTCCCAGCAGGCAGGAAGGGACGGTTGACCCGAGGATCTGGGCAAGTGCCATGGGAGGTTCATGGGGGTGTCTCATGTGGGGCGGGGTGGGGAGTCAGCTCTTCCCGCATCTCCCCCACAGCTTGGCCATCTGCGTGGCCGGTGTGGCCGGCACAGTGGTGGGGCCCTGGAGAAAGCATCAAGCATGGTAGGTGGCCTGGAACAGGGAAAGGACGCCCCCTTGGCACAGCTGTGGGGAGCCGGGGAGTCGGGGTGCTGCCAGGGCCCTGTTCTTATGTGCCACCTGAACCGAGGACTGGGCTCCCTCAGTTTCCCTTGGGCTCCCTCAGTTTCCCTTGGGCTCTTGGGGCTCTATTTGAGTGCCCAGGACCAGAGTCCTTGGTCTTTGGAAAGGGTGTCTATCATCCTGGGGGTAGGGGGACACCAGGTCCCTCTGTGGCCTCCCTTGGTCCCTGGTATCTTGGTCCTTCCCACCAGGAGCTGGGGCGCTTGGAGATCCCAGCTGAGCTGGCCGCCATGCTGAAGAAAGCAGAAGGTGAGTCACCTGGGGGCCCCAGTCCCTTGACTGTGCAGGGGTCTGTCTCTTCCTGAGCCCCCTGCCAGCTTCCTGGAGATGGGGACTGGTGGCTGACAGGAAGGCAGGGTGGGTGCCAGTGTAGGGACTACACTTGGGCACCTTTGGGCTCCTCCTGTGCTCCTTTCCAGGTCCCCAGGATGCCCTGGCTGGGAGCATCACTGAGTCCATGCCTCCTGAGGTTCCTGCCCGGCCCAGCCTGACCCTCCCACCAGACATCGACCAATTCCCCTTCTCCAGCTTCATCTCCAGCAGCTTCCAGGTGGGCCCCAGGCCTAAGCGCTTCCTACTGGCCCTGCGGTTCGCAGTCTTAGCACTTTCCAGGCATGAGCTGGGCCTCCCCACCCTCTCCACCCTCCACAATCACCGGGGCTGTGGGTGTAGCTGAAAATATCCGTTAAACCGAAATGTCCCACCGTGGAGTTATTTCCATCTGCGAGGCCACACCTTTGTTGTCGCTGGCTGTGCCATGGAAATCTTGTCATTAAGAATGTTCAAGTGGGGCTGGGGAGATAGCTCAGTCGGTAGAGTGCTTGCCTTGTAAGCACAAGGCCCTGGGTTTGATCCCCAGCACCCCCCCGCCAAAAAAAAAGAATGTTCAAGTGAGGGAAACTGTCCAGGCTATAGCGTTGAATACAGAAGCAGGGCTCCGAACTGCACGTGTGGTAGGACCCCCATTTTGCTTAAAGACAACAGAAGCGGGGATGCTGGGGTGTATGTATCTGTGCGCAGGAAGGAAGGCACAAGAGGTTAGAATGCTCACTCTGGCTATCTCTGGCAGTAGGGTGTTCATGGTGGTTTTCATTTTCTTTTTTATCTGTTTCCGTGTTTTCTGTGCATGCGGTTCTCAACCTAATCAAAGAGCAATTCAGATGCATTTCTAAGATATCTTTGTGCCCCAGCCCCTCTCCTTCTCCACTAGTGCATGCTCCCGTGGGGGTCTCCCAGGACTGTCCCCCCAGTGAGGACAAACACTGTCACCCTTCTTTCCTGCAGGAGCCATCCCTGCCCAGTCCGGGGCAGCTGCTGACCAAGCCCCTGACCCGACTGGATGGTGAGAACCTTCAACATGCTCTGGACATCAACAAGGTGGTGAGTGACACATTGTGGAGGGGAAAGCATGGACCCTCACAGGGACAGGACAGGCACATGAGAGCCCTGCACCTCCTGCCCTGGCCTGTGTCGGCAGATGCTGCGGCTCCTGGGAGACGGATCCCTGCAGTCCTGGCAGGAGCAGACCATGGGCACGTACCTGGTGAGGCAGGGGCAGCGCTGGCCGGAGCTGCGGAACGAACTCTTCAGCCAGCTTGTGTCCCAGCTCTGGCACAACCCAGATGAGCAACAGGGCCAGCGCGGCTGGGCCCTCATGGCCATCCTGCTCAGTGCCTTTCCCCCGACGCCCGCCCTGCAGAAGCCACTGCTCAAGTAATGGGACCAGCAGCAGGGGACCTGGCGGCGGGGCCCGCACACCTCTCCTCCACCGCAACCTGACTGTCCCCACAGGTTCGTTTCTGACCAGGCCCCCCAGGGCATGGCAGCGGTGTGCCAGCACAAGCTACTGGGAGCCCTGGAGCAGACGCCGCTGGCCCCTGGGGCTGCACGGGCCCACCCACCCACCCAGCTGGAGTGGAAGGCAGGATGGCGGAGGGGCCGCATGGCGCTGGACGTCTTCACCTTCAACGGTGAGGGCCCCCTCCTGCGAGGACCCCCAGACCCACAGTGGAGCCAGCCCACCTCGGCCCTCCCGGCCCCCTTCCTGCCTCTGCCTTCCTGCTGCCCCGCTTTGTCACCCTGGTCTCCCCCCTCCTCTGCTTTTGGACCCCCCAGGACAGCAGCCCCTTGTGGCCAGGATGGACCCTGCTGTCCCTCACCCTTGTCCCACCTCCTCCCCTGCAGAGGAGTGCTACTCGGCCGAGGTAGAGTCCTGGACCACAGGGGAGCAATTTGCTGGGTGGATCCTACAGAGCAGGTATGAGATCTGGGGTGGGGGCCATGATGACCAGAGCTGATGTTTGTCCCCATCCTTGTCCTCCCAGTCCACTCTCCTGCCGCACACTCCTGGGGACTGAGGCTACTCCCCAGGGCACAGGGAAGGGGAGTTAAGGAAGTAAGTGGGGTCAGACTGTAGATTCCAGATGGAGAGGATGCGCCAGAGCCTGTGGAGCAGGTTCTCACCAGTAGGTCTGGGAATGAGCGTCAGAGCCGCGGGTAACGAGGAGGATGTGGGATGGAGGGGAGCTGCCCAGTGAGACTGGGCTGGCAGGGCCCCCCGGGCGCCCTCCCCTCACTCCCTGCCCCTGCAGGATGCTCATCTGCCTCACCTACTTGTTCCTGTTCCACCCAGAGGCCTGGATGTGCCCCCTCGTGGCTGGTCTGTGTCACTGCATTCCGGGGATGCTTGGCAGGACTTGGCTGGCTGTGACTTTGTGCTGGACCTAATTGGCCAGATGGAGGACCTGGGGGACCCAGCTGGTCCCCACGGCTACCCCATCACCCCCGCTGGCTTGTAGGTCTACCCATCACCTCTGCCCCTGGTCTGCCCTGCCCTGGCGAGTGACCCCTCAGCCCCCATCACACCCTGTGGCAGCACGAACCCAGCACTCTCCCCAGCCTCCCCCACCCCATCCCCCCAACTCAGGGGCCACGCCTGCCTCAGCGGCCCCCTTAGCTCGGCCTGCTTGTTTCTGCAGAGCCGAGAACATTCCCCCTGCCCCTGGTGTCCAGGCCCCCTTGCTGCCCCCAGGCCCGCCTCCAGGTCCAGCCCCAACACTGCCCAGCAGAGGCCATATAGGTAAGGCTCGCTGAGGTTGGCAGAGTGCTGGGAATGGGAATCCAGCAGCCCTAACCCTGGCTGGATGCTACGACCTGTCCCTGCCCCACAGGGGAGGCCCGCACGTCAGGGAGCCTAGACGGCTTCCTGGACCACATCTTTGAGCCTGTCCTTGCCCCAGGCTTCAGTGTGAGTGTCCCCCACGCCCCGCCCTGCCTCGCCCTGCTCGGGCCTCTGCTGCTCCTCCCACTTTCTGCAGGCTCTAACTCTGACCCTGTAACCGTTGTCCCTTCAGGATCTGGAACAAGGCTGGGCTCTGAACAGCCGCATGAAGGGAGGGGGCGCCATCGGGCCCATGCAGCAGGGCTACCCCATGGGTGAGTGTGGGCTTGGTTTCCGTCCAGGGCCGTCAGGCCCAGCAGCACAGGCCGGCGTGGCCTGGGACTCCAGGCAGCTGGGACAGGAATTCAGCCAGCACGCTGGGGCGGACGCCCTTGCTCTTCTCTTTGTCTGGGACTGGAGGGGGATTGTGTGAGCTCAGGCAAAGACTGACCTGGGAGGCTGTTTCTTTAGTGTACCCAGGGATGATGCAGATGCCGGGGTACCAGCCAGCCATGATGCCTGCACCAATGCCCATGATGCCAGCAGTGGGCACAGTCCCCACCATGCCAGGTAAGGCTGGGCGGGGGCACCAGGGTCCCTTCCCGGCAGAGCAGCAGCCAGCTTTGAGATTGAAGCACGAGAGGACCTTCCAGGGGTTCAGAGGGCACAAGGGACCAAGGGCCTTGGGCTTGGCCGTGGCACTCACCTGCCACGACCCACCTGCAGCCATGGTGGTGCCGCCACAGCCGCAGCCGCAGCCCCTGCTTCCCAGCCTAGACGCGAGGCAGCTGATCCAGCAGCAGGACTTCATCAACCAGCAGGCGCTGATCCTGGTGAGGGCGGCAGGACCCGCGGGCTGCCTGCATGAGGACCAGGGGTGGGGACCAGGCAGGGTTCCTATCTGGTCTGTTTCCTCTCCCCCTCAGGCCCAGCAGATGACCGCACAGGCCATAAACCTGTCCCTGGAGCAGCAGAACCAGCAGCGCCAGCACCGAGCCCGGGACTCTGGGGCCGCTGCCCAGGCCCCACCCTCAGCTATCGCTCCCAAGCTGAAGAAGCCCCCTGCTCCCCCAAAGAAGCCAGAACATGACCCGGAACCAGCAGGTGCCTGCTTGAGGGTGAGGAATGAAGGCCAGGTGGATACAAGGCCTGAGGCGGGGACCAAAGATGCCAGGCTGAGACACCTGGGTGGCGAGCATGAAGGTTTGGAAAGGGGAGCAGAGGGGGGATCGTGAGTGAGTACGTGTGCACAGGGGCCATGTTCACTTCTCCCTGCACCAGGAGGAGACCTCGGAGGAGGCTGAAGACAGGCCCCAGCACCCCAAGAGCTTCCAGCAGAAACGGGACTATTTCCAGAAGATGGGTGAGGGTGCTTAGGGTGGCAGTCCACGTGGAAACCTAGCCTGGCCAGGGGAGGGGAGGGTGCCCTCTCTTTCCCATCCTTGTGGCCTGTCGGGGAGCCCTTGTGGGCTTCTGGGAAGCATAGGTGACAGAGAAGGCCATGTGGGGCATTTACAGGACAGCAGCAGATCAAGGTGAAGATGGTGAAGCCTCCAGCCAAGGTCCAGATCCCCAAGGGGGAGGAGACAGAGGAGGAAGAAGAGGAAAAAAGAACAGGTGGGGCACACGGATGGGGCCTGGGGCTCCTGCACTTCTGTGCAGAGTTTAACGTTCTTTCCTCTTCTTGTCAGTGCCGACCCCTTCTTCCCCTCCACCTCCTCTCTCAGTAAAGAAGCCACTGAAACAAGGTGTGGCCAACGCTGCAAAAGAGGCTGAGGCTGAGCCAGCTGAGGCGGCAGGGCCAGCCCAGGGTCAGGGCCCTGAGGTGTGCAAGTTGGACCCCACGCCCCAGCGGCCAGAACCCAGCAGGGAAATTCGCAACATCATCCGCATGTACCAGAGTCGCCCCGGCCCTGTGCCTGTGCCTGTGCAGCCAACCAGGTCAGCCCGGAGGGAGGTGGCCGGCCTGCTGCTCACCTCAGGGAATTCCTCTAGAATTAGTGACCTCTTGCTTCTCCCAAAAGGCCTCTCAAATCTTTCCTGAAGAAAAATGATCCTAAGGATGAAGCTTTGGCCAAGCTAGGGATCAATGGTGCCCACTCGCCCCCATCGGTGAGTCCCCTGTTCGTTCTCTCCAGGGCATGGGCTGATCTGCTTGGGAATACGCTACTCTTGGGCTGAACTTGGCCTTGACAATTGACTTGGCCCTTGTGACTTCTCTGTCCCCCTCAGACTCTGTCCCCCAGCCTGGGGAAGGGCCCCCCACCAGCTGTGGCTCCCCGACCCAAGGCCCAGTCACGGCTTGGGCCCTCCAATTCCATCAAGGAAAAGCAGGGGCCCCTTCGGGATCTGTTTGGCCCAAACCCGCCCACTGCCCAGGAACCCCCACTGCCACCAGCACCCCCACTGCCTTCATCTGAGGAGCCCAGGACCCCTTTGGCAGAGCCTCGTGGTAAGGACCCCCATCCCCCTGTGCAGCAGGCCTTGTTGGGGCCAAGGTAGTACTCCTGACAGCCTTTGGGCAGCCCATGGCTGAGGTCATGTCTGCACAGCTGAGGTCAGCTGCTTGAGTTCTTGGACTTTGGAGCCATGGAGCCCCAGCTTCCGTGTTCCCGCCCCAGGCAGGACCCAGGAACCCTGGGCCTATATGGTACTGAGGGACCGTCAAACGCAGGGTGTTGTCCAGGATGCAGAGCTGACAGCTCTGCGGGGAATTCAGTGGACCTGACTGACATAGGCAGGGACACCAGGAAATTTTAGGGCCAGAAATGGAGGCAGGAGATGGTACTAAGTTCAGGAGTAAGGCAGCTGGGGGTTGAGGGAGGCAGGCAAGGATGAGGGTTCTCGCTGCGCCTCTGGCCTTCCGGCCAGGCAGCCTCTCACCTGAAGCTCTTTACCCTCCCTTGCCAGACTTGACGGAGCCCATGGAGGATCAGGGCATCTCCACCCAGCTCCTTGTGCCCTCTGGCAGCGTATGCTTCTCCTACACCAGCACCCCCTGGAAGTTGTTCCTACGCAAGGAGGTGGGCATCAGGGTGGAGCCCTGGCCTGGCCTCTTTGGGCTAGGGCGTGGTAGCAGGGATCCCAGCCTGGGACTCAAGCATCCCCTCCTCATGACCCACCTTCTCAAGACGGGTTTTCCAGTCTGGGCCGGGAAGGTAGGCCCAGTGGGCTGGGTAGGACACAGACCTGCCCAATCTCGGCTCTTCCCTATCCTCCTCCAGGTGTTCTACCCGCGGGAGAACTTCAGCCATCCCTACTGCCTCAGGCTTCTCTGTGAGCAGGTGAGAGCTTGGCCCACCTGCCAGACAGCATCCTGAGGCCCTTAGCCCAACTCCTGGCTCGGATTAACACCGATGCAAGGGGCATAATAGCAGCTAGCACTTACAGGGCACTTTTGTGTGCCCAGCCCTGCCTCTCAGAGTCTACAAAGTGGAGACCATGATTAAGCTAGTTCTGGCAATGAGGTCCTGGTACCCAGGAGGTGCTTTGTAAATGGTGGTTGTTGCTTTGCCACTTACAAATGCTCCCAGGGCTGTGCCTTTGCTTCCCCAAAGTAGCCTGCTTTCTTCCTCTGGCCACACTGTTCCTTCAGGACAGCTTGCCTCAGCTGACCCAACAGTGGCGACCAGTGCAGGGAGGGGCAGAGAGGCGAAGGGGAGGAGAGCACGTGGCTGCTGGTGAGGAGCAGGGCGCTCCCTGGGCTGGGGAGCCCTCTGTCCCTCCCAGCTCCCCCTGGGCCTCCACTGGGCCCTCCAGCCTTTCCACTCTATGTGTCCGAGGCTACTCTGGGGTGGGCTCTGGCCTCAGGACTTGGTGGTGACCACTTGGTTCTCCTCCCAGATCCTGCGGGACACCTTTGCTGAGTCTTGCATTCGGATCTCTCAGGATGAGCGGCACAAGATGAAAGACCTGCTGGGTATGGGTCAGGGATACTGGGATCAGGGAGCTGTAGTGCCAGGACTGGGCTGGACTCAAGGGAGGAAGTGGCAATGGGAGCCCTCTGAGATCAGGGACCCGCCTGCAGGAGACTTGGAGGTGGGCCTGGATTCCCTCGCCACTGCCGAAGACAGCATCAAGAAGCGCATTGTGGTGGCCGCACGGGACAACTGGGCCAATTACTTCTCCCGCATCTTCCCTGTCTCGGTCAGTGGGGCTGTGGGGGAGGTGGGGATGCACTCTGAGTCTGGGCCCTCCCCAGGTGGGATGAGAGCGGGGCAGGTATACCAAGGGAGGAACAAGGCACAGCCAGTGGCCGTGTGCAGGTCCAGGGAATGAGCCGTGCCAGGCTCCAGGGGCCTGTCCCAGACCCTCCCCGTTTCCTGACAGGGCGAGAGTGGCAGCGACGTGCAGCTACTAGGTGTGTCTCACCGAGGGCTGAAACTGCTCAAGGTGACCCAAGGCCCCAGCTTCCACCTGGACCAGCTGAAGACACTTTGCTCATACAGGTGGGCTGGCCTGGAACCTGGGCTGAGGGTAGGGTGGCAAGATGGCCCCCAACTCATGCCCCACCCTGGGTGTAGCTTTGCCGAGGTGCTGGGTGTGGAGTGCCAGGGCAGCTCCACCCTAGAACTGTCGCTGAAGAACGAGCAGCTTGTGCTGCGCACAGCCCGGGCCAGGGCCATTAAAGCCACAGTGGATCAGTTCCTGAGTGAACTCAGAAAGGTACGTGCAGGCTGGGTGCTGGGGCAGAGCGCAGCCTACATCTCATATCGCGTGCTCTCTGGCTTCCCTGGGCTGTGACTGGGGGTTTAGGCTGGGTCCCTGGAACTCCAGCGTGCTGGGGAGAAGGCAGGGTGGGCAGGCTTCCTGCTCCGGGCTGGCTCACCCACCTGCCCACAGGACTCCGGCTATGTCATCGCCCTGCGTAGCTACATCACTGATGATCACAGCCTCCTAAGCTTCCACCGTGGGGACCTCATCAAGCTATTGCCAGTGGCCGATCTAGAGCCAGGTACCCCCCAGGGAGAGCATTCCCCTGGCGAAGACTGCTGAGGAGTGGCGGGGCCGGCGGGGTGAGGCACTGTCTTGGGTATTCCTTCTAGGCTGGCAGTTTGGCTCTGCCGGGGGCCGATCTGGACTCTTTCCTGCTGACATGGTGCAGCCAGCTGCTGCTCTCTACCTTCCTTCACCTGAGCAGAGGAACAGCTCTCGGCGCAAGAGTCAGCCTCAGCTGGGAGAGCCAGGTCCTACTCAGTGGGACAGGGTCTCAGAGGTGAGAAAGACAGGAGAGGCAGAGGCGAGAGCTCTCTAGAGTCAAGGAAGGAGAGCCGGTGATTGCTCCAGGGGCTGCCTGCCTCCTGTGGCCTCTGGCAGCCTGGCGGTCAGTGCTTGGTGTGTCCCCTCTGCCCTCTCCTGCCTTCTTTCCTTGTTTCCCCTGCAGCACTGTAAACCTCCCCTGGCAGGGGCTGTGCCCTTGGCCCCTCTGGCTCCCCTGGTGCTTATTTCAATGCAGTCATCAGATTCTCAATAAACAGTCTTGACGTTCCTGGTTTCTGTTATTCCTCTTGGGTCCGGCAGGACTGGGACTGGGGCTGGGGCTGAGTAGGGCCTTGGGGACAGGCTGGTGGGCATTCAGGTGGCACCAGGTTTTCTGTGCTTCCAGCACCCCGCTCGCCCCTGGAGACAGGCACACAGTGACTACTCAGAGGCCACCAACCTGTCCCGCTCTGTGGCCTATGCCTCTCTCTCCAATGATTCCGGCAACTACACCATGCAGGAGTTCGCCCTGCACTACTTCCGGAAACCGTCCACCTTGTAAGTGCCCTGGGCCAACCCCTGTGCCTGTCTGTCCCTAGCCTTCCCACCCTGAGCCCCCAGCCCACAGCCACCCGGCCAGTGCTCACCCACCCTCTCCACAGCCTAGAACAAGGGCGGGGGGAGCCAAGCAAGCAAGGCTGTCCTCTCTTGTGTCTTTCACAGGCTGGACCAGAGAGGTGGCAGTGCCCAGGGGAAGGTCATAGCCAGCCTGGTGCAGTACACCAAGGTAAGGGCCAGGCGGGCAGAATCTGACCAGTGTCTCTGCCCTTCGACCAACTTTGGTCCCAGACCTGCAGCTGAGCCTCTTTTGCCAGTCTCCCATCCAGGAATCTCTCATCAGACTCAGTGACGAGGACCTGAGCAGGCAGGCTGCAGCGGGCTTCCAGGGTGAGTGGTGTGGGCATCCTGGGTCCCCATGTCACCAGTGCCTTGGACCTATGCACCAGGTCCCCTCTTTGCTCCCTAAGCTCTACCTGGGATACTTGCTGGTGGTTCCTGTGCCCTGAGGGTCCTCCCCGACTTGGGTCCTCACCCACAGGTCGTGGGTTTTTTGGAGTTCGGGGCTGGAAGGCAGTGGATGGGTCCAGTTGACAGCTTGTGCCATGTGGGAGTCACCCACGTGATTTCCCTGAGCCCATTTCCTCCCTGGTAAAGCTGGACACTGCTGCCCTGCCTGGCACACAGGCATTTGGAGAGTGAGGCACCGGACAGTGTGAGCCAGGCCAGGCCCCGACCCAGCTCACCATGCTCCTTCTCCTGCCTGCAGCTCTGATGCAGTTTATGGGGGATAAGTCTAAGCCCCGGGGCAAGGATGAGCTGGACCTGCTCTATGAGCTGCTGAAGGTACGTGAGAGCTGCGCATGCTGGAAGCTGGACAGAGACCTTGAGCCCTGAGCGCCTCTTTCTGTTCTGCCTGGGCCCCACGGGATCCCCTCCACTTGGTCACTGTTCCTTTGAATCACTCAAATGTGTCACACCCCCTCCTGCTGGGAGCATGGCTGTGAACCTACCAGGAGGGGATGGCAGGGGCAAGGCTGCTGGATGAAGGTTCTGGACAGACCTGGAGGAGGAGAAGAACTCCCAGGGACAGGGCACCAGTCACGACAAGGATGTGAGCTTCAGAACCAGCAGGCCAGTGGCTGGACTGTGGAAACCAAGGGGGAGAGAGGAGTGTGGACAGGCAGGGACATGGGTCCAGGTCCAGCAGGCCTTGCAGGGACTCTGGTGGTGTACTGACGGGAAGCACTGAGGGTTTTGAAGAGAGGCTGGGCTCACGTTTCCCATTCTGCTGCTGCTTGAGATTCTGGGATTTAAGGGCAAAAGGAAGTTACAATGATTCCCAGTGAGAGGGTACCAGGTCAGGCTCAGGCAGCAGAGGGACGACGGGAAGATTCAAAGCCCACACCCTTTGCTCCAGCTTGCAGGGGGTGCCAGGGACTAGAGCAGTGACTATCTTTGGTGAGGAGGGTCTGGGCTTCTAGAGGGCCCGTTTTGGACATGTGAGGTTTGAAACTCAGACTTCAGATTAGAGGGATCTGGGATTCAAGGGGGCATCTAGGCTAGAGGCAGGCACCTGAGACCACCAGGGAGGGTGCAGAGAGGCTCCAGGGCATCACAGTGGTGGTGACACCAGACAGGTGAACCCAGTAAAGATAACCAACAGACCAGAGAAACAGATGAAGAAAGTGATTTAAAGAAGGTGACCAGGGTTAGGGCGTGGTACCCTGGGGGGCCCTGGGTTCCATCCCAGCACCACACACACATACACACAGTCTTACACATGCTTCCAGCTGCTGAGACAAAGAGAGGTGACCACTGGGAGGTCACCTTGACTAGGCCCCATAGGACCATAGTAGGATTTCTTCCTGACTTTAGACCCCATGTGTCCCTCACCCCCTCACCCCATGGACCTGCCCACTTGCCCTTCCTGTCTCCACAGCTGGGCAGCAAGGAGGACCTCAGGGATGAGATGTACTGCCAGGTCATCAAGCAGGTCACGGGACACCCCCAGCCGTGAGTGGGCACAGGGGTGGGGACCTCTGGGGGGCAGTGTGGCACTGCGGGCCAGCCACCTGCAGCCCAGGCTCTCTGCCCTGCAGGGAGCACTGTGCTCGGGGCTGGAGCTTCCTCAGTCTCCTCTCGGGCTTCTTCCCCCCATCCACCACGCTGATGCCCTATGTGACCAAGTTCCTGCAGGACTCAGGTCCCAGCCAAGGTGCCGAGGGAAGGGCCTTCGGAGGCTGGGAACTCACTGGCTAGGGAGGGCTTTGGACACACGTGACCTCCATCATCTTGGCCCCTCTGCAGAGCTCGCCCGGACCAGCCAGGAACACCTCCAGCGCACAGTCAAGTATGGCGGGCGACAACGACTGCCCCCCGCGGGTGAAATGAAGGCTTTCTTGGTACTGGGTGTGGGCAGATGCCTTCTGTGACTTCCCTGGGGCAGGGGGTCATGTGGGACCCCTGACTGCTGGTGACTCACCCTACATCCTGCTTTGATAGAAAGGGCAAGCAGTCCGCCTGCTTGTGGTCCACCTGCCCGGGGGTGTGGACTACAGGACAAACACCCACATGTTCACGGTGAGCAGGGTAGCCAAGGGAAGAGGCCCTGGGCCTCAGCTCTGGGCTCCGAGCCTCCTTCCCCATCATCTCAGTCCCATCACCATGTGCAGGTGGCAGGAGAAGTACTGGAGGAGCTGTGTGGGCAGATGGGCATCAGGGACCCCCGGGAGGTGGAGGAATTTGCCCTCTTCCTCATCAGAGGGGAAGGTGAGACCAGGGAGAAAAGGGAAGAGCGGCCAGGCTGGGGAGAAAGCCTCAACTGGGGGCCATTCTGCTGCCCACAAGGAGGTGGCTTCTGTGCTGGGGTGGCAGGGTGGCTGCAGGCACCTCTGACCTGGGCTTCCCATGCAGGTGAGCTGGTTCGGCCCCTGTGGCCCCACGAGTACCTCAACAGCGTGATGGTGGACCAGGATGTGAGCCTGCACAGCCGGCGGCTGGGCTGGGAGACCCCACTGCACTTCGATCATCCCGCCTACATTGACACCCACTACGGCCAGGTCAGCCCCTGCCCCTGGGGCTGCTGGGCAGTGCTGCGGCAGCTTGAGGGTGGAGTCTTCCTGGGCAACATCTGGGGCCCCTCTCCATAGGACCTGGGTCTGTGGCAGCTGGAAGGGGAGAATGGGTTTGAGCTGCCCCCTCATGGCCTTGCACCTTCAGGTGCTGCGGGACTACCTACAGGGGAAGCTGATGGCCAGCGCCCAGGAAGAACCTCAACTTGCCCGGCTGGCTGCCCTTCAGCACCTTGGCAGGGCCATCAAGAGCCCCCCCTCGGAGTACGTGAGCTTGGCCCCCACACCTCCTGTCATGCCCCCACCCACCTCAGTACCAGGCGGATCCTCTCCTCCAGACCACACCCCACTCCCTCTTCCAAGGCCAAGGTCACTCCACTAACCCTTCCTAACCCTAATCAGATTGGTCTGGAATAGCCAAGACAGTGGTCATCCGTCTTCTCCACCCGACCCCAAGCTTCTCCCAGTGGGTGGGCCTCACCTCATTCATGTACATGGATCCCTTGTCTCGCCCACAGTAGGCACCATCACCTGGCACCAGATGTCCAGCCCCACACCAGGTGGTCAGTGGTGGTGGGGCCTAACTGACCCCAGCTCTGTACCCTAGGAAGGACCTGCTGGCTTACATACCGAAGCCACTACAATGGCAGGTGAACATGGCAACCATGGAGAGTTTGATGGGCCAGGAGCTCAGGCAGCTACAGGGATGCAGCTCCCAAGAAGCACAGATCAGTTTCATTGGTGGGTCTGGCGCAAGGGGGCTGTGGGGTGAAGGCTGGATGGGCCTGCCTGCCTCGCCTGCCCTGGGGAATGAAGCAGGGCAGGCTCCTGAAGTCAGCTCTTGCCCTGCCCTCCTCTGCCCACAGAGGCCACGAGTCAGCTGCCCCTCTTTGGCTACACTGTGTACATAGTGCTGCGAGTGAGCAAGCTGGTCCTCCCGGGACCTGCCCTCCTGGGGCTCAACCGCAAGCACCTCATCCTCATGGACCCCAGCTCCCAGGTGGGCAAACCTCCTATCCCGGTGCTGGCCCAGGACCCTAGGGTCATTCCTCTCCCACTGCGGACCAAACCCCCATCCAAGAAGAACCAAGCTTGCTGTCTGCCATCCCCAGAAACTGTGCTGCTCCATAGCCCTGAAGGACCTGCAGCGACTGCACCTGCTGAGCCCCCTGGAGGAGAAAGGGCCCCCCGGCCTGGAACTCAACTATGGCTCGGCTGACAGCCCCCAAACCATCTGGTTGGAGCTGCCACAGGTGAGTGGCCAGGGCTTGTCACCCCAGGGAAGGAGGACAAGTGCCTCTACCCAGTCCTGGCCAGGGCCAGTGCCCACTGCTCAGGAATGGTATGGGCAGGGGCGGAGGTGGGGTTGGCTGGGGAGCCCCGTGCTGACATGCCTCTGCCTAAGCAGGCCCAGGAGCTACAGAACACCATCATCTTCCTGCTGAGTGACAGTACATCTTCCACTTAGTGGCCTGGGGCCTGGAGTGGGACAGAGGAGGCAGTGGCCTCTGCCTGGCCCAGGTCTCTTCCAGATGGTCTGCCTTGTAGGTCACTCTGGTTTGAACTTCATCACTTGGCTCTGCTCTGGAACCTGCCACAGCATAGCCTGGGTGGCCCAGATAGAGGCTGAGGCAGGGGATGCCACAGTAACTTCAACTGGGAACAAAAGTAGCCACACTCCCTCCAGTGTGGGCTTGGGCCCAGCTAGGGTGGGCTGTAGGAACTCAGGCATCTGATGTTACCAGCCGGGGGAAGATACCCACCTCGCCCCAGGTGACCACCCAGGCTCAATGTCAGAACAAGCCCAGGCCTGGGAGAAGCAGCTGCTGAGAAAATAAAACTGAGAAAAGGGCTGTGTGTGCTGACAAACGGGACTTTATTCTTGTCAACATAGCAGCTGTCCTCTCCTATAGCTCTACACCAGGCATCTCAAGAGGAGGGGGCGTGGAGGACCTGAGAGGGCCCAATACCTTGGAGTGGAGGGCCTCACTTCTGGCTGGGACCCTGTTAAGTACAAGATGGAGGGTCCTTCCTCCTTCCTCTGAGTCACAATACCCTCCGCCTTCTAACCTGGGGATCTGGCCCAGAAAAGCCAGCCACCAGGGTCAGGAGAGGCAAGGAAGCTCTGAGAAAGGCTTTGCAAGCAGAAAGGTGGGCCAGCCTCTGGCCTTGGACTAGATTTGGGAGGGTCTGGTGCCATCTTCAAAGCGAGGTGTGGCTAGAAGTGGGAAGGACCCCAGGCTGGTCCAGCTGCCCAATTCTGGGTGAGGTCCAGGCTGGTCCACCATGGAGTCTGGGGAGGATGCTGGCCCTGTCCAGCCAGCAGTGGGTCATGTCTGTGGGCCATACAGGCTGTGCCAGTCAGCTTCACTCTCGCAACGGGTGTGCCCATGGAAAAAGTGCTTGATGAGGCTCTGGGCCTCTTCCTTCGCTGCAGATTTGGAGCAGGGGTACATAAGAAGTAAGGCCCTGTCTCCTCCTCACAGAATCCCACACCACCTCCTGACCCTGGTCATGCTGGTGCTCACCGCTCCTTCCAGGAAAGGTCCTCTGGATCAGCAAGTGTGAGAGGTGGCGGGCAAAGCCTTTAAACAACTCCTAGAAGGCAAAGGGGGAACACAGCAGAGAGCAGGAACCTGCCCTGAGCCCTGGAGCCACCCACAGCCATGACCAAGGACAAGGCAGGCCCAGAGGGGCAGACGCTGGTCTTGGCTGCAGGCTTAGCCTACTCTGCCCCACTTTGTTCTGGGGCATCCACCCCCACCACCCATTGCACCCAAGTACCCCAGGCCTGGAGAGGGCAAAGCCCCCTGCTCACCCTACCTTGGATGCAAACTTGCCATCCTTGTAGAAGGGGGTCAGGTACCTGACCACAACATCTGCAGCCTCCTTCAAGGAGATGCCAGGAGATGTGAGTTGGCAGGGGTCTTGGGCCATGGCATTCAAGGTGCCCTGCTCACTGGCCAAGGCACTGTCCCTGACCTCTGCTAAAATGGAGGGCTTGGCTGGGGGGCGAGGCCTCTTCTGAGCCTGACTCTCTGGATTCTCCTGGACAGGACAACAAGTGTGGGGAGGTCACTCTTGGGTTCCCTTTCACTGGTTCCTGCCCCTCCACCTGGAAGACTGTGCCTTAGCACCAGGTGGCTCCATCTAACCTGTCCCATCTGCCCCGGGGGTGTAGAAAGAAGTCAGGATTTTCCCAAACCCCTGACCAGAGCAGAGCAGCTCCTGGCCTTGTCCACAGGCCTCCTCCCTTCCCCGTGCTTCCTCCCTGATGTACCTGCTTGGATCTGGGCCGCTTGCCCATCTGTGTCTTCTTTGTGGGGGTGAGCTGGGCTTCGAGGAACCCCTGGTCTCCGAGAGGGCAGGCGCTGGCCGGAGGGAAGAGTAGCATCAGAGCTCCAGTGCCAGCTGCCCCTCAGCCCAGCAGAGTCATCAGAGCTTCAGAGGCCCAGTTTGCACAGGGGATGCTGCCAGGCAGATTCCAGAAGGTTCCCCGACTGCTGTGCCCTTACCTGGGCCCCTCACTGGGACATGCTTCCGTCTCAGGAGGGGCCGTCAAATGTCCCTGGACTCCATCTTCTTCCTCTGTGCATTTCTCTGGGGTCATCAGGGGTCCCTGCATTATCCCACAGGAGCGGGCACCATCTGCCCTTGGGGCTTCGGCAAGTGGAGGTGGGCTTTCCGCCCTTTGACGGAAGAAGCGGGCAATATTCTGGGAATCCTTGTGGGCTGCTGCGGCCAGGAGCTGCTGCTTCTTGCTGGCCCGGGCCTTGGCGACAGAACTGCTCCTGGAAGAGCCTTTCACCTTCTCAGGGGAGGGTCCCGCACATTGAGCACTACCTCCAGGGACCTCTCCTTTGGGCCCAGAGAGGGACTCACTCACGTCCTTATCCTGAAGGCCATAAGGTTGGCTGTGGGGCTCTTGATCATCTTTCTGCACAGACTGGGGGACATGCTCCTGAGTCTGAGACTTCCCCAGCAGCTCCCCAGCTGTCTGGAATGGGCAGGAGCCTTTGGGGAAGCCAGCTCCCACCCTCTTGGCTTTGAGCTGTGAGGAGGAAGAGGTAAGGCTCAGACCCCTAGGTTCCCTGGAGGGCATTTATTGGCTGTTCCAAGCTATGGCTGAGCTGGGGCAGGGCTCTCAAGAACGTGGGAGTCGCATAGGACATCATTTGGGAGTTAGGCTAACGGGAGAAGAGACTGCAGTTGGCAAAAGCACATCTGGCAGAACAGGTTCTAGGGGACCCAGGGTCAGGGCTGCTCTCCTGGGCCCAGGTTTGGGGTGGACACCAGGATGCCACTCACCGAGTACACATGGGAGGCTGGTGGGATGTCATATTCATTGGGCTCTGGGGGCTCAGCCTGGGCACTGCAGCTCTTGGCACCACCTCCCATGTCATAGAGCTGCCCATCCTTGGAGGCTCTGTGGATCTCAGCAACCTGGGCAGGGACAGGCAGGGGACCATGCATTATAGGCTCCTCCTATAGTCCCAGCCCAGGTCCTCCTTTCCCTCAAGGTACAAGAAGGAATTGAAAACTGGACAAGCTGCAGTCCTCACAGGGTTGGCTAGAAACATCTCCTGCTGGCCCAGGACAGGCTCTCCTCTTATATGGCTCTTGGGCCAGTGGGTTAGGAGCTAGCCTGCCCTTTCCTACCCTGAGTCAATGAACATGCCCTGCCCACCTGCCCCCAGCCCTGGGCCTACCTTCCTCAGCACGCTGGCCTTGTACAGGTTGGCCATCTTGGCATTCTGGAATGTCTCATGTTCTAGCTGCACGGCCTGGGCCTGGAGGTCTGTTCTGTGGGTAGGAATGAACACAAGGCAGCTGGTGGGCCTGAGATCTCTCCCTGTGGACCTCCTGTTGGACTCTATACAGAGACTGCAGGGTGCCTTCAGGAGCTGGTGGGGATGGGCACAGTGATTCCAACCAGGACTTTCTGGGTACCCTATGGCTTACAGTTCTTCAGCAGCCATTGACAGTCCCCAAGTGTGGCCACACCTGTGCCCTGGTGGGGCTGCAGGGATTGGTGACCCTGAAGTGGAATGGGTCTGGGGAGGGGTTGTCCAAACAGGTCTAGGGGCACGGTGCCTGCAGTCTCCTAAGGAACAAGTGCTCAGAGATCTCCTCAGTCCCCAAAGCTGGCTCTTGCTCTGGTCCCATAGATCTTATGACACTTACCCATCACTTGAACCTGTGGCTTGGCGGTTGCTGCTCAGAGCCTCCTCCAGGAGACCCAGGCAGTGCTCACGGGCCTGAAAGGAGAAGGGAGTTGTCACCTGGCCTCAGGGTAGGGAAGATCCCCGGGAGGCAGATGAAGACCTGCCCTTTTCTTACCTTCACAGTGAGCCTGGGAATCTTTCTGCTAGAAGCCTCTTTCAGGGGACAATCTTCATCTGGGGAGAGAAGAGATGGTTCTTCCACTCAACTTTCTGCTCTCTGGAGTCCCCCAAGACCCCAGTAAGGCAACCGCCATCCAAACCCAGGGCATAGCCCATAAGCCCCTTGAAACGTTTCTGTACCAACCTGGGGGTACGAATTCTTCTATCTTGGGGTCTTTGCCCTAGAAAATAGCATGAAGGGCCTATGAGGCATCCTGCCCCATTGTGGAACAGTTCCCACCCAGGGAAGGGTGTGAGAGGGTGTAGGCAGGACCATCTTGGATGCTGCACAGGCCACTAAGTCCCTGCTGAGCCCCCACCCCCCTCACCTTGCGCAGACTCATCTGCTTCTGATAGAAGAGACTCCATTCCCGCTTGTGGGCCTCATCTCTGCCCTCATCACCGCTGCCTCCAGAACCTTCATCATACCTAGGGTATAGGCTGGGTATGAGCAGCTCTGCATGGGGTTCTGTCCTCCTCACTCATGCTGCTGGTGGGCCAATAATGTCCCTAGAAGCTTGGGGCAACACTGAGGTCCAGGCACACAGGGCAGGAGGGTAGACAACAGCACCATGCTACCTCTTGTCTGGCCTTAGCGCCAGGAGAATGACAGACTAGTTCCAATGGGTTGGGGGACTCTGGATTCATGGCCCCTGACCTGCTGAAGCCCCCGTAGCCCCTGCGGCCTCCTTCATACAGCTCAGGGTCAAAGCCGTTCCCCTGGGAGGGCCCGATGCAGGTCTTGCTCCAGCTGCTGCTGTGCTCCAAGGCGTCCAGCTGTCTCCGCACAGCTGCAGGGTTGTGGCAATAGTCACAGCCTTTGGTGCAGGCAGGCAGGGCATCCCCAAAGTACTTGGCAATGGCAGCATGGCGGCACCTGGAGTAAGCAGTGCAGAAGAGGTGAGGGATGAGGGACCCAGGCAAGCCAGCATTTGCTTACCCCAAACACTGGCGAGTGTCGCTGTCCAGCACCACACTCAGCATCTCATGTATCCCACCTCATAGGGTCTCACAAGGCATACTTTGATTTTGCCCCATTTTACAGTTGGGGACAGTGTGCGGAAGGAGCTTTCCAAGGTCATATTACACATGGTGTACCCCAGGAGCAAGGATATGAGCTCCATTCTGTCTGATTACTCCTCTGGGTCCTGGGACCTAATCCTCTGGCAGTGGTTACTCTGGTTAGAGTTTAGGCTCTAGTACAGATGCTGGCTCTGCCACCCAGGCTGTGTCCCTGGGTAAAACATCTCACCTCTGAAACCTATAGGTTTCTCATTTACAAAATGGTGCAGCAGGATGCTGGCACCAGGCTGTGAGAGGACCAAAAGGGACGCTGGAAGGGCATAATGAAACAGTGTTACTTCTGCCTTTCTCTGGGTTGGAAGGGAAAGGGAATGGCAGGGGCCCACCCTAATCCAGACTCAACACTCTGCTCTGCTTGGCTCTAGAGGACCTCTTCCTCGTGGGCCCTGATGAGCCCTTGGCCCAGCCTGTCATACCCAAGCCAAGGCAGGGAGGCAGCACACAGCATAACCATCCAAGAGCTACCAGCATGCAGGTGGGTCTAAGGACAGACACTGTATCTGCTCACTGGTGAGCATTCAGCTAGGGATGCAGCTTCATTGGAGAGCCCCTCTCACCTCCACTGCCTTGACCCTGTCACCGCCCTCTTGGGGTAACTTGGCCCAAGCTGGGAGCAGACAGTGGCCTGCCTCCATCTGGCCCAGGAGAGCCTGTTTCTGCTCCAATTCCCAGCCTGAGGCTGAGGCCCCACCAACCCTCAGGCAGGTACAGAGTTCCTGGAAGAGACCAGGGCTTTATCAGAGGTAGTTAAAATAGCCATTTCTGCTATTGAGAATGTAGCCCAGGGTACAGGATCCCAAAAGAGGATGCTAGAGCAGAGTTAGGGCTATCTGGGGCACTAACCCCAGGGACAAGAATAGCTGGTGCCAACTGTTCTAACCAGAACTCTTCTCAAAGAGCAGTCTCAAGGAACAAAAGCCGACTGTGACCAGACCCCAAAGCAGCAGGCTCTGGTCACCCTTTAGCCAAGAGGGGACAGTTCTGAAGCTGGACAGGAGCAGACGGACAGCAGAGGTGGCCACCAGAGGGCGCTCTCCCACCCACTCCTACCAGCCCTGGATAAATACGACAAATATTACCTCCACCAGAGTCCCTTGTCTACACAGTGACTGACTGTCTGGCCTCTGGGAGGCTCTGGCACCCAAGTGGTGTGGCCACACAGTTGGCCTCCTCCCTACCCCCCAAGTCCTGACTCACTGGGGTTTTGTGTTCAGATTCAAAGAGCTCCATTGACTGTGGGGCTGGGGTCAGTTTCTCTCCCAGACTGGTCTGCTGGGTGGCATGACCAGCCAAATGTCAAAGGGCCCAGTCATTGGGCTCTGGAGCCAATCCCTGACTGCTGGGCCAGGAGTGCAGGGAGAGCCAAGCATAAAGAATCAGCAGCGTCCTTCCTCTTAGGAGGAGCACCATGTTCCTCACAGGGCAAGCAGGCCACTCCCAGGACACCAGGATTCCCAAAGACTTCCCAAGACACCTCTGGA
Organism: Sciurus carolinensis; assembly: GCF_902686445.1. Lineage (NCBI taxonomy): Eukaryota > Metazoa > Chordata > Mammalia > Rodentia > Sciuridae > Sciurus > Sciurus carolinensis. The sequence goes on along the minus strand of NC_062215.1, from coordinate 5,544,211 downwards.
TGATGAGTGGCCTGCCGGTAACGCCTTCTACTTGCTGGGGTAGCCCAGTAGCCCCTCACTATTTATTTTCTTTCCTAGGATAGGCCAAAGGGAGGAAAAGTGGCTTGAGGGACAGAATGGGATGGGTTGGGGACACAGGCCCAAAGGCACTCCTGAGGGTGGCGGTGGGGAGCTCAAGGGCAGGGAAAGTTGCTCCACCTTCTCCCCCTGAGGGCTCAGGATGAGCCTCTGGGGTCATCTACTCAGAACCAGAGCCCACTGCTTGTCATCAGCCACCCAGGCCCAGCCCATGGGCAAGAGGGAGGGGAGAGGAGTGGTGGGGGGGACCCCAAAGCCCACTTCCCCAGTGGGGAAGGAGACAGGGTAGAAGTTGTGGGACAAGCTCCAGCCAGGGCTCCCTCTGGCTCCCCCTCTCGATGGTAATTTGACACTTGCATCTCCAGGACGACCAACAACAAAAAAGCCGGGGCTGGGACAGCAGCTGGCTGTCAGCCGCGAGGAGGAGCTCCGGGAGCCAGGAGCTCGTGTGAGCAGAGGTGCCCAGGGGAGCTGCCGCGGGCCAGGGAAGCGGTGTGCAAGAAGGAAATACGAGGTGGCGGCCAGGGGCCCGAGGGGAGGTACGTGGATGCTCTGATCCGGGCACCCTTTCTTGCCTGCCCAACACCTGAGCTCCAGGTAAGTGGTGCTGGCCACAGATAAGGGAGGAAAGGACGGCAAGGGAAGAGCCAGGCAGGATCTCCTGCCCCAGGGTGAGGGGCCGTAGCTACCACGAACAGGGAGAGGAAGGTCTTGGAATGCGCTTGGTCACCTCCTCACAGGGAAGTCAGGTGCCTCCCATGCACACCTGGGTTCTCCCTTCCCTGGGACCTTTGTGAGGGGAGGGTGGGTACCTGCCCTGAGTGTCGCCCTGCTGCCTGCTGTGCAGTGGAGGGCCGAGGGCCGAGGACCTGCTTACTCTGCAAGTCAGTTTAAGCTTTTTCTATTCAGTGGGCTTTAGAGAGGGATTTGGCTGCCCCGCCACGCATGCCTGCTGAGCCCCCGCTTTTCCCAGGATTAGGCCCGAGTCCTCCCATCCCTGGGTTCCCCTAGTGGAGGAGGTGCGGGGTATGTCCAGTCAGCTCAGCTCCCGGGGATGCGGCAGGACCTAGAGCAGCTCGGCCCACCTGTGTCCTGGACAAGAACGGCAGCTGCCATCTCTTTTGGAGGTTTGGCCCACTCGATACCAGATGTTCCCAGCTAGGGCTTGGCCCAGGGAGGTGTCCCTGGGTCCACTTAGAACCCCAGGAGCCCCAGATCTCCCTCTGGCAATGAGTTCTGAACACTGAATCAGGCCATGCACACTGGATTCTAAACTCTGGGTCGGGTTGGGAGATGGTTACGAAAAGAGTGAGGCTGGGGAGGGACCCTGGGTATTCAGGTCTCTGCTGCACCACTGAGGGGCTGTGACCTTGAGACAGATCTCCAGTTCTTCAGGCAGCACTGAGCACAGCCCTCCTGGGAAGGTTCCATGAGTGGAGGTTGCTTACCCCTCCTGTCTCCAAATCCTCATGTCAGGGTTGAAGTCCCTCCCACCCCTACATGGTTCTTCCCAAAGCAAACAAGGTGGCTTCTAGCAAGAAAGAAAAACAATCCAGGGAAAAGTGAAAAGCAAAGATCAGGCCCAGTGTCCTGGGCCAGGGAGAAACCATGAGCTTTGCCTAGGTTGGTGGCAAAGGGAGGGGACTGGATGGAGGCTGGGGTGTACCTGAGGCAGCAGGTCAGGTCAGGGAAGGGAATGGCACCGTGGTGAGGTGTGTCTTATCTGTGAGACGCCCCAGCATGCAGGAGCCCTCCATCCACTGGACAGGCAGATAGGGTCCTTCTAGCAGTCTATGCAGGGATGGAGGGGGATGGCAGGAAGTCTTCCTCCTGTCCTGGGAAGCTCCAGGGCTGGGGCAAGGAAACTGCCAAAGATTCAAGCGCCTATGTTCTATTTCAAGTCACAGCCAGGGCTGAATGTCCAGTACCATGCACAGGAAGCGTTTCCACCCTGCTGGTCTCTGAACCCCACAAATTTCCCACAACTGTTGGTTATTTCCATTGGAGCTGCTTCTTAAACAAGATAATGTCCCTCAGGGCAAGGGCGGCTAAAACTCACCATGACAAAACAAAAGGGGGAGAGCAAGAAGCCCCTGGGGGCCCTGAGCCTTGGAGCACACTGCGCTTATCAGGCCTGAACATACCGCTTACTCTCCTCCACGTGGGGAGCCTGGAGTTGGACTATTGGTTTTGTGAGGAGGAAACAGACGAGCCCTGGTACCAAGTGGCAGCTGTCTGGCCTGCAGGATGCCTGTCTGCTCCATGGCAAGGCTCTCTGTGCCAGGAGATGCCACAAAGAGGAATGTTGCCAAGTCCCTCCAGCAATGCCAGCCTCCCTCTGTCCTGCTGGCTGTGTCCCTCCAATGGCTGCACCTAGCCAGGGAGCTCCCTCCAGAGGCTCCAAGAAGGGCTGCACTAGCTGCCTGGGCAACACGAGGGCCCAGGGAAATCTACCACTTGCTCTCACTGTCCCTGGAACCTCAGAGGATCCCAAGCATGCTCCAACTGAGGCACTAACAAGCATCAGGGTGGGAGAGCCTCTCGTTCCTCTGGTTCTCAGGCAGGAAATAGTTAAAGCAGTTTGGTGCATCTGAGAGAAGACTAAGACAATACAGAATTCTCAATTCCACTTGGCCTCCCTGCCTTCTTCCCCCAAACCTGGGAGGGTAAAGAGGCAAGAGGGGCCCGTCTCAGGGCTCCCACTCTCCCCGGGCCACAGTGGGGAGCATATGTAGTTCCCTCCAAGGCAATGGCTAGGACACATGCCACAGGGTCACCTGACGACTGCTGGTTATATTGGGCACCAGGCGTCAGGCACTCTGTTGGCCTTGCTTTAAATAGCCCACTGGGAAGATGCCTGGGGACCCACTGGAATGTGCCTCTCTCCTCCTTTAAGAACAAGACCCCTCAGCTTGCCTCTTTCCTAGTGGGCTTGTTCTGCTCAGTCACAGGCCTAAGCTTGAAAGGGCAAAATATCAACTGCCAAGCAAACAGGGTTCCAGGTTTTTAGGGGAGAACTATGCCCAACGGCACAGTGCAGATGGAATCTTGTGGGCAACCCTGGGTCAGGCTGCTGAGCAAGGCTGGTCAAGTCCAGCTGGCTAATTGAGCTTCCAGTTGGCAGTATAGAGAAGCCCTAGGTGCCATCCACATGGGTGGTCCACCACTGGTGTGGACTGACTTCTTCCAGAGTGGGGACCAGGCCCTCTAGGCATGAGTCTGCAGCTTTCCAACTTCACAAGTCCTGGAGGACTCCACCTTTGTAGCCCAAGCTCTGATCAACAAACCCTGCCTTCTCTGCAGGGAAGGTTCCATCTCACTGTCCCCTCCCTGCCCTGGGTTCTGACTCCCAGATGAATCCAGAGTCCCCACAGCACTTCTCACTAACAGCCATCTCTCCCCTCCTCCACCACCTCTCCCTGGGTCTTTGGGTGTGGCACAGAAGCGAGAAAGCTCTCCCTACCCACCCACCTCCTGCCCACTTCCTCTTTTAAAGAGTGTCTCCATTGGGCTACATTAGGCCATGTGGGCACAATGCCAGACCAGGAACAGACGAAGAGGGAGGGGTGGAAAGCAGTACTGCTTCTGAACCATGTGCAAATTATTCCTTTAAGGAGGAGATCCCTGGAAACTTGGGGAGTGGTGATGGCACAGAGATCCCACAACAGGAGGGGACCACCACCCTGTACAAGCCTGTCCCACCTGGTCAGAGGAGGGCCTCATTTGGTCTGACCAAAGGGAATGGTACTGTGCTCAGGCCAGCAGGGCACTTAAGATCTGCCCCTTTGGTGACAAATAGTACATGTGCTCTCAAGAAGCCTGGTAGGGGGCTGGGGATATGGCTCAGTTGGCAGAGTGCTTGCCTTGCATGCCTCTCTCCTCTTTTAAGAACGAGACCCCTCAGCTTGCCTCTTTCCTAGTGGGCCTGTTCTGCTCAGTCTGGCCCTGGGTTTAATTGCCAGTACCACTGGGAGGGAAAAAAAAAAAAAAAAAAAAGACTGCAATGACTCAGCCTAAGGTGCCATGCTATTATAAAGACAGAGCTTCAGGCCCATGAGAGCAGGGCTGACCATGCACAGCCCAGGAGCTGCCAGAAGTGGGTGGTGTCCTCACTGGACTGCGGCTGCGCTGGCCTATCTTCCTGCTCAAAGTCTGAGATGGGCCCTCACTGACAGGGCATGGGGCAGGAGGAGGAGCACCATGAATCTCTCAGGTTGCCCCATCTATAAAGCAAGGAGGTGGGAGTGCATGACCAGCAGCATCCCAGGATTCTGTGCGGCTTCTTACTGTGCAACCTGGGGTCTGACCTCCTTCGCAGGAACATGCTAACTCTGAGGTGAGGCATGAGAGAAGCTGGGGGCTGAAAGCCAGAGAACTTCACACTTCTGACGGGAAGTCACTTACTTTTCCAGGGAGCCATCATCTGCCTCCTACCCCCATTATCACTAAACAACAAGTCCCCTTGTCCAGCTTCCAGAAACATCCTGGAGTAAAGGTCCTGAAAGGCATTTGGGGAAGGTCAGCTGACAGTGCATGCAGGGGACAGCTCCAAAGCCAGGGAGACCCCATGGTTGCCTCAACTCCCCTGGCCCTGGCCAGGCTGCACCCAGAGGGTGCTCACATCCACCATGTATGGCTGGACGGCCAGGGCCCCAGCAGCTGGAAAGGTGGGCGTAAGACGTGTCAATGCAGGGACCTATCCAAGTCATAAAAGGAAGAGGGGAGGTGGAATGATTAACACTGCTCTATAAGCAGCAGCTGGAAAAACTAGAAGTTACTGTGGAGAGGGGAAATTCACACCACCTGCCACCAAGTTCTGATGGACTGTGCGGGGAAGAGGGGCAGCTGGTTTCAAGAGACCACAAGTGGGACTTACTGGAGGAGGGCAGAGGTCCAACCTTCTGTGAGGGGTGGGTTGCTCTAGCAGGTGGGTCCTTGCCATCGGGTGCTCACAGATGAAGGAGGGCAGCAAGTCAAGTGCAGGGTGGAGCACCGGGTCAGACGGCCCATAGTCTAACCTGCCTCCAGGCAGCAGCACTGGGAGTGAGCAGCCCTGCTGCCAGGAGAAACAGTGGAGCCACCGCCTGCCCGGTGGACACCAGGAGCCAGGTGGCATCAGTAAAGCCAAAGGTGGACACAAGCCCTTGGCCACCTGATCTACCACCCCAAGCCCAGGATTAAAGTAACTGTCTTGGTGAACCGATTCAGGTGGACTGGCATAAGGTCGTCCCTGGTCTCTCTCTAAAGAGGCTCTGGCTCCCTTGTGCCCACAGGAGAGGTAGAAAGGGAAAGAATCCCCGATGGACAACAGGCCTTAACTCGGATTGGACCTAGAACCTCCCTTGGGCCTCTTGGGCACTCTGGACAGGAAGAGAGAGGCTCTCTGGGGTGGGGGTGATGGAGAGGCCTCTGGTCAGGTCAGAGGAACAGATCCAAGCTAGCAGGGGAGGAAGTCCTGATTCCATTCAGAGGGGACCTGTCCCCTGGCAAAAACTGGAGCAACACAGTGCCATCTCTTCCCCTCACAGTGGAAAAATGTACCAGCAAAGAACTCGGCCCTCTGGGAGTGGGGGGGTTCCAGGGGACTCAGCTTTATAATGCTCAAAACTCCTCCCATTAGTGTTCACTACCACTGACCCCAGCCAGGACCCCCATGAACCTGCTCTTTGAACCAGATCCTCCTGCCTGGCATGTGATGAAAGGCAAGCACAGGCTGGGATCCTGTGGTCCATCTCCCCATCCAAGGGCATCAAGGGAGGTGCCCAAGTCCCAAAAGACCCAAGGGCTGACAGGAGAGCTGTGCAGGCCAAGGCATCCTGGCCAAGCCTAGTCATCGTGTCTCAAGGCAAAGGAATGTAGAGCAAAGTCGCTCCACCTTGTGGTCAGGAACCTTCGCCAACCTAGGTCTTGACTGGCAGCCCCCAAAAGTAGGCTCCTCAGGTCACTCATCCCCAGTATCCCTGGCCCAGAGCTGGGCTGGCCAGGTGAGGGCTGAGGGCTGCCACTGAGTGGGCCCCATCAACTCCCTGCTTCCCTTGGAAGCCACCAGGGGCACAAGGGTAAGACCTGACAAACTTGTTCTGCGGGCTGCGGGAGAGGGTGGTTTGCTGGTGCTGCCTCAGTGTGTGGTCAGCCCTGTGGGGACTCCAGGCGCACTCTCTCTGCCTCAGCACAGCCCGCAGGAGCCCCAGTAGGAGCTGGTGCAGATGGCGACCCCCAACTTTGTGCAGGAGATGCACTCTGTGGGTGAGAGACTGTTAAGGAAGCTGCGAGGGCTGCCCCAGGCTGAGCCCGTGGAGCTTGTGGCCTTCTCCATCCTCGTCCTCTTCACAGGCAAGTGTGGGCGCTTAGATTCTCCTTAGCACCCCAGGGCTCCTCCCGGCATCTGGGAGAGACCAGACTGTGGTGCTGGCTGGAGGGCTGGTGGGGGTGGCGAGTGTCCCCAGATACGGAGGAGCAGCAGTTGCCCCTTGGGGGAAGCCAAGAGATTTCCCCATATCCTCTGACATTGCCCAAGTGATGGGCAAAGCTGGGCAGTACTGGGAACGGGGCCCAGGGGCACTGTCAGGTTTCAACCCAGAGATGAAGGGAGCCAAGCTTGGGCAGTGGAGGAGACAACCGGAAGCAGGTCAAGGCCTGGGGCCAGCAGGGGCACGGTCAACATCATCCATCAGACCCTCAGGTCTTTCGGACTACTAAACCAGACCCGGGGGAAGCCCTAGCACGGTTCTGAGGGTTCCTCTGGAGGGAGGGTGGGCTCCTTGCCTTCCCTGCCTTCTGAGGCCCACTCTCCCGTCCTCAGCCACTGTTCTGCTGCTGCTGCTGATAGCCTGCAGCTGCTGCTGCACTCACTGCTGCTGCCCTGAGCGCAGAGGCAGGAAGGTCCAGGTGCGGCCCATGGGCCCCCACTGAGGGACAGCAGGACACCCAAGGAGAAGCTGGAGAGCAGGCTGCCAGCCTGGCCCTGTGGCCCTCACCCCTCCAGACAAGGACCCCCCGGCCCCTGCTCTGGCCCTGCCCTGCCCTGATGCCAGGACACTGATGCCTGGAGCCTTATCAAGGAAACAAAGGCTGGGACAAGCACAAAATTCCATCTGCCAGTGAACATGGGGTGCTGGGAGGAGTCAACTGCTCAAAGACCAAGGACACCACCTGGGTCCTCTGCTGACCTTCATTTTTTAACAAGGACGTAGGAGTCCCCATACTTTGATGGGGGACAGCCCACACCTGTGGGGAGCTGGCCCTCAGGGCTCTGCTGATCCATGCCAAAGAGGAACAAGCCAATCAGAGGGACTTTGTGCAATAGCTACCAGATCCCAACCTCTGCTAAGGGGAACATGTCAGTATTCTAGCCTGTTTTGCCTGTTTATTTCCAAGTAAAAGCTTTTTGGTTATGCGTTTCTGAGGTTGGGTGCGTTCTGTGCATCAGGAGGGCGGAGCTGGAATTCCAGGGGTGTGGTCAGTGACTGTTCTTTCCAGGCCACTGCTCTCCCTGTGCCCATGAAAACTGGAAAAGCATACAGGGAGGAGCCCACTGCACAGCCCAGGAACCAGTGGAGGGGCGCGGCAACATTCCCGTCACCCAACAGCTGACAAGAGTGGCTGCTGGATACCCACTCTGTGCTAGACCCTGGGAAGGCCACTTAACATTTTCCATTGTCTGTGACTTCTGTCTGGATATGCCACACTAGCAGGCTTAGACCCCTGGATCTCCCCAAACTTCTGAGGCCCAAGAAGAGAGGTCAGGCCCCTAGTACTGTCTACAACCATTTCCCCATTTGTGGGCTCACACCTGCCACTCACTGGCTATGTGACTCAACCTCTGAGACTTGTGTCCTCCCAGGTGAAATGGACTCATTCCACTTCCTGTGGTGCACTATGGGGATAAACAAAGATGACCCACGTCTGGCACTACTAACCCAGACCTGGGGAAGTGCTAGCCTGGCTCTGAGGGCTCCTTTGGAAGGAGAATGGGCATCTGCTTCCTGTGGTGCACTGTGAAGATGAACAAAGACGACCCACATCTAGCACTCAGCACAGCTGAGCGTGCTCTCAGCTCCACAAATGAGAACGGTCTCATCTTCCCCTCTAGACAAGGCACCAACCCACAGCAACATGGACCATTTTAAAGAACGGACCTGCTGAACGGCAACAGCCCTTCCTGCCTCCCTCCCTTCAGTTTACTTTCTCTTCGAGAGGTAGAGCTACAAACCCAGAAATGGGGGGGGGGGGTGAAGGCACATGAGTGGGTCTCCCCACATGCCAATGGGGCTGAACCAGAGCCCCTGACAGCACCTCGCACCAGCTCTCTGGAGCTGTAGAAGGGTCTGCAGTTTCTCAGATGCTTCTGTCATCTGGTCTGTACAGCACACTCCCCAGCTGCCTGAGAGCAGAGCCCTGTCATGGAGTGGGGATGTCATCCCTACCATCTCTAGCTGGCAATCCAGGCCACACAGGAAGGGGCAGGCAGGCAGGAGCAGCTCTCACCAGCTGGGTCCACTTCCTGGTCTCTGTGAACTCACCTGGCAGGTTTGAGTCAAAGGCCTGGGGAAGACTTTTGACCATACAAAAGAAAAGAAACCCAAGAATCCACCTGTCCCTAGTAGTGTCCAAAGTAAGGGATTCTAAAGGACAACAACAATGAGGTCAGCGACAATGAAGAGCCAGAATCCACTGAGGGTTTGTACACTCCCAGGTGCTGTCTAAGCATTTCAATGCAGAAAAATTCATTTAATCACCACAATACTTTAATGCCATCGATGCCATTATTATCCCCATTTAGAGGTGAGGAAGTTGATCCTCAGTGGCACTAGATGTCTAAGCTCAACCAGCTGGAAAGTGGCTGAGCTAGCCTCTGGGTCCAGTCTGTCTGGCTCCAGAGCCCCTGCTCACCACACCCAGGGCTCTGAGGCCTCCAGGATGCAGGACAGATAAGGTTCTTATTATCCTCCATCAACCAACCCCACTGCCCAAACACCCACACCCAAACCCTGTTTCAAAATGTCCTTCATGTGAATTGGCGGGATCCAGCAGGGAGGATCGGGGCTCGGCCAGGTGTCAGATGAACAACCCAGGGATGGTGGCAAGGCAGGGAGTCCTGTATTTTTCACTCCCATTTTTCACTGCTGGTTGGAGGGTCCTAGGAGAACCTGGTTGGGAAGCAGACCAGGGCTTGCCTGATTCCTCTGGAAGCAAGGTTTCATCGGCATCGAGAGTAGCCCTCCTGAAGAGTGGCTGAGGCCAAGACTCTGCTAGAAAAGCCTCCAGTTCCCCGCCCAGCTGCTAAGAGTTAGGCGCCAAGAACAGCCAGGGCACACATAGGTGACTGGTGGTCTACTTGCACCTTCCTTTTCCATGGCAGGCAGTATAAAGTGCTTAGTCCAAATATGAGGCTGGCCCTGCCTGCAGAAAACTTGCTCCTCCTGGCTCCCCAGCAAACTGGCAAACACTGAGTCCCCCAAGCACTGCTGGGTCAAAAGCCATGCAGGTGTCCAGCCCACTCAGGTAAACCAAGTTGCTCTAGTCCAACCCTGAGACACACAGTTCCTAGCATGGGGTGTTCCTGGGGAAGGTGGGCTTGGAGAGCAGGCAACTACACCCTCCTTGCAGGAAACATAAACACAAAGATGCTTCAGACCTGGGCTGCCTGAAGACGGCTACACATAAGGTGCAGTCAGCCACCAGGTTGCCTCAGGCCGCAAGAACGTCTGACTAACTGGCCACCACCTGTCACTGTTGCATGCCACACTGACCAAGACACCAGCAGTGCTTGCCAGGGCCACTGCACAGCTGCCTGGGCAGTCTCCAGAGTGATCTTGCCAACCTCCTCATGCCACCCTGCCATGGCCTCTGCTCCACCAGTGTCTGCTCTCAGTTCCTCAGAAGGGTTGTGCTCCACACCGAAGACCTGTGCACTTTGTTGTGGGCATGTTATTCCTCATTACACACTACAATTAACCTACTGAGGCAAGACTCTGGTTAGCAAAATTTGGCAGAGCACAGAATATGTTTTATCCTAAATACGCTTGCTCGGTTATTAACATTTAAAAAAATTTTTTAGATGTTGAAGGACATTTATTTTATCATTTATTTATATGTGGTGCTGGGAATCCACAACTCCAGCCCCCAGTTATTAACATTTTAAAGCAATCTACAATAAAAATCTTTGTTATGGTACAAATGAGGAACACAAATGGTAATACAAATGTCAGATCACAAGTGAGGTCAAATTAATTTCATCCTTAAAAAGTTTCCTTGTCTCTCCTTGTGCCTGCTCCATGCCACACAACACTGAGCCTAGCTCTGTCTCTCCAGTCTTCATGTCTCAACTCACACATGGCTTCCTCGCAGTAGACCCCTCAGCTCCCAGGCCAGGCTGAGCAACCCGAGCTGCCAGCATCCCCTGCCCTCCCCATCAGCTCATTCTCTCTTCACGGCAACCGCAACAGCAGAATTACACACTTGTGGACAGCAGTTAGTTGAAAAAGTTCATGCAACTTTCATATGAACACACATACATTCTCTGCACATTGAGAAAGTCCACACATTTCCTGGCTGATCCTTCTGGGATAGGCTAGGGCCAGATTCTTTTTTTTGAGTTGGGCTTGCTGACCAGAGTTCTTGTAGTATCTATTTTGTAGTTTTGATTTAATTAGAGTAGAACGAGACGGGCTGGGGATGTAGCTCAGTGGTAAAGCACTTGCTTAGTCTGCACAAGGCCGTGTGTTCCAGCCCTAGCACTGCGCGTGTGCAGAGTCTGGAGCAGAACAAGCACCTAGACATTTGCAAAGGAATCTGAGTGTGAAAGTCCACTGCATTTTTATAATGTTCACATTTGGCTATCACGTCAGCATCTTTTTTGACAGGAATATCATCTGAGTGATTCCAGGGGGTCACGTAGGTATTTGTAAAAGAAACAACTTTTTCTCTACTTACTCTGAGGTACAACATAGTGTCTCAGAGCTTAGACTCTGTACAGCTAGGTCTCAACTACAACTTAAGTTACTTACTAGCTATATGACCTTGAGTAAGTTACTGAACCTCTCTGTGCCTGTTTCCCACCTACGACATTGGTGTGGTGGCACACACCTGAAATCCTAGTTATTAAGGAGGTTGGGGCAGGAGAATGGCAAGTTTTATGCCATCGTGGGCAAGAATCTGTCCCAAAATAAAAAATAAAAAAAGACTAGGGAAGCTCAGAGGTAAAATGTCCCTGAGTTCAATCTCTAGCATTACACACACACACACACACACACACACACACACACACACACACAAATACGAATAAAATTTTAATAAAAAACTGGAATGTCAGCTATCATTCTTGCTTCATTTGCTTATGTTACATTCAATTAGGTAATTATGACAGGTACAACTGCCACAAACCGGTCTGGGGACAAACAACTGACTCTTGATAAGACCCTGACTTGACTGGTAGAGCAGAAGTACCAGGGTGTGCCAGAGACCAGGCTGCTGGCTGAGTGCTCCACATGCCAGGGACATGAGTCAGCAAGTTCCCCACAAGGAAATACAAAGGGCCAGGCAGGCCAGGGTCCACCCAGCTCAGGACAGTTAAGAAGGCTTTACTGAACTAGCTCATCTGCCAGGAACCTGGCTACACCTGGGACAGTCCCCTAGGAAGGTCTAAAATGCAGTACCCTGGCATCTGAGTGGCTGATGTGCAGGGCCTGGGCATTTCTAAAAGCTCCCAGGGATTGTCACAAGCAGGGTTGAGGACCTGAGGGCTGGAAGATAAGCTCTCAGAGGCCAGACCCACTCCTCTTATCTCGGTGGCTGGCACAGCTCCTGGCCACAGTAGGCACGCCCATCCTAGTTTTTAAAGCAGGCAGTGGTGGCCCAGCTTTCAGGCTTTCTTCCTTCTTCCTAGCTTCCCGATCCCACCAGTGGATAGCAACAAGCCACTCAGCAGCCGAGGCCCCGCCTGAATGGCAACAGGCACCAGAAAGAAGTGAGGCCTCTGCAGTGGCTGATCCCCCAGACTCCGTCCAGGAGCTGCAATTAATCATTCACCACGCTCCTGGAAGTGAGGCCTGGGTGGCAGTCCCAGCCCAGGGCCCTAGGCAGGTGCTCTCTGTTGACAGGTCATCTAGACCGAGCCGAGACCCCACTCTACACAGGTAAGATGGGTGGTGGTTGGGGGCTCTTCCCCCACCCCAAAGTCTGACTGCTCTCAGGGAAGACTCCTGAACAGGTGCCCAGAGCACCCCACAATGACATCACAAAAGGGCAGGATGTGGCTGAGGGGAGTGTGAAAGGCAGAAAGGGAGTGGTGGTTGCCAGGCAACCAGCCCTAGCCCACCGCTGTTTGCTCTGGTGGCAGCAATGCAGGTCTGGTCAGGGCGGCTTGTCGATACTAACGCCTTTCCCCCAAAAAAGTCGCTTCCTTAAGTCAGGGTGCAGCTCTGGTCATCTGGCAGTCTCTTCAGTCAGGGCCCCCCAGAGTGTGGGGCCTTAAGGACAACCTTGATTTGCCCTCGTAGGACACAGGACAGTTAGCAGCAGCAGGTAATGACTCCTTCCTTTCTCCCCTTTACTCCCTTCAATAGAGAGCTCCTTCCTTTCTCCCTTCAGAGAGCTCACAGCTCTCTAACACTGGCTCCATTTCCAAAAGACATTTAGATTTCCTGTTTTCAGGGACCCCCAGGGATGTTTACTGAGGCCTAAGCCATTCCTTGGCTCCTGTACTTTTTTTTTTTTTTTTTTTTTTTTTTTTTTTTTGAGACAGAGTCTTACTCTGTTGGCCAGGTTGGCCTCCAACTGGTGGGCTCAAGTGATCCTCCTGCCTCAGCCTCCTGAGCTGGAACTATAGGAGGACACCACAGCACATGGTTGGGCTCCTACACTGTTCTTCTCAAAATGCCTCCCAGATGTTTAGCAACTGGGGCAGGAAAAATAGGGAGGGTGCATAGCAGTGCTTTTTAGTTCTGAGCTGAACAGGCCTCTGGATAGAAGGAACGTCCTGGGTCACACCAGAACTATTCAGGAGAGAACTGAAGGCTCCAGGAGCAACCTCTGGGAAGAAGCAGGGCCCTCTCTACAGAGGGGAAGACTCCATTTGTTGCTTGCTGGAGACTTGAGCTTATGGACTCCCCATTCCTTCAGTGTCACTAGCCACACAGATGACCAGCTCTTCCCTGCAGTTGCTACTTAGTGTCAAGGTTGGGGAGTGGAGAGTAGCACCTGAGGCAGGAGGGCGTTGAGGGTCCTGAACTCAGAGTCTGTCTCTTCTTTTCCAGGTTTATATGGACCAAACGGCAATCCAGAAGAACATCTGGCATGATGAGTTTTGGGAGAACCCCTGGGAGCTGGGGGGCCTGATAGTGATTGGCTTATTTATCTCCACAGTCCTGTTTTTCTTCATGTTTGCTGTTGTGTTTGGTTTAATCCCTCCACTGGAGAAGACAGAATATGAGGAGGACTGATATGACTTCCTGGGGACCAAGAAGGCAGCAGGAGAGGTGGGCTCACCTGCTTCTCCCATACCAGACTCAGGGCCCAGTCTTTTTTTCTCACCAGGAAAAAAAGAATCTAGTCAAACACGGGGTCTGGTTTAGGTTGGTCAGGTAGCAGGATGGGGAGGCTGGTCTGATACTGATCATGCAGAGGTCCTCTCCTCTGCCCTCAGGTGAGAGAAGCAATGGATAAGAAGGTTCCCCAATAGATTCCCGGACCAGGCAGCAACACTGCAAGTCCTTGAAGAGGACACACAAAAAACAAATGAAGTAAAAAATTCCTTTTCAAATCTGCTAACGTGTGAGAGTTCATTTTCTATCTAGATGTGGTCACCAGAAACAGTTAGCAAATTCTTACCAGGACCTGCAAGTCTCCATGTGGTCTGCCCTGCCTGTCCCACCAGCTTTCTGACACGTGCCCCAAGGTTTTTGGCATAACTTTCAGACCCTGAATATGCCCTGTTCTCTCATGCCACAGGGCCTTTGCACATGGTATTCCCTTCAACTGGCATGTGCCTCCTCACCACTTCACTGCTTGGCCTAGCTAGTGCTTCCTCATCCTTCAGGTCTCAAGTCTAAAACTACTTCCTCAGGTAAATTTCCCCTGACCCTCTGGACTGGGGTACAGAAACCTGCTGTACACTATCAAAACACCATGTATCTTTTTTTTCAGAACATTTAACAGGAATTGTACATTTTTGTTGTTTTATTTGTTCTGTGGTAGTGGGTACCATAGGGCCGTGGACATGCTAGGCAAGACTCTACTACTGAGCAACAGCCTAAGCCTCTTTTATTTTATTTGGAGACAGGATCTTACTAAGGTTCCCAGGCTGGCCTTGAACTTTTGATCCTCCTGCCTCAGCCACACATGTAGTTGGGATCGTGGGTGTACGCTACCGTATCTGGCAGGAATTACCGTTTATCTGACAAATGCCTGTCTTTCCCATGGAACCAAGCACCACAGAAGTGGGGGGACCTCTTTTTGTCACTATTTTATTCCCATGGCAGCATGCTTGGCAGAGCTGACATCAAGCTGTATGTGCCAGCTGAAGACGCGAGGAATGAGCGCATGAGTGGTAACAGGAGGATGCTGGGCTACTGGGCTCCCCAGCCCAGAGACACAGGGGACGACTCAGCTCAGGCCTAAACACGGAGCTCCTCTAGTTTGATGTGCCAGGGCCACGAGGCCAGAAGTGGCTTCAAGCCTAAGAACTGTTCCACACCACTAAAACACAAGGAGCCCTGTCGTGAATGATGCTTTCCCATGGCTGCAGCCCAGAGAAAACATGCAGAGACGAGAGGGACACTGCTGTGTGCCCCAACCTGGCCTCATTCCCACCTGACCTGAGGATCTTTTCTGTTGGTCCCAGACCCTCCCACCCAGTGGCACTCACAGGGCCCACCTCGACATGCCCCAACCTCTACCACAGCTTTCTTACATTTTTAGAAATGTACTGATCTTAGCGAACCCACCGCACTGGTCTGTCTTCTCACTGCCAGGTGCCCACCCTGAGGGAGTGCTTGCAGGAAAAGCTGCCTCGCCTTCACCTCAAACCAGAACTATTCTTAGAAAAGCAGCAAACAGATGATGGGAAAGGGGCTTTTTCTTCATGTTCTGCCCCACTTGACAATAAAGAAACATTTCCATTCCTTTAAAGAGCAGTGGTCACACAGACATGCCAGAGGGTCTATTCCAGCCTGGAGTCCTGGGGTCCAGAACCCTCACACCCAGAAAACCAGATATGATCATGAGGCTGTGCACGGGGCAGGGGGGCTTTCAGCAGGACTCCTTGGGCCCATGGTGCCTGGGCTCCTACCCTGACTGGCTCACTGACACACTAAGAAATTCCAAATCCTTGAAATGAGAAGAAATAAAAGCAGAGGCTCCAAAGGGGATCTGCCCCAACTGCCTGGCAGGTTCTAACCCCAGATCCTCACACAAGAACTAGCCAGGGAGCTTCCCAGCAGAGGGGACTCTAACAATTAGCAACACTTGGTCCTTTTATTCCTCACCAGAAATAAGAGGTCTGCTTAAGGGGCCAAGAAGGCTGAATTTAGCAATCCCCAAACCAGTGCCTGAAAAGTGTTTGGTGGCAATGGCCGTAGGCAAGGGTGGGCCTGGCACTGCAGCCTACCACTTTTGCAGGGTGTGGTCCTGCCACAGAGATCAAATGAGAAGTGGCCGTGTCCAGAAGGAAAGAGCTTAGTCCAGGAGCCACTGACTCATGTGAGGAGGACAGAGATAGGTATCTAAACACAGGGCCCAAGTAAGTGTCTCCCTGGTTTTCAGAGGACAGCCCAAAACATCTGTTCCACACTGCTACTACATGTATACTCAGAACCCTGCTTCAAGACTAGTCGTGGGGGCGCATGCTGGCCCTGCCCCCTGGCAGGTGCGGGCGACCTGTCTCCCAGCGCCTGGCCACATATCAGTAAACTACAGTAACACAGCCACATCAATGTTTATAGCAGTTCAGTTCACAATAGCTAGATGGTGGAACCAACCTAGATGCCTTTCAACAGATGAATGGATAAAGAAACTCTGGTATATATACACAATGGAATACTATTCAGCCATAAAGAAGAATAATATTATGGCATTTGCAAAAAATGGATGGAATTGGAGAATATCATGTTAAGTGAAATAAGCCAAGCCCAAAAAACCAAAGGCCGAATGTTTTCCCTGATAAGTGGAGGATGATATATAATGGGGGGGGGGGTATGAGAGAATAATGGGGGAACTTTAGAATATGTAGAAGAAAATGAGAGGGAGGGGGGTATGAAAAATGGTGGAATGAGACAGACATCATTGCCCTATGTACATGTATGATTACACGAATGGTATGAATCTACATCATGTACAACCATAGAAACAAAATGTGTACAATGAATCAAAATGCAGTCTGTAAAAAATTAAAAGCTAAATAAAAAAAAAAAAAGACTAGTCATGGGGCTGGGGACATAGCTCAGTGGTAGCACATATGCCTAGTATGCACGAGGCCCTGGGTTTCATCCCCAGCACTGTGAAAACAAGCAAGCAAGCAAAAACGAAGACTCTATGCTTAAAAAACCAAGAGATGGCACAGGTATATCAAATGAGCACACCATTGACAATTAGGAGGCACAAATTAAGTGGCTTCTGTCTACCTTGAGCTTTATGATTGTGACCTCTCCAAAACTTGGTTTATTCGTCTGTGAGGTCTGAGGTAATCATGTCTACTCTCCTCCTGGGATTGTTCCACAAGATCAGAAGAATTTGAGAGCTCTTTAGACCAAAGTATGCAGAGTCCTCTGGGGTGTCCCTCACAGGGGGCACTAATAACTACATGTGCCCAGCCACAATCTGTCACTAAGTAGCTATGAGACTCCTTCCATGATCCCACCCCATCCCCACAGATGAAGACAAACCAGACAAGTGGGTTCCACATGGGCTGGTTGGTTATTAGAAAGACCGATTTCTCCAAAGCATCTCCCAGCCCAAGAGATAAGAGATTCACATGCTTCTGTTTGGGACCTAGATAAGAATGGATACTTGAGTGAAGTAAAAGACCCAGCTCAGTGGCACGTGATGACCATAATGCCAATGGCTCAGAGCTGGTCACATTGCTCAGAACTGAGTTGCACATGCCGGTCATCCCAGAAGGGAGTAGAGTGGGAAGGTGGATCACCACCTAAAATGCTGAACAAATCCTCACACTGCCAGAGTGGCTAGGGCCTCCAGGAGGGAAGAGGAAGAGTCCTGGGGAAGAGTCCACACTGCCCAATACAATAATCTTTGTCCCTTGGTGGACAAAAGGCTGTTTTATGTTAGTGGGTCAAATAATGGGTGCTGGGGGAGGAAATGATCAGACATTTTACTATACAATCAAAATAAGTCACTTACCCCAATTCTTCACAGAAGGTCACCAGGGCCTCAAAAGCCAAAAGGGTGGCTTTATCAGAGGCTTTGTTCCCTCTCTTTTCCTGGAGAGAGAAAATGATCACTAAGTAAGTTACAGTCAGAATACCTTGTCACTACAAAAATTAATGAGAGAGAACACTATTAAAGGATAATAATATGCCAGGTGCAGTGGTGCATGCCTGTAATACCAGCAGCTCGGGAGGTTGAGACAGGAAGATCGTGAGTTCAAGGCCAGCCTCAGCAAAAGTGAGGTGCTAATAAGCAACTCAGTGAGACCCTGTCTCTAAATAAAATACAAAATAGGGTTGGGGATGTGGCTCAGTGGTTGAGTGTCCCTGAGTTCCATCCCCAGTAACTCCCTCCCCAAAAAAAGGACAGTAATAAAGTCATTTATTAAACAGTATCCCCAAACCATGTATACATCAGAATCCCCAGGCTAACGAATCAAACTTTCTGAGAAAGGAGCCTTTATGTTTGGAAATATTTTATACTTCCAAAGAGCTCCTCAGGTGATTCTCAGGCAAAGGGCCCCTGGACTGTCAGGTGGCAAACACTACGATATGATCTGACTTCATAATAATAAATATATGTATGAGCTTTGAGTCCTTATGTGGTGTGAAATTACCTGCTAATGTATATATGGAGCATATACAAAAAAGGTTAACAGTCGTTATTTTTAAGCGATAGGTATGCTCCACTGGCCTTTTTAGTACATAGCTATTCACCAAAAATTTCCTTTTAGAAAACTATCAAAAGAAATACATAAAAGTGAAGAAAATATGACATGATACCTGAGATGTTATCTACTGATTTACTGTTTTTAGGTGACCACTCCCCCTGATATAGACGAATGCATATACTTCCTCCACCTGCAATCTCTCAATGTGTTTAAGTTGCAATTTCTTATCAAATTGATATTTTCCTCATAACTCTGTCAACACTGTTTCAAGCTAAACCATGGAACTGCATTTCCCATGGTCATGTTTTCTTTTTTATAACTGTTTCCTCTGAAATAGTTGCTTTGTTCCATTTGCCAAGATTTCAGGGTGTCACTAATTCACCCTCAGACGCTTTGGCATAATGAAGAATTCATCTGAATTGGAGCCAGACATGCAGGTTCCACTTTTGATTTTTGAAAACTCCCTTCCTGGAACCTTCCATCCCCAGTTCAATCTGGATGATTTTTTGTAGGCCTGTGGGTCCAGCTGTCTTTCTGACTTCCACTGAACATTGCCCCTTTGTCTTGCTCCTCAGTCACATCTTCATCTTCCTCTCCAAGTTTATACCTCTTTTATGGTAGAAAGCATCCATTAGCCAGAGACATAACACAGAGGAAATTTGTTGAAACCCTACATCTGAAAATATCTTTATCACACCTTCATGCTTAATGGTTAACTAGGTAGAAAATTCTAGGTTGGAAACTTATTTGTTTAGAATCTTCTTTTGGGGGGTCGGGTACTGGGGATTGAACCCAGTGGTGCTTTACCACTGAGCAACGTCACTGAGATAAATATAAAAAAATTTTATATTTTAATTTTGAGAGAGAACCTCACTAAGTTGAGGCTAGGTTTAAACTTGAGATCCTCCTGCCTCAGCCTCCCAAGTCACTGGGATTACAGGAATGTGCCACCACGTGTGCCAGGCATTTGTTTAGAATTTGAAGGCTCTGCTTCACATTTATCTTGCTTCTAGAGTTCCAGCTGAGAAACTAGATGCTCTTCTGGTTCTCAGTTCATCATATACCATCCGTGTTCTCTCTCTAGAAGTTTCTAGATCTTCTCTTTCTCTCAAATGATCTGAAATATTTCAATGAGTCCAGCATCGGTTCCCAAAATTCACTGTGTGAGTTTCAAATAAATACCTTGTAGGCAATTATCCTAGCAAATTCTTTACCTTGTCTAATGTGAATTTCAGAGACGAGTTAATCATGCTCCCTTAGTTCAGGAAAAACCATCGTTCTTGGTCCACAGAAGGCTCCATCCTAACCCCTACTTACATTCACCTTCTCTCCCCATTCCTTCTTTCATCCATTCATTTACTAACTATGTTCCCAACACTGATCTAGGCATTACGGATACAGAAAGCAAAAGGTCCCCTCTCATGGAGTCTGCATTTCAGAAAAGTAGACAGAGCATAAGCAAATGTATGAGTAGCAATAAACACGATTTTTTAAAAAGCAAGACAGGAGCTTTCCTCAGCCTCAGCTGTGCCTTGTATTACCTCATGGGAAGCATGTACCATGATCTTTGCTTATTCCCTATGGATCGACATTCATCTTATTTCTCATTTTCTGTGGTCAAGAACAATTCTGCCTCACAGGCTCTAGAACACGTGAGTTTATGCACTGGCACTTATATTTCATGGACTCTGATCCCAGAAATAGGATATCTGGGGTCAAAGTGTACCTGTATTTTAAAGTGTTACAGGGAGCTAGGGATGCAGATCAGTGAGAGAACACTTGCCTCCCATGTGCAAGGTCCTAGGCTCTGTCCCAGTACTGCCAAAAAAAAAAAAAAAAAAAAAAGAAAAGAAAGAAAAAGGAAAAAAAAGTGTGATAGAACTTACTAGATTACTTTCCTCAAAATGACTGTAACTCTTTGCTTTTCTCTTGGCAGAGCATGAGTCCTCTTTCCTATACAGCCCCACTAGCAACCGATGCTAGAGCTCATTCACATGCATGTCAAATCATTTAATTTGCATTTATTTGATTGCTATTAATTTGAGCATCTTTTCTTAAACAGCTATATATTTTTTAAAGTATTTGTTTAGTTGTCAATGGATCTTTTATTGTATTTATTTATATGTGGTGCTGAGTATCGAACTCAGGGTCTCACACATGCCAGGCAAGCGCTCCACCACTGAGCCACAACTCCAGTCCCTGAGCATCTTTTGAAATGTCATTTGGGTGAGTTTTTCTGGGAACACTTTTTTCATATCCTTTGCTTTACATATTCTTTGTTTTTTTTCTGGTCAATTGGCAAAAGCTCTCTGTTCTCAACCTTAACCTTTTACTTGCCTCTACACAGAAATATTTTTCCCAGATCTACTGTTTACCTATTGACTTTGTTTATGGTATTTTTGCCATATAAGATTTTTCACAGGTTTAGAATTTATAGAAATTGAAAACTTTTTAATATTTTTATTTAAGTTTTTAATATATTACAAGCTTTCTGGGCTTGCAATTTCTATTACAAAATTATCTCCAGGCTGGATGTGGTAGTACATGCCTATAATCCCAGTGACTTGGGAGGCTGAGGCAGGAGGATCACAAGTTTGAAGGCAGCCTCAGCAATTTGTGATATCTCAGCATTTTAGCGAGACCCTGTCTCAAAACAAAATAAAAAAGGACTGGGGATAGAGCTCAGTGGTAGAGCATTCCTGGGTTCAATCCCCAGTACTCACCGCTATACACATACACACACACACACACAATAACTCCAGCCCTAGATCTTACACCAAACTAAATTTTCTTGTAAAATTTTTTTTTTCTTTTTTAAAACGGGTTCTTACTCTGTTGCCCAGGCTGGCCTCAAACTCCTGAGCTCACGCAATCCTTCTGTCTCAGCCTCCTGAGTAGCTGGGACCATAAGCTCGCATGACCATATCCAACCCCCACATTCTTAACAACAGTTGATTATAAATATGTTTTACATTTCTGCCAATCTAGTAGGTATAAAAGGATAGCTTGTTTTCTAATTTGCACATCTCTGATTTCTAAGTGAGTTTGAACATCTCTACATTTATTAAATAATCTGGTTTCCTCTTACATGAAATGCCCGTTTGTGCTTCTTGCTAAGGAGCTGGTGCCTTTTCTTATTTACCTTTTCTTATTAGGAGTTCTCTCAACAACCCACCTATTATATATACTGCAAGTATCTTCCCCAATAGAGGCTCATTGTTTCACTTAATTTATGGTGTTCCCCGGGGGCTGGGGTTGTGGCTCAGTGGTACAGCACTTGTCTGGCATGCATGAAGCACTGGGTTCGATCCCTAGCACCATATAAACAAACTAAATAAAGTTATAAAAAAATTTTATGGTGTTCCCCATTATACAGAAAGTTTTAGCTTGAATTTCCTCAAATACATCAAGTCCTCCTTTATGGTTTCTGTTTCAAAAATCTTGAGATACTCTGCCCTTCTTCAAGAAAATGAAATATTTCACCTTCTAATTTTATAGTTTTTTAGATCTTGAACCCACCTGTAATTCATATGTATATATTATCAGGTAGGGACCTAATTTGGTGGGTGGGGGGCAGGGGAAAGGCACTATTCAACAGTTCCCCCTTTCCCTGTTGACTTATAATGCTACCTAGCATACACTAGATTCTATTACATGTTTGGTTCTGGTTCTAGGTTTTCTACAAAGAATGCCTAACCATTAAAAAATAAAAAATGGCTAAAAGCAAAAATAAGAGACATGAATCAATGGGAAAATACTTACATAACAATTCTCACTAAAACAAGGGCTGGACTGATCTCGACTATGTAAAACAGCATATACCCTAAAGACAGTGTTCAGGTACTTTAAATTTTTTTTCTTTTTATTTTTTTGGTACTGGGGATTGAACTTTAGGGGCGCTTAACCACTGAGCCATATCCCCAACCCTTTTTTGTATTTTATTTAGAGACAGGGTCTTGCTGAGTTGCTCTGGGCCTTGCTATGTTGTTGAGGCTGGCTTTGAACTCACAATCCTCCTGCCTAGTCTCCTAAGCCACTGGGATTACAGGTGTGCACCACCACACCGCCATTGTGCCCAGTGATAATTTAAATGTTTATAAAAAATAAGTCCAAACTAGCTTGTTGCCAGCTGCCTGCCCACCATACATACCATTTCCACCTTGCTACATCTTGGCCAGGAGCATCTGTCTAGCTTACAGAAGCTCCAGCTAGACTTGGACATAAAGACTGTATAAAATTAGAGTGGTGGTTTCAGTTAGAAAAGGCTTCTGTAGCCCACAATTTACCTGCAGTTTTGCAATTTCCTTCTTGATCAGAAAGCTAACTTGGTCCCGGTCATTCCTAGAGTAATAGAGACGGCACCAAGAAGGCTTCCCATCCCTGCCAGCCCGGCCAGACTCCTGGTAGTACCCAGCCATTGACTTGGCAATATTCCAGTGGGCGACAAACCTGTAGGATCCAAAAGGACAAGTCACATGAGAGGTGGAAGAGCTGAGTCCCCATAGAGGAGGGATACTGTGTCAGCAGAGTAGGGGTCTATCCACAGTGGCCAGACACAGGGAAGTGAACACAAGGAGGCAAAGGAAAGATCCCAGAGTAAGCTGATTGAGATGCCTGCGGCCCATTAGCCAATCTCTCTACCATGAAGCAACCCAGCTTAAAGGCAGGAGTTAAGGGGGTAATTCCAACAAATATGGGGAATCCAAGAAAACTCACAGCCAGAGGCCCAGTGGAATAAATACCAATCTTAAAATAAGATTAGGCTCTGACATTTATGAGCAACATAACCATGACTAAGTCCTTTATAATTTTTTTGAAGCAAAGAACTAGGCAATCCACTTTGAGTCAGGCTCCAACCAGGAAGGTAAGGCAAGAACCAGAGCTCACCTGACATTGGCTTTGTCCACTCCCATTCCAAAACTGATGGTTGCAACAATTACAGGGACCTTCTCCTCCATCCACTCATTTTGTACCTGTGTTCTATCAGAAGCCTTCAACCCTGCAAAGGTGGGGAAGGTGGGGAAGAGGAACTCACATTTCCCATGGGTTTACCTTGTGTTTTACATTGCTGGGCACTCTGTACCCATCCCGAGTCCCTCACTCCCAGTTATATGATCTTGGGCCAGGCACTTAGCCCACGGAGCCTCAGCTAATAAAGACCTTAGCCCACGGGTATATGTGAATGCACAGAGCATTCAATAAATGTTAGATGAGACTCAAACTGTTGTTCACTGACTTCCAAAGTCTGTGTTCCTTTGACCTGTTTTTTTTTTTTTTTTTTTTTTTTTTTTTTTTCTTGCGGTGCTGGGGATTGAACCCAGGGCCTAGCGCTTGACAGGCAAGCACTCTACCAACTGAGCTACATCCCCAGCCCTGACCTGGTTCTTTATACCTGGATTTATAAAAACACAACCCCTGCTGCTGGGTGGCCACAGGATAAGAAAAATAATAGAGAGTCACAACTCTCATTTTAGACCACATTCACATCTAGACTCCTTTTAGTGGAATCAAGTAAATATTAGCTCTGCATGGATCTCTGGAAAAAGAAAATGGACTACTTGATTATCCAGGATCCATAGGAACAAAAGACGCACTAAGAGGAGGCCTCCTCGAGTGGAGAGGACCACATAGCCTAGGCACCTCTTACCTGCATGGTAAGCCTTAGCGTTCACACCCCTGCTGCTGAGCTCTATGGCCAGCTGTTCACAAGCCTCTCTAGTCCTGCAGTAGACAATGCCACAGCCAGACAACAACTGAATGGGAGACAGGAAGAAAAGAAGTGTGGGAAGAAAACAATCAGCTCTCTATGGCACAGTCTGCTTCAGAAGCTCTGCGTTTTCTCTTAACCTCAGTCTCCTGAGAAGGCAGGACAGCCAGCAGAGCTCTGCTGCTTCATAAGAAGCAGAACCAAAGCAGCCTAAAGTCCAACCTCTATAATTCCTCTGCCTCCTCCTCAAAACCCTGTATAGGTTGGCGAACGTTTCACACAGAGGGAGCACTTACTTGCTTTCCACAGATGGACCCAGGACAAAGGAACTCCAGTGAGGAGGACAATGCCAGGTAACGAAAGGGACAATTCCTTTTGTGCACAAGTTTGGTTTTTGCAGTCCTGGGGACTGAACCCAGGGGTACTCTACCACTGAGTTATGTCTCCAATCCTTTTTTAAAATTTTATTTTGAGCCAGGCATAATGGTGCATGCCTATAATCCCAGAGACTTGGGAGGCTGAGACAGAAGGATCACAAGTTCAAAGCCAGTCTCAGCAACTTTGAGACCCCAAGAGACTTAGTGTGACCCTGTCTCAAAATAAAAAATAAAAAGGGCTGAGGATGGGGCTGGGGAGATAGTTCAGCTGGTAGAGCGCTTGCCTAGCAAGCACAAAGCCCCAGGTTCAATCCCCAGTACCACGAAAAAAAAGGGGGACTGAGGATGTAGTTCAGTAGTAAAGTGCCCCTAAATTCAATTCCTGCCCCCCACCAAAAAAAATTTATTTTGAAACAGGTTGCCCAGGTTGGCCTGGAACTTTCAATCCTCCTGCCTTGGTCTCTCAAGTAACCAGAATTATAGGTGTGCACCACTACACCCAGTTTGTACACATGTTCTAGGAAGCCTGGCTAAGGAAGCTAGGAAAAACAAAGGGCTTTGAAAAACTATCCATATCTATGCTGCAGATATCACCTTGGTCCCCACCCTCAGTGCCTCACCCCTTTATTAGCCTTCTGTCCAAGAGCCTTAAGGCAGAAATCCCTCAGGTTTCCAAATGGATCCGAAATCAGCTCCTTGAACTGTACATCATAAAAGAGGTTGGCCCGGAAGCAGGGAGTCTTGAAAGTGGCAACTGGTTGCTTCAGATGCAGGGCAGCAAACACGTCCTCTTGGACTTGAGGAGTGGCTGTGGCAGTCAGAGCCACACATGGGGCATGTGCCAGGCGGGAGCGCAGGGCACCCAGACGCAGGTAATCAGGACGAAAGTCATGTCCCCATTGGGAAACACAATGAGCTTCATCCACCACCAAGTAAGAGAGAAGGTGTCGGGACACTAGGGAATTCAGGGTGGGCTGGAAGGAGGATGCGGCTGCCATCTCTGGAGTAATGTAGAGAAGCTTGGTCCAGGGTTTTTCTCGCTCCAGGTCAGAGAGCAGCTCCTTCCTCTCCTGTGCTGAGAGCTTTGAGTTCAGGGAACTGACTCGTACCTTCAGGGCCAGCAAGTGGTCCACCTGGTCCTGAGGGCAAAAAGGGATGAGCTCAGTGGCCGCTCAGAACCCAGTGGTAAATTTCATTGCAACTCTCTGGGAAACTTCCCAGTCACAAAACCTCATCCCACCCTTCAGTATGTCTATCTTTGCCCAGAAGAAGTATTTAAGGTGAAGTGGTTGAGAGGATAGGCTCTGGAGTCAGACAGACCTGGATATAATCCTGGCTCACTAAATTGCTACCTGCTCTCAAGCTGTTTCTTAATCCCTGGGACTCAGTTTTAGCTCTCTCCCCAAATAGTAACTATCTAATAAGACTGTGGCAAGAATTAAATGAAACTTTACATCTTGAAGGTAACACAAATGTATATAAAGCACCTGGCACAAAGCCTGAGACTTAGGAAACATTGGCAAAGTATTACTGTTGTTTTCCTATCTTTCTACCTTTCTTTTGGGTGGACGGTTCTTAACCACATAGTCTCACTTCCTCAATTCTGATCCTATCAGCCCAACTGCAGGCACTAAATACAGTCAGCACATCTGGACAGTAAGGTCCCAACCAGTTTCTCATCTTTTTTTCTGTTTCGTATACCTGTGCCCTTGCCAAAATAAACCAGGACACCAGGGATTGCTTGTATCAATTTAGATACCTACACTCCTGCATCTTCTAACATCATGAGTGCACATGTGTGCATTTGAGAGTGAGTTGGTGTATGTAACAGATAAAGTTTCATACATTTCTGCACTAAAAAAAACCAAACAAAACAAAACAGCAAAAACAAAAACAAAAACCAAACCCAAAGGATGAGGGACCTCAGGCCATTAAAACACTAAAGACTCATTTATGACCCATAAGAGTGATATGCACTAATAGAGAACGCTACATTTGGGCAATTCAGAAATCCAATATACAGAGTAATGTAGGCAAATCATAGAAAATAAAGAGGCAAAGACCAAAAAAAGGAGAAGTGAAATTTCTAGCTACAAACTATAAACAACCATCATTCCCCAAAGCTCACCTGAATCAAAGCAATAAGAGGAGAGATAACGATGGTGATGCCTTTAGCCAACAGTGCAGGGAGTTGATAGCAAAGTGATTTTCCTGCACCTGTGGGCATGCACACAAAGATATCCTTGTCACCTGCAAAAACACAAGAAGATAACATCTCAGTGCTTCCTGTATTTTCATTAAGGGTGTTGAAAATTTAATGAGAATATAGGAACAACACCTAGCAGTGTCTAGCACATGGGAAGATTCAATGTTAACTCCCTCTGTCCTTTCTATAAAAAAGGCAAGGATCCTAGGAGATTTGGAAGTGTCTGCAAACTATTTCTGGTAATGGTATTAAAAAACAAAGGTGTGAATTGGGCATGGTAGTATCTCTCTGTAATCCCAGCAACTTGGGAGGCTGAGGTAGGAGAATCACAAGTTTGAAGCAACTTAGTGAGACCCTGTCTCAAAAATAAAAAAGGGTTGGGGCTATAGCCCCAGCTCTGTGGTAGAGCACCCCTGGGTTAAATTTCCAGTAGCACATAAACATATACACACACACAGGGCATGACGCACTCCTCTAATCCCAGCAGGCTCAAGTCCTGCCTGGTCAACTTAGTGAGACTCTGTTTCAAAATAAAAAAATAAAAGGGCTGAGGATGTAGCTCAGTGGTAGAGTGCCCTGGATTCAATCCCCTGTACCACAAACACAACTAATAATAAGGGCATAAATTTTGAGTCTGCTTTTGGACACGGATGACCAGAAAAAAGTTGTGAAAGCAGAATACTGCTAGGTAAGTGGGCACATCTGTGTAGACACACAAGGACATCACTTAGAAGTCTTCTGTTTGTAAATATATCACTAATATTACACTGCTCCTCCCCTCTGACAATTTTCAATGATCATATCTCCACTTTACACTCTTACGGCTCCTTTCTTTCCCACGGGGAACCCAAACACTTACTTTTCAACACTGGATTACCTAAAACTTCAGTGCCTGGGTTAGTCTATTCCTACCACCCTTACTACCCAAACAACCAACAGGAATCTAGGAATGATTTCCAAAGACTATTTTTGGCTCCAGCTATACAATGTAAGAACCAGAATAGGTGGGTGATTCTGCCATTAAAATTGCAGTTTTAGATGATAAGTCTAAAAGATTTCCAAAACCAGTTACAGAACTAGTGTGAAGAAGTAGGAAGTATTAGGAAGATGGTATTCTGCTGTGGTACAGTCAGCAGAAATTTAAAGACAGGTAGCCTAATGTTACCTTTCACTACAGCCATGGTCGCACTCTCCTGTAAAGTTGTCTTAAAAGAGTCAAACCCAAAGACTTTCTTCAACGTGCTCCGGACTCGCCGTTCAGGGTCAAAGGAAGTGGAAGAAGGGTGGGTGTTCATCTTAGCGAAAATCAGTGGCCAAAGGTTAAAGAAAATGTGGTAGAAGACTGCCACTAGAACCCTCTGTTCTGCTTTTAAAACACAGCTTATTTTTCTTCTGTAAGAATAAATCTGCTATATAACACTTAAGCAAAATGTTAGTTTCAAGTAGTAAAGTTGCAGGTGAACTGCCTCAAGCAATACATTCCTGGGCAATTATCGTCTGCACTTTTTACACTCCATGAAAAAAATCACATTGAACTATCCCAGGCCAAATAGCACAGAGCTAGAATCAGACCACAGGAAACCCAAATGTCTTTGGAAGAGTTTGGAGAACGTGGAATTGTTTTTCTAAGATCCACCTTCTGCTCCTCCTTCTGTAAGTGCAGTCATGACGACGATTCTTCCCCTCAAGACCCCGGCCCTTCCACTTTTTTTCCTGAGCCCCAGATTCACAACTTTCTCCCTTCGCCAGCCGCAGACTCCCTCTCTTCACCACCCCCAGGTTTCAGACCCGGACGGGGGACCCCTAGGGACTAAGGGCGCTTGCCCGACCGCTGCAGTCCGCTGGCTCTAGAACTGCTCAAAGACCTCTTATACACCTTTTCCCCACTCTGAGAAGACAAACCCCAGGGAATTGCCTGTCAGGTACAGCCCCTACACCTTACATCCGTCGAGCAATGATGACGTAAGCAAGCGCAGGCCGGAGGGGTGGGCCAGCTTCAGAAACGGCGGTTTTGATTGGCTACCGGTCTGGCGCGGTGTGTCCTGGGATACGGAAGAAGTTTCCTATCCTCACGGAAGTCGGCGTCTTTGAGTCATAGTCCTGAGCCACGCCCGGGCTGTGGGAATAAAATGGCGGGGAAGAAGAACGTTCTGTCGTCTCTGGCGGTTTACGCCGAAGATTCAGAACCCGAGTCTGACGGCGAGGCTGGAGTCGAAGCTGTGGGCAGCGCGGCTGGTGAGGCCCGAGTGGGAAGCTGAAAGGGGAATCAAGCGTCTTTCAGAATGCTGCTCTCCTAATGGGATGGGAGGGAAAGAGATGTTCATTGTCCCCACCATTCGGACCCTGGAGCCCCGAAGCGCAGTCGGGGTCCTTGGTTAGATTTAGCAGTAGAGAATCTGTAGTAAGAACCGTTTCTTTCCTTTGCTTTTTACTATTCTGCTGAAACTCAACGGAAATCTGCTGGGCAGTGGGATGGACTAAGGGAGAGAGGTATCCAAGGCCGCAGCATCGCTACCTGTTGCCTCCGGTTCTTTGTTGGTTGGGGGAGGGAAATGAGTAAAACGTACGTGGAGAGTAATGAAACTTGTGTCTTGTTAAATTGATAACTGTTCAATTAGGAATGTGCTCTAAACACATCTTGGAGCTTTAAAAATATATCTGGCCTCCAGAGGGTGTAATTCTGTAGGTACGCTGTAGAATTTGGGTATTTGTGAGCTTTTTACAGCTTCTGGGTGATTCTGTTACTTTGTGAGTTTTTAAAACCCATCAGTGATATTGTTGTCCTCTTCAGATTATGAATCACAGTGTTAAAATGGGAACAGATTTCTTTGGGGGAGTAGAGAGAGCAATATACCTAATGTATCTGGGCCTTGGGTTTCCTCATCTGTAATGTGAAAGGAGTTTGTACAAAAAAAGTAAGACAGTCTGTCTTGTAGGAGATGGCAAAGTCACAGGTTCCTGTGATACAAGGTAGAGGCGAGTAGGTCAAAAGAGATGTTCCAGCTCCATGCTATGATAGTTCAGAGAAGGAAAGGAAGACTTTGATTAAACTAGTGTGGTTGGACTGACAACTTTAAACTTCGTTGTTGTTTTTTTTTTCTTTTTTTGATTTGCTAGGAATATAAGCCAGAGCCTCATGAATGCTAGCC
Organism: Sciurus carolinensis; assembly: GCF_902686445.1. Classification (NCBI taxonomy): domain Eukaryota; kingdom Metazoa; phylum Chordata; class Mammalia; order Rodentia; family Sciuridae; genus Sciurus; species Sciurus carolinensis. Next base: position 5,514,642 of record NC_062215.1, on the reverse strand, counting down.
AAGTGTTCTACTACACCCCCATCCTGAACTGACAGCATGAGAAACAGAATTTAGTGTGATTTTCTTCCCTGTTTGTGCCTGTGGTCACTTACGTGAGATTTAGTTTCCCCTTTTTTCTTCAGAGATAGTCCTGGCCATTCAAATCACTGGAAAATTTTCTTGGATTCTTTTTTTTTCTCCCCCCTTCTCCATCTTTTATCCCCTCTGTTTCAGAAGAAAAAGGTGGATTGGTGTCTGATGCCTATGGAGATGATGACTTTTCTCGCCTAGGGGGTGATGAAGATGGTTATGAAGAAGAGGAGGATGAGAACAGCAAACCGTCGGTAAGTAAATCTCTCAAATCCAGAACTACTCAAAGCACCTTTTTGTTTGTCAGAAACTTTTCAAATTGTGTCAACAATATTCCATTTCTGGCTGACTTAATTTCTCTTCCCCTTTTATTTGGCATTGGTTGAAGAATCTGAGTATCAGTAGTTTTATTTGAAAATTAAATCTGTTTTCACCTGGACCATTTGTATGAACTTTTGAATTGAAATTTGCAGGAAAACATAGTTATTTAACCCAAATATCAATGGGTGTTTTGTATGAATTTTCCCCATTTAAATGATGTATTCCATTGTAACAGTGTATTCATCCTAATTGGTGTATCTTTTATATCTACAATCAACTCTGTATTATTTTAAATCTCAATTGGGGCTTATTTAAATACTTCAGGTTGTTAACAAGATAATGAGGAGAAATTATTTCATTTCTTCCACTTCAGTCCTTTTTTTCTTGACATTTAACTTGGAACTTTTATAAAAATTACCTTAGTTCTTCATCACAAATCTTCTTTATTTTAAGTAGATGCTGGATAACAAAGAAAGAAGAATTTGTTTTTATTAACAAGAAAGACAGGATTCACAATCACATGAGCAGTGTGATTTTTTTTTTTTTTTTTTTCCTTTGGTTCTGAGGATTGAACCCAGGGCCACTTTACTGCTGAGCCACATCCTCAGCCCTTTTTTATTTTTTATTTTGAGGCAGGGTCTCTCTAGTTGCTTAGGGCTTTGCTAAGTTGCCTATGCTGGCCTCCAATTTGCATTTCTCCCACCTCAGCCTCCTGAGTTGCTGGAATTGCAGGTGTGCACCACTATCCATAGCTTATGAACCAGAATCTTAAGTTTGGAGATGCTGGTGATATAACTCAGAGATGGAGTGCTTCCATACCATGTGCAATGTCTACATTCAATCCCACCATTGATTGAATCTGGCTACTTTGCAACAGTTTGAATTGAAACATGTTGAAATTTTTGTTACTTGTTTACATGTAAATTTTAGCATTAAAATACTTTACAAATTAGGGCCAATAGTGTAACTCAGTGGTAGAGCACTTGCCTAGTAGGCCCTGGATTCAGTTCCCAGCACCATGGCTTTCCAAATTAATAGAAATGTATTCTGTGCTCTTTTGAAAAGTATTTTCATGTCTTTAGCCTCTCCTGTTAATGCTGATAATTCAGTTAATTTTCTTAGAAAAACTTGTAAGATCTTTTCTTGACTTTTCTCAAGTATGTATATACTGCCTTAATCCTCATAACTTTTCTTTAATACATTTGCATAATGTATATTTTTGAAATGTTCCATATTTGCTTTGCTTAGGATTTACATCATATTTAAGCTTTGTTTCATATTTTAATAAAATTTCACCAATCCCAGTATAGACATTCTGAAATATGATTGTGTTCAGCTGGGCTCCATCACTGATTATTTGACTGATTTCATTTTAAGGAGATTATGGAGATTGCATCCAAAGCCTTTGACTCACTGGCACCTTACAGGGCAGTTAAGTCTCAAAATAGTTACTATATTTGTTTACAACTGTTAGGTGGTGTTTATAGTAACATCTGGAATGCTGTGTCATGTTTGGTTAAAGTGTAGCTTTGTTGAAAATAACAGTGTCAAATTGAATCAGTTTTTCCTGGGCACTAAAAGGCTTTCATGTATTGGGAGTGCTGCAGGGAATGGCAATGACATGGATTTAGTTAGCTAACTAACAAGGTAGCTGTGCCTAACTTTTGACTTTCATTGCATTTGCGTAAGTGTTGGGTGGAATGGTGGTCTTGCTCTGAACAGTGGCTTACTCACATGGTGCTCATTCGGATAAGGAAGAAGGCAGATAGAATGGATCAGTGGCAGTAATGTAAGCTCTTAATGGAGGCAGAACCCATTCAACTGGGACCCAGGAAAGATTGTGCATTACCCGTTAATCCTGCCTTTCCTGGGTCACTTGCTCTGGTCATGTGTCTACCTCTTTGTGCTCATGTTAGTATAAATTCCACTGGTTGAGGTGCCAGGATATAGATGTGTGAGTCACAGCTCTTTTTAAATGTTGAACAATGTTATGGTAGGTCTAAAGCTGTTATATTTGTGGATGTGAAAGTCAAGGGGGGGAAGGTTCATAATCCTGATTTTTAAATAATTCATATTTCAGTGGAAACACTGTGCTTGTTTTATCCTGTAACCTAGCTTTAATCTTTTCTGAAGCATATTACAACTTCTTTCCACTTTTTATGTAATATTTTACCTTGGGCTTTTTCATTGATGTGGACTGTGGCACCACTGGAGTAACTGTTGACTTTGACCTGCTGATGTTTTTGGATCTCCGCCTTCCCCAGAACATCTCCTTTTCCCCTTCTTTTTCTCTAGCTGTGGGTCATGTGGTAGGGGAGGGGTTCTTGGTGGGATGACCCCCACTGGGTAAATGGGCTTTTTGCTCCAACCTTAGTTATGCATGTGAGACCCTCAGGCCCACTCCTTTAAGCTTAATCCTCTAAATTCTTTGTCTTGTAGGAAGATGACGATTCAGAGACTGAAAAACCTGAGGCTGATGACCCAAAGGTATTTGGTGTTGGCTGTGGTGGGGTGGCTGGATACGAACAAGGCATTTTAACATCATGGCTCAGTTCATATGTCTAGTCACAATCTGTCCCACTAATAATTAATTGTGTGACCATGTGGCATTTTTAAGGTGCCAGCTTTATGAAGAAAGATCTTTGAGACAACCTAGGAATGAATAAATCCTGAGGCAGAGTGAATTTTCAGGCTATCTGATTGTGCCAGACTCTGAACTAGAAAGGCAAGAGACCTGAGTCTCACAACCCACACTTGCTCTGTATCCCAGGTGGTGCTTAGTGGGAATCAGGAAGGCATGAGGGTTGCCATGTGTACTTGGGATTCTCTTAGACTTCTAGAAGTGCAAAAAGGTCTCTAAGAGGATCAGACCAGTGGGGGGCCTCACCCCAACAGCTCGGGATGTTGATCCCAACCCTCATTTTCCTAGGGATGTGCACTTCCACTCTTGGGCAAGCCGTGTTGAATGGTCAGAAAAACACACTTATTTTCATGATGCCATTTCTTCCCATAGGTCCATCCCAGTAGCAGCTGAAAGTAATTACCTGGGATTCCTGTCATGTTTCTTAGTAGTCCATTAGTGATAAAGGTTAAGACCCCTTGTTCAGATTAAACTGCTGTGTTATTCACTGGACATTGGACATTTGTCTTTTGAGGAGTCTTTATGAGACAGGCCCCCCCCCCCCCCCGTTAAAGAGAAAAACTAATTCCATGACTCTGGGCCTGGGGAAGAGGGATCAAGTTTTGCACTTAAAAACTGCTTTGAATCCAGTCCCGCTGGAGCATACCTGTAATCCCAGCTACTTGGGTGTCTGAGACTGGAGGATTACAAGATTGAAGCCAGCCTGGGCAATTTATCAAGGCTCTGTCTCAATAAAAAATAAAAAGGACTCGGGGTGAGGACTAGGCATGAAGAAGACTGGAAGTTGGGGCTAGATATGTGGCTCAGTAGTAAAATGCTTGCCTAGTGTGTGCAAGGTCCTGGGTTCAATCCCCAGTACCACCACAAAAAAAAAATAAAATAAAAGACTGGGGCTATAGTGATACAGCACTTGCCTAACGTGTGAGTCACTGGGTTTGATCCTCAGCATTACATAAAAATAAATAAAATAACAGTATTGTGTCCATCTATAACTAAAAATATTTTTTAAAAAAATCCAAAAACAATATACTTAGAGCTGGGTATGATAGCTCATGCCTGTGATCCCAGGAACTCAAGAGGCTAAAGCAGGAAGATCACAAGTTCAAAGCCAGCCTCAGCAACTTATCGAGGCCCTAAGCAATTTAGCAAGATGCTGTCTCAAAATAAAACATAAAAAGGGCTGGGGATCTCGCTCAGTGGTTAAGTACCCTTGGATTCTATCCCTGGTACCAAAAACAAAAACAAAAAACTGCTTCAAAACCAGGTGAAACCTTCAAGATGACCTAGATGACTTAGTAGTATTTAGGGAAACTATTCAATTACAATATAATAGTAGTCCCTCAGTGATTAGTTCCAGGACATCCTACCACCGCACTGTGTGGATATCAAAATCTGCAGATGCTCACAGTCGTTAGATAAAATGATATAGTGTTTGCATACAACCCGTGTGTGTCCTCCTCTATACTTTAAGTCATCTAGGTAACTTAAAATATTAGTACAGTAAATGCTATGAAAATAATTGCTACACTCTTATGTTTAGGAAATATTTAGTACATATGCGATTTTTTTCAAATATTGTGGATCCATGGTTGAACACAGATATGAAACCCACCGGTATGGAGAGCAACAGTATATCTGAAAATATAGTGTGAGTTGTTGTATATTTCAGCTGATTCTGTGAATGGATACAACTCTTGCAGTCTTTGAAATAAATTTATGAAAGGCTGTGGATGGTTCACTTTTTGTTGTTATCCTAGGGATTGAATCCAGGAGCACTGAGCCACATCTGCAGCCCTTTTTATGTTTTATTTTGGGACAGGGTCTTGATAACTTGCTTAGAGCTTTGCTAAATTGCTGAGGCTGGCCTCAATATTGCAATCTTAACTGCCTCAGCCTCCAAGTCATTGGTATTACAGGAATGCACCACCATTCCTGGTAATAATATATTTTACCAAAAAGTAAGTTTTGCAGCTGGGAATATGGCTTAGTCGCAGAATACTTCCCTGGCATGCACAAAGCCCAGGATTCAGTCCCCAGCAGTGCAAAGAAGAAAAAGAAAAGTAATTTTGGTCCCTAGCATGCAAGAGAAAGAAAATATGAACCCTGAAAATTAAGTGCAAACTACTTTCTACACAGAGCGAAGAATCCAGGCCTAAGAATTTGCATGGGCATTCCAGGAAGGCATAAGGCAAATCTGTGACCTAGTTCAAAGAAGGTCCCACACTGCTCAACTTGCAGAAAGAAAACAGACAGTAGTAGTAGTGTTTATGTTATTCTATTGTAGGATTTGGGTACAAGGACCATAGAGCCTGTGTATACAAGCTGGTAGAGCTATCAGGTGTTGGACTTGAGTTGTGGAGGGAAAAGAAGATTTGCCAGACCTAGAACCTTATGTGTGCAGTTGTAACCTGTGCTCAAACTGGAAAGTTGTCTGGGAAAGTTGACTTAAGGGTGGGCTACATGTGGTTAATAAAGAAAGAGGGGAGACAGGGATGGACAGACACCACGAAAAGGCAAACTCAGGGAGATTGTAAATGTGTCTTTCGTGCTCAGCTTTTTCTTTCTCAGTTCCACATTGGGATTGAAAAGACCTATCGTTTCTACTTGCTCCTTGATTGATACGCTTTACCATACATCATTCAGTCACTTGAATTTCAAGTTTTCCTGTGAAAATAAAAGTTTTTGTGGAATAATTCCTATTCCTGTTGGACATGCCTCAGGAATCAGAACAGCAAGTCCAATCCCAAGGTAACTTGATTTAGTTATTTTGGAGAACATGGTGGAGAGTTTATATAGAGTTGCCAGCTTAGATGCCTCCAGTTACCACAGGCTCCCAGAAACTTATCTTAGAGAGTCCTCTTTGCATTCTAATGACTAGAAATAATCCCTTCACAGTATGAACCTGCCATCAGATCTGGTGTCAGACTTTATTCCAGGTAGCAGCCTGTATCTCAAACCCAGAGTTTTTCTGGCACATTTAAGTTTTATTTTAATTGATATTTTAAGGTTTTAATTTAATTGATATATTAAGGTTTTTTCTTCTAAACTCTTAATTTGAATATTTCTGTTTTAAATTTGTGAAGTTTCTAACAATAGAACATGTTACTGGAGTTGCGTCTGTGTTGGAAGTCTTTTTGGGGGGGGGTTAGCAAGCAAGTTGCTGTCATAACTGTCTATTCCACTAGATGGCATTCTCTGTTCTGCTTTGGCTTTTCAAGATCCACTTTTAATTTTTTTATAGCTATCCTTAAAACATTTTGATTGTTATTACACAATTAAAAATTGAGGATCCTGGTACTTTCGGTGTAGCTCAGTGGTATGGTGCTTGTCTAGCATGCGTGAGTTCTTGGGTTTGATCCCAGTACAGGGGGAAAGAAACTCAGGATCCCAAAAAACTTCTGTTCATTTAAATTTTATCTATTGGTATTTTCTAAAAACTAGGAGCCAGCCTGAAATCCCAGCTACTTGGGAGGATAAAGCAGGAGAATTGCAAGTTTAAGGCCAACCTCAGCAACTTAGGGAGACCCTGTCCTCAAAATAAAAAGGGCTGGGAATATAGCTCAGTGGTAGAGCACCATTGAGTTCAGTCTTCAGTACTGAGGGGCAGGGGGGCGGTTAAAAGTGAAAAAAATTAAAGTTATATTATTTTAAAGTAACAAAATTCAGCCCATTACAAATTAACACAGATAACGCTTTTGTGAAAAACAAGTATTCCTGAAACAAAATATGTGTCAATAGAAGAAAGCTGGATTTTCATAAATGCTTTCACATTCAGTGAAAATATTTGAAGAAAATCTGACTTTACACAGTGAGTAGTTGAAAAGAACAGTATTTTAATAGCCCTTAAGGTAATTGATATTCTTCTTTGATACTTTATCAAGTGGTAGTTTCCTAAAGGTTAGTTGCCTTGTGGAATGTGAACCTTATCAGTGAACTTTTTGTAATATAAAATCCACAGGTCTGTCTATACTTTTTTTCCTTTGGTACTGGGAATTGAACCATGATCTCTTTGCCACTGAGCTGTATCCCTAATAGCTTTTTTTTTTTTTTTTTTTTTTTTTTTTTGGAGACAGTCTTGTTGGCTGAGGCTGACCTTGAACTTGCAAATCTGTTTGCAAGTCTCTGAGATTACAGGCCTATGCCCAGCTTCAGATCTGTCTTATACTTTCATTGGATCTTTTACCCTTGCATGATTTTATATCATCAGACACTGGTGATTTTAAAAAATGTTGGTTTACTGTGTTACACAGCTCTCCCACATGTTGACACATTTTGTTCTATAATATCAAAAAAGCAAAATCACATTTATGAGTGTCATCACTAATCTTACCAGACAAACAGTTAAGTATGAGAAATCTGTCAAGTGTACAGTGGGGAGTATGTTATCCAATATTCTAACCATTTTTCCTTGAAAGCTTAAATTGTGTTACCAGTAAGTATTATCAGAGTTTTCCTGGAAGTGACATGCTTCATATTTCAGAAAATGCCTGCCAGATACCTTAGATCAAATAACCAGTGTGTCTGTGGTCATTCTGTGATGTAGAAATGGTGTTCATGCTTGGAACTCAGGCAGTCGCCATATGTGCTTTCCCTTGAGCAGCCCTCTTACTTTGACATGCAACAAAAGTGTTCACACGTACCCCTCAGTTCATCACGCACAGCATTAAAGAGATTGAACATTTTTTCAAGGATCAGGATTTAATAAAACTTTTTTCTGCTTTGCCAAGGATATTGTTCTTAAATGAAAATGGCTTTTCTTTTTCTCTTTTTAATAAACTGAGTTTACAGTAACTACTGCTATAGTTTGGTGCCACTTGACCTTTATTTGTCCATCAAATTACCCATCATTGCTTCTGCAAATGGCAGCATAGTGAAAAAAAAATACTGTTAGGAAATACTTAAGACTTTGCAGACTCCCAGGGAACTGCAAACCAACTTCAAGAATCACTATTCTTTCAAAACAGAAATGGTGGATTAGTATATTAAATCGTTGTATGGGTAACTTTTATTTTTCTGCAAAAATTTAAGTTCCTCTTTGTGGGTAGTAGAGTATCCAGAGTAAGATGATTCAGCCCACCATGATGGAGAGAAGTTAAATTTCTGGAATTAGATCCAGGTTTGAATTCCAACTCTCCCTTAACCTCAGTCTCTTGTCTGGAAAATAGGCATCGTAATAAAATCTACCACATTTGTTTTATGAGGATTGACTAAGTAAAAGTACAGTACTTGGCTTAATAATGTCAATTATATCTGTGTTCAGTAGCACTAGTAGGAAATAACACAGCTGACAGAACTCCTGCTCACTTCTCAGGCTCGTCACACTGTGTCATTGGCCTGTTTCAGAATGGTAAATTTCATGCTTTAAACTGCACTATGCTCAGAAGAGCAGTCATAAAGGTGAAAGGACCCAGGCACAGTGGCATATGCCTGTGATCCCAGTGACTGGGGATGCTGAGGAGGAGGATTGCAAGTTCAAGGCCAGTCTTGGCAACTTAGCAAGAACCCTCTCAAAATTAAAGATGAAAAGAACTGGGAATGTAGCTCAGTAGTAAAAACACCCCTAGATTCAATCCCCAGTACCAAAAGAAAAAAAGAAAAGAGTACCAAGACTGGGACTAAGGATGTAACTCAGCAGTAGCATGCCCAAGGTCCTAGGTTTGATCCCCGCACCAGGGGAAAAAAATACAAAGACTGGAAATTGCTCTGTTTTTTTGGTTTTGTTTTGTTTTGTTTTGTTTTTTTTAAATCACTGATGTTAAGGGTTACCTATGAGTACAAAATCCCTCATTTGGAAGTTTGATTTAAAAATGGTAACTCCGGACTTGCCTATGCAGGGTGTTTTCAGTTCTGTCCCATCAGCTACAGGTGTCAATGACAATGTTCTATGAGTGCAGGGTTTGCCCCAGACTAGAGAAGTAGAGGTTGGGAGTGAGCTAAGTGTACCACAGGAAGTAGAACATTTTGGTGCTTCGGTTACATTCTTTTTCTCTAACTTCAGGTTTCTAATCTTCCCTCAGTGAGCATCCTGACCCTTGTATGAACCTTACTCAACAAAAGGTGGCACTGCTGTCTTAGAAAAAATCAGACTAGCAGTGACTTTCCTTTGTTAGGTCCTCACTTCAGGGAAGGGGCGCCTGGTGGCTCAAGCATTTCTTCCATCTGATTATCCTTGGTACCCTTTGCACTCTCCACTGTCCATATTTTACCTCCGTTACCCTGGAATGTTTTCCCTTGTTTATTTTTTTTTCTCCACTCCTACAGTTCCTGTGGATGGAGGAATTTCCACTCACTTACTGTCCCTGACACACCCTTCCTTTGAAAACAAACAGGGTTTGATGACCTGAAGCTAGAAAGATGGAGCAACCTGTTGCCAACTGGCTTGGAGGGACTGAGATTGCTGCCTCCCTGAGGTCTTGTGGTCCAAGCTGTGGTCTAGGGAAAGAATACTTGTGGCTCAAGAACAAGCATCTCTAAAAGCAAAATAGTGTCTCTGGGTCAAAGAGGTGACGTTACTGGGGGGAGGGGGGGTTGTTCCAGCATTTTTTGTAAAGGTGTGTGTGACCCCAGTTAAAGTAAAAACAAACAAAACAAAGCAAAACCTACGCCTTTTTAAGATTCTTAAGAGCCTGCTTGGCACAGTGGCACATATCTAAAATCTCAGTGACTTGGGAGGCTGAAGTAGGAGGATCACAAATTCGAGGTCAGCTTTAGCAACTAGTGAGACCCTGTCTCAAAATGAAAAATAATAAGGGCAGGGGTGTAGTTCAATGTTAGAGCACCTTTAGGTTCAATCCTCATCACCACAAAAAAATAAAGATTCTTGGAGCCTGAGAGTAGTGCCGAAATGCAGAGTTCACGGTTTCAAGCTATGCTGGTGGCTTGCCATGAGAAGCCCCAGGTAGTGCCCCAGTTTGGCTGCCCTCCAACTGTGGGAACACAGGTACACCCCTGCACTCCACTCACTTTATGGGTGAAGTTGGCCATGGCAGTGATACAGGAGAACACATGTGAAAGTGCTTCTTACGGGTGAAGTGCAGCTGTGTGGTGTACTCAGCCTTGGCAGTAGAGCTGTGTCTCCTTGTATGCCCCCGCTCCATAAGGCAGAAGTTGCCATGTCTTTCCAGCTAACCACCGGTGGTGTCTCAGTAGTGTTTTTTTGGAATTCCTAGGCCAGAGAAATAATGGTTCTCATTCCTAAGAAATTAGCTCCAAATACTTAAGTATTACTGTCCTCACAATTCAGTTTCTGCTTAAAAAATAGTACATATAAATTTGTGTTGTTTCTGACAGATGTTAAGTAATGCTATTTACCGTGAAATGTTTAAATACCCTATGGCACCTTTGTAAGCTTGTCATGGTACCTTGGTAGAGTATCTTAGAGTTCCCTGGGTGGGTGATATAAGTCCTCACGTGCCCTCCCCTGAAGGCTCATCTCAGCTAAGTGTATGCTTCTTTGCCCCCAGTGGCTGTACTTGCCCACCCTGAATTCAGTCAGGTTTTTCAGTTACTGCATATTTATTATTCATTCAGAGTCTAGATGACAGATTTGTATTGGGTGAATTTGACTCAATGATTTCCTCATGCTCTTTTTTTCTAATTCTTCCTCATTATTATTAATCTTTCTTTCATTTTTTTTTTGGGGGGGACAACCACCACAAATATATATATATATATTTTTTAATGCCTTTTTTTTGTATGTGGTGCTGAGGATCTCGAACCCAGGGCTTCACGTGTGCTAAACGAGTGCTCTACCACTGAGCTGCAACCCCAGCCCCTATTATTGATCTCTCAAAGTGTCAGAATCAAAGGTCTGGAAACTGAAAACTGCCCAAGGAGCTTATTTCTCAGGAATTTGTTGTTGACCACTGATTTTAGGAAGAACTTTCAGGAGCTGGCCAACAGTTGCCCATGGACAGCACTAAAGATTGAAATCTTATATTCTTTTTATTGATAGTATAAATGAAGAGACTGGAACAAGTGCCAGCTTCTGCATTGTCTCTACAAAGCAAGAAGTTTTTCTGGTTGTGCTCTGGGTGTGCTTGCTACACCTCCAGCACTCTGAAGTTCAAAAGGAAGATGCTAAAGCTTTTTATAAAAAAGTGGCATAGGTTTCTGGTCATCCTGACATTAAGGAATATTTAAGAGAGCAAGTAGCTGGGCTGAGGCAGGAGGTTTGCAAGTTTGAGACCAAACTCAACAACTTAGCCAGACTGTCTCAAAATAAATGAAAAGGGCTGGGGATGTGGCTTAGTGGTAAGGTATTTGCCTGGTATATGCAAAGCCATGAGTTTAGTACCCAGTACCGAGAGAGAGAGAATGTAAGGTAGGATGGAATAGGAACCACGGGTTCTTCCCCCTGCCTTTGGTATTGGGGATTGAACCCAGGGATGCTTTACCAAGTTGCATCCCCAGTACTTTTTATTTTGAGATGGGATCTCACCAAGTCACTGGGATTACAGGTGGGTGCCATTGTGCCTGGCAGAACCACGGATCCTTTTTGCAACATAGAAAACAGAATCATTTTTGTATATTTGGTGTGCTTCTGGACAACCATTAGATTGAGTTAAAAACTACTTTTCAGGGTGGGAGAGTAAGCGTTATCTCTTTAGAGCTTATATTTGGACTTTTTCTTCCAATATAGAGGATTGAACCCAGGGGAGCTTTACCACTGAGCTACATCCCCAGCTCTTGTTAATTTTTATTTGAGACAAAGTCTTGCTAAGTTCTCTAGGCTGACTTTGAATTTGGAATCCTCCTACCTCAACCTCCCAAGTCTCTGGGATTATAGGTTGGGATTACTGAATCTAGCTGAACCTTTTCTTTGAGATGAACAAGATTATATGGCCCTACTTTCCTAATGGTGATTCTGTCAGTTTTGTTTTTATATTTTATTGTCAAATTATTATGGTAAGATTGAATATTTTATAAAAGAAAAATTCATCTAAACATATAACAATACACCCATGTTCTTCTATGTTTTTTGTTTGCCTATAATAACACATATATATACATATACACAACCAGTTTTGTTTCCAGTTCCAGTGTTGCTGTAGTCAGTAATATTAATGGCAACATAACATAAATGAAAAATTTAACTGAACACTTAAGAGTTGTGTGGGGGGAAATTATATGAGGCTGGGGGTAGAGGTGAGGCCCTGGGTTCAATCCCTAGCACTGCAAAAAAAAAAGAAAAAGAAAAAAATATATATATGTAAAGTATATGAGTTATATGTTAATTAAGCTACTATAAGAAAAATGATTTTAATTTTCTGAGTGTTCCAAATAGGGAGTGATTTTGAAAAAGAAAAAGTCTGTTGAGATCCACCAACTTTAGTTCTTATGATGATTCCAGCATCAGCAGCATCTTTCATGCCAGTTGCTTCATATTCATGTTTGCTTCAGCTACTAGATTAAATCCAGAATTAGTACATTACAGTAGCCAAACCTGAATATATTTTTATAGTTGTTACATAGTCAAATGCTGTGCTTACAGTTTCTCTGCAGTAAGATTCTCTGTTGAATGGGAAACATGCTGTGTTCCCTTTATGGTCAGATCAGAGGAAATAACTCATGTTTGGAAGCTCCAGCTCTCACTGGGAGTCCGCATGTGGTTGCCCAGGAAGAAAAGAGAGTTTAAGTTGTATTCAGGATTGGATGACTTTTTTTTTTTTTTAATTTATTTTTATTGTAAACAAATGGGATACATGTTGTTTCTGTTTGTACATGGAGTAACAGCATACCATTTGCATAATCATACATTTACATAGGGTAATGATGTTTGATTCATTCTGTTATTTTTTTCCTTCCCCCCACCCCTCCCACCCCTCTTTTCCCTCTATACAATCTCTCCTTCCTCCATTCTTGCCCCCCCACCCCCCATTATGAGTCATCATCTGCTTATCAGCAAGATCATTCGTCCTTTGGTTTTTTGAGATTGGCTTATCTCACTTAGCATGATATTCTCCAATTTCATCCATTTGCCTGCAAATGCCATAATTTTATTATTCTTTATAGCTGAGTAATATTCCATTGTATATATACCACAGTTTCTTTATCCATTCATCAACTGAAGGACATCTAGGTTGGTTCCACAATCTGGCTATTGTGAATTGAGCAGCTATGAACATTGATGTGGCTGTATCTCTGTAGTATGCTGATTTTAAGTCCTTTGGGAATAGGCCGAGGAGTGGGATAGCTGGGTCAAATGGTGGGTCCATTCCAAGTTTTCTTTTTTTTCTTTTTTTTTGGGGGGTGGTGCTGGGGATTGAACCCAGGGCCTTATGCTTACAAGGCAAGCACTCTACCAACTGAGCTATCTCCCCAGCCCCCCATTCCAAGTTTTCTAAGGAATCTCCACACTGCTTTCTAGGGTGGCTGCACTAATTTACATCCCCACCAGCAATGTATGAGTGTACCTTTTTCCCCACATCCTCTCTAACACCTATTGTTGCTTGTATTCTTGATAATCATCATTCTAATTGGGGTGAGATGGAATCTTAGTGTAGTTTTGATTAGCATTGGATGACTTTTCTTGTGTGAGTTCCCATGAAGTCTGTAAGCTGAGGACAGGGTGGCAGCACCCACTGTTTGTATCTTAGTCTTCATCACCAGCCCTTCCGTTCAAGTCCACTCAGGCATTACTCACTGGGGCACCATGGGCTCGGGAGTGGCTTCTCCTGATCCTTATAGCTGAAGGCAATAAATCTGGCCGTCTTCCTCTTAAGTCCAGGGTTTATCACCTGCTCCACTCTGGCCTGCTAGAGTCATCCCTCATTGCTCTTTGATGTTGGCTCCCGCGATGGTTTATCCAGCAACTTCATAGAATCAGTTACTAGAAGTTGGGAATCTATATAACTGGACTTTGGAGTCAGACAGAGTTGGGGATTTCAACATTACCATTTACTAGGCAAACTTCTTCATCGTATGTTACCTCAGTTCACTCGTCTGCAAAATGGAAATTATTAATACTGTCTGCCTTGTAGGGTTGTTGTGAGGATAGAGTAATAAATGTTAGCTTTCAATGAGTTCTGTTTACAGTGTGGGAGGAAGGCTGTGAGAGAGGGAGAGCATACTGGCCCCTCCAGTTTAGTTTTAGTGTTCCACCTACCCTTGTTCTGTCTCCCATTTCCTGTGATCTTTTGAGTGCTGAATAGAAAAAGAAGTGCTGGTCACCTAGGACATTTCTAAGAAGGAAATGGCCCTTGACCTTTGCTGTTTGGTGAATCATCTGTTCTTTTTGGAAATAGTAATGTGACCTTTGAACTATTGAGAATACCCAAACATACCTAGCATCTGGCATTTCTGTCATCTATCTCAGCATGATGAATGACCTTCTTTAGACTGTCCTCAACAATGTTAAGACTGCCCCTGAGGAACTGGGAGGCATGGAATTTCTAGAAGCTCTTGGGAATAGGCATGCTCAGGAGGACCCAGTCCAGGCTGCTGTCTAGGGATCTGCCTGGGTGATAACCTGTTCTGAGCAGCAGAAATGAGAACAGACAGGACAGGCTTTAGAAGTCGCTTTCTGGAGTGAAAGAATAACGACTGTTCTCTCTCTACCCCTTCTTGGCTCTACCACACTGCCAAAAGGATCTTGTTGACCATACTTGCTCCAAGAAAACAGGAGCCCCAACTTGCCTGCTTCTCCCTGGTTCTGCAGCCAGAAGGAGCCACAACATGCCCAGTCTACCCTCCTATCAACCGTGCAAGCCCCAACACACCTCCTTCCCCTCGGGACTAAATGCCGTGGATTGCTAACTGAGGTGTGGCCGAGTCCCTCCCTCCCCAGCTGGGACTCATCTTTTTGAAATTATATGATGCAGAAAACTGCCTGTCCTTAGGGATCTAGCACTTCCCACCTTCTGTTTTAATCTATGTCTCTCGAAATCCTGCTTCATGATTTCTGAGTTCAGTGGGGTTTTGTTCTATTTTCCTAACTTTGGAGTTTGGTCACTTTTTCCCAGCATTCTTTAAGCACTGGCATTCCTTCTGGCCCTCAGGATGATGAATCCCCTTCCTGCCCATAAGTAGATGACTACCAGTTGGCAGTTCCCCCTCCTGGCTTTCAGGATGTTATTCTAACACCTCAGGGTAGCTCTCACCTCTCAGAAGGAATAATGCAATTTGATGGCCACATAGGGTTGAGTCTCAGAATCTTCACTTTGCCATTCTCAGCCTCACAGAGCTGTCTCTTTTGTACTTGTCTGACTCCAACCGCCCCCCACCCTCCGAAAAACAGGCTTTAACCTGGAGACTGTCCTTTGGAAATACATGAAGGTAAAGTGTGGCCCGACCCCTCCGCTGAAGGCTTGACTACTCAGATCTTTGGTGTGAGGCAATCTCTGTCCCCATACACAGCCCACTCCTGGCACTCCAGGACAAGGAAGGGCAGAATGGAATGGCCCTCTCTTATCCTTTATAACTTTCAACAGACTAAAAATCCTCACGTGTACTTCTCTTCTGTGCTGTTGCCTAAACTTTCAGTCTCAAATTCATATCTTGTCTTTATAATAAATCTACTGCCCTGCTACTCAAAAAATAAACAAAAATCCTCAAGTGTCTTGAATCAAATGTAGATGACTGTTGGAATAGTCACATTGCAAAAATCTCCTCTTGGGAAATGGCTTCTGGTCCAACTTTTGCTTTTACATTGAAGTCTGGTTGGTTGCAGTGTGTTTTATGCGGCAAAACATTCATGGCCATGCCGAACCACAGCTTTGTTTTAACTAGATTTTTCAAATAGAGAAAGAGGCCATTTTCTTTGCCCTCCCTGCCTTTTCCTCAGTCTACAAGGCCAGTTCTAGAGCTGGCTTAATTTGTCTTGACAGCCTCCTGTTTAACCCTTCATGGAGAAACCTTCTCTGGCTCTGGTTGGGGGGCTGAGCCTTCCTGTCAGTAAGCTCTCTGGGAGTGAAGGCAATTCCAGATCATTTAAAGCAGCCCCACCAACTTCCGCCCATTTTTCTGATAAGTGCAGTGTTTCCATCCCTGGGCAGGCACTGTGCCATGGCAGTGGCCCAATCCTGGCCCACAGGATACACTGAAGGAAATGTGCTGGTCATGGGCTTTCTCCAGGGCTCTCCTGCCTGTAGGGGCTGGCATCTGGACCACAGGGGCTAATGTTCCCACACAGCCTTGGGTTCTGTGACTTGACTGAGCTTTGGGGTTGCATACAGCACTCCCTCCACCCACCCCCACTCCCGTGACTGTTAAACCAGCATCATTTTTATTCTGGGGACTGAAGTTATTTTGACAGAAGTAATCTAGAATTGCTGCTTTTTTGGTGGCCTGAAGTGACTCACATCCATCTCAGAAAACAGTTGTTTTCAGCTGTCACTCTGATACCCCCAGGAGGGTTTCCTGGGGATGCATACTAGTCTTTCTGAAACAGCAATGCTGTCTGGTGCTTCAGAGATGGTTTTCTGGGGCTGTGCTGAACATTAAATAAGATCATGCTTGAAGAGTTTAGCATAGGGGCTGGGGATATAGCTCAGTTGGTAGAGTGCTTGCCTCACAAGCACAAGGCCCTGGGTTCAATCCCTAGAACCACAAAAAAGAAAAAAAAGAAAAAAAAAAAGAGTTTAGCATAACACCTAAAGCTATTACCCTAGATGGATATGTATTTTATCACTAGTGCTTTGCCTATTGCCTGAGACATAATAAAATGCTCAATAAATTACTTGTGGAATAATAAGTGAACTAACTATACAGTTATTCTATAACTCAGTGTTAGAGCACTTGCCTAGCATGCCCAAGGCCCTGGGGTCTCTCACCAACCCCACAAAATAAACAAACAAATAAATGTTTTTTTGTTTTGTTTTTTTAATTCACCATTGGTGCCAGTCCAAACCTTCTCTCTGTTCTGGGACACCCTTTTATTGCAAGTCTGGCACTTTTGTTAGCTCCTTTGCTGCCTCTTCTGAATTTTTCAGGGTCCACACATTGAAACTAACTGGAGTTTAATAACTTTGGAGCCTGGGCATTACCACACTGCATCAGAAGGTTACCACAAAACCCTGCACTAGACTGAAGAAAAACTGACAATGAAGAGGGCTTTATCTCCTGTGGGCCAGGTACTGACTGTACCAGGCAATATGCTGGACAGTTTGCAGGCACACACAGTGGAACAAGGTGTGGTCACTGGATGTGTGGGTAGAGCTTCCTTAGGCTGAGGCCTGAGGACTACATAGGGCTTACTACGGGACAGTGGGCAGGGAGCAAGCATTGCAAAGGCCTAGTGTGGAAAGGGGAGAAGACCTCAGAACCATGTGAAGATTCATTTTTCAGTAAATAGTCTGCTATTAAGTGAGATAGCATTAGGGTTCTGTAACCATGTGGCTGTCACAGGGCTGAGAGGATAAGATTTGGTTGGTATTTTACCAGTCTGGCTCCCCATATGCCAAATTAGATTGCCCATCTGAAAACACCCTGTCTATCGCATGCTGTCTCCTGGCCCTGGTAGAGGCTGCTCAGAGTGCTTTCTCTGTACTTACCATTCCCAAATCTGAAAAGAAAACATAGATTGGCAGAATCCAGATGTGGGAGGCTGCCAGTACTAGGACGTGTTTGTTGATGGAGCTTTGTGTGTCCCTTGTGGGACTGGTTCTAGAGAGGATCTACAAAGCATTGCTGGCTGTAAATAAACCTCCGTTCTCTGCTTCAGGATATGCTACTTCTCTGAGTAAATCCTCCCAGCTCCATGGCAGCTCCTCTGGCTTCATGAATCCATATTGTTTTTACTTCCTTCCTTTGGTGACTGGACTTTTATATTCTCTGCAGGGAGAACCACATTCCAGGTTCTGTAATTCCTGAGGATGCCAGGGCTCTGTCACTGTTAAGTCAAACTGGCGGGTTCACAGCACTGCAGCCTGCTGCAGCTACCTCGTGCTTTAGCTGTTGGGACTTCAGTCTCAGGTGAAGGCTGGGGAATGGGGAGAGTAGAGACAGGAGAGGAGCCCTTGCCTCAGAGTTTGGTTTCTTTGGCCAGCTCTGCATGTGAACCCAAGTGGTTCTTTCCTCCCTCCCTTGTCTTCTCACATGGCTTCTTTTGACTTCTGGGCTTTATTTTTCCTTGTGTATTAATTGGACTTGAACTAGGGAGCTGCTTTCCTTTCCTAGGGCGATGCTTTCTTTTCGTCCTCCCTGTAGACTGGGAGAGTTCCTCAACTTTTTCTGCCTGAGGGATGTGTGCTGTCGTCTTCTTGTCTCTGGGCTCTGAGTTCCATGCCTCCTGGCTGATGCAGACAACTGTCTGGTAATTCATCTGCTGGCTGAGTTCATTACTTTAACCAACTGGAAGCCAGAGGGATGGATCTGTACAAGTCAAGACAGGTGTCCCCTGTACATTTTGAAATGTGACTTTGGGGGAAAGAAAGAGGAACAGTGATTTCTCATTGCTTTTACTTGTGTCTTCATTACTCCCCTTCCCCTTCCTGCCTCTAAGGCTTTGGCAGGACTCTCCTAGAGCAAGTGTAGTTGAATGATGTGACCCTTTCTTCCATCTCCTTAGCTCTGCCGTTTAAAATATACCTCATGCGTGTTTTCTGACTCTGACTAGCTTGTGATAGCTGTCATGGATACTTGAATTCCTAGTTTCTGGCTTGACAACTGGGAGGATGTGCCATATTTCTGGCTACTTCCTGAAGTCCACTGCCTCATATGGCTTTGAAGATATGCAGGCTCATTTATGCATTTGACTTATCAGATTCTCTAAGGCAGGAGAATCTTCTCACACTTGGAATAAGGCCCATGGTCCATTGGTCAGCATTTTGTTTGGAGACACCAAAAGTTGGAGCCCATGGAACCAAGTTACCCTGAGGTAGGTCAGGTGAACCTGTGTTTTGGATTTAAGAGTCCTAGCACCTCAGCTGAGTGCTCTGTGACATGTCCCATTCTTCTAACAGGGTAGAAAGCAAGGACTAGACCAGTTCACAAATGGAAACCAACTGCCAAGTTTTCCTTTCTCTTTTAGTTAATATGTAAAAGGACTAATGGAGGTGGTGGGGCGAGCATAAAGCAAAATACCAGAAGAGAAGGAAAATATACAAATATACTTCCTCTCTGTGGTTTCTGCCCCACTATCTTTTCTTCCTGAGATATGACCACAGAGCCTCAGCTAAGACAGCCAAGCCTATGTGAAATGCAGAATTCACCCTTCATCACCACACACACCCTATACCCTTCCATCTCTGGGGTCAAAAAGGCCATAAGAAGCCACAGGGAGGCTCCTGAACTTTTACTGTACTTAGGAAGCCACTGAGGTGACAAGTATTTTTCCCTCTGAAGAGACATTTGCATGTTTCATGACCAGCTTCCTGTCACTCAGGAATGGACACTGGATTAGGATTCCAGTGAATATCAGGCCTCCTTCCTCAGCTCTGCATGTTTGTCCATGAAAATGGGGTGGCAGAAAATAGGACCTTGGGAAACAGTGAGTTTGAGGCCCTTAGAGTTCACGGATCAGTCCCTTATATTGACTGGGGTGGGTAGGATG
The DNA here is from genome assembly GCF_902686445.1 of Sciurus carolinensis. Lineage (NCBI taxonomy): Eukaryota > Metazoa > Chordata > Mammalia > Rodentia > Sciuridae > Sciurus > Sciurus carolinensis. The sequence continues at coordinate 5,495,119 of NC_062215.1, read as the reverse complement.
TACCCAGATGAAGTTTTCCTACATTCAGTACCAAGAAAGCTGTCCCCTAGAGGGGAAATGTAAGAAAACTTTACAGTCCCACATTTTGTTAGTGACTAACTCTTTAATATTGGTTTCTTCAGTTGCTTCTACAAAGGGATTGTTGTTGGTCCCCTGAGAGATTGGTGCTTTTTATAAAGCAGCTGATTTATGACTCCAACCTGAACTTGATGTGGCAGTGCTCCAGGCCTGCCTCCCACCCTCCTCTACCCTAGCCCACTCCAGACCTCCTCTGTGCCCACCTGATTGGCAGGGGGTGGGTGCCTAGAAGGTGGGTTGCTAAGCAGCCTGGCTTCAGCATTGTGCCCTTGCAGTCTGGATGAATAGCTGCAGTGTTTAGAAGAGAGAGGAAATTTTGGTCTGTCTCTTAATCAGGAGGAACTCGTTTGGGGAAGGGGTTAAGCACTTGTAGTATGGTCTTGGCACATGGCCATAGCTCAGGAGGGAATTTGGTAACCCTCATGGCACCTTCCCTTATGAGAGGCACTGTGAGTAGAGTCCAGAGCTCTGTGGCTGTTCCCATGTGAAGGTCTTGTTGCAGGGTTGTTACTGTCTTATCTCTTCCCTCACCAAGCAAAGGAGAGGAAATGAGATCCAACAACTTTCTGTGAACTCAGCTTTTGCTGTTTTAATCAGCTTGTAGTCTCTTGAGATATCTAACCTTACTGGTCACTGGGAAACAGGTGTGTTCTTGCCCTTTTACATTTGGGATAACAGGCAAGGAACACCTTCCTCCTGCTGTGTCAGGAGCTTGTAATGTGGGACTTAGACTGTCGCCTTCAGCTTCTCTTCTGTTGATTTGGTTTAGATGAAGCATTTACTCGGGAGTAGTAAAGTAAGAAGTTGTCTGATAAGAAGCCTTTGTATTTAGGTTTCTGCAGGATGATGTGGGAGGAACTATTGACTTGCATTAAGTATCGAGGAGAAACTTTTCATTGGAGAGAATATAGAGCTGAAGAATGCTGCCTGGAGCTGCGGCCTCATTCGGTCACTTATTTAAAGGCATACTGTACACATGCTCTGGGGTTCTGTGAGCTGTTCCTTTATCCTTATGATAAAGACTCCTTTTTTTGGCTTAAACTAAACGTAAGGAAACTCCCAGGAGTAACTAATCTCTTGTCTCAGTCTTGGAAGTGGAATGTTGTAAAGAAGTCCCCCTTGCTTCCTTTGTGTCAGCAGTCTTGGTAATGTACTCTGGGGCACTGCCTATGCTCTGGAGCAAGAGGCAGCCAGGGCCTTGAGCTCTGCTTTTTCGGGTGTGCCGGGGTAGGGCTTCTTGGACCCAAGGGAGCAGCAGACAAGATTCAGGTCATACAGGTGGCCCAGGCAGGACTACTACTGTGTGGGCTCTCAGCATCAGTCAAAACTGGTCCCTGCTGGAAGCCATGGACGAAGACTGACACGGCACTCTGGAGTATTCCAGCTGATGTAAAGAAGAAGGGGTAGGAGGCTCTGGGATCCCAGAAGCCCCCAAAGCACTGCTCCCCATTTAGTGCCACTGCTGTGCTTTTTCCCTTCTTCTTCCATAAAAACCTCAGGCATCTCATGAAGAGAGGAACTGGCTCAGGGGCCTGATCTTACCTCTGTGTGTTATTTCTCTTCTGCAGGATAACACAGAAGTAGAGAAGCGAGATCCCCAAGAACTAGTTGGTAAGTATGCAGGAGAGCCCGGGAGCATACTTGTGAGCCTTGCCCTGTGAGCAAGCTGGCTTCTGGCCATGCCAGCCTCTGCTTCTTGGGGATTCTGTCTGCTGTGAGCATCCTCCCTTCAGACTCCCTTTTGGGGCCTTTGGGATTTTCTAAAACAACTGAGTGAGACCCCCACAAAGCAGTTCTTCATTGAAAATAATATTCATGGTTCATTTTATTGGGCTTTCCTCATTGCTAGTATATGAGGAAGGGGGTTCAGGGTCCCCTTTTAGTTGGGAGCTCACCTTGGTCTTTGCCTCTTCCCCTTGTGCCCTGGGTCCTTTCTTTGTCTTTGTTCTCTTCTTCCTGCTCCACTAGTGTTCGTGATGCTCTGGGAGTCCGCATGTGGCCCTTGCTGGAACTTTGCTTTGTCCCCAGGCAAGAATATGCCTTGAAGCCCATGAGTTTGGGGCCCTTGGGGCAGAACAATATCTGGAAAAACACATACTGGGGGGGGGGAGAATGAAGGAATTTTGGATTATGCAGAGAGGCATAAAGGGAGGGGTGAGGCAGTGGGGATGGGGGAAAATTTTTTTTTTTTTTTTTTTTTAAACAACATACCATCCACCTCCTTTGCCAACCTCAGCCTCTTAATCTCTTTAGGAAGTTCCTTAGCTCCTTTAATTTGACCATAGACTTTTTGGATCCAGAAGCCTCTAATGGGAAGTTTCCAATGAACCCAGGCCTCTCAACAGTGTCAACCCTCCCTCTCCGGCAGCTATTACCTGCTCTCCCTGCCTGTCCCAATGATGTTTACAAAGTAGATGACTACTGCTTCCCAAGGATAGCTGTAGAACCCGCCCCCATACATCCATGTTGGCATTGAAGTTTCACTCATTCTAGTCTCAAGGTTTCAGATCACACACTTGGCCAGGAAGTGCTCCTCCAGCACCCTGTCCTTTTTCCAAGTAGGATCCTTTTGTTGAGAGTGTGAGGTGGGAACCCATTCTGGTTTTCCTTAACTAATGAGCCAGAATTTGTTCATTCAGTTCATCTTCTAAGGAAGAATTGGGTAGGAATGTGACAGCTTGTTTTAGTCAGTTTTTTCACTGTTGCGACTAAAAGACCTGACAAAAACAATTTTAGAGGAGGAAAGATTTATTTAGGAACTTGCAGTTTCATAGGTCTCAGTCCATAGACAGCTGGCTCCATTCCTCAGGGCTTAGGTGAGGCAGAATATAATGGCAGAATAGTGTGGCAGAGGGAAGCAACTCACATGATGATCAGAAAGCAGAGACTGTACTCGCCAGATAAAAAAACATATTCCAAAGGCACGCCTCCAATGCCCACCTCCTTCAGCCACATCTTACCTGCCTTCATTTACCGCTCAGTTAATTCCAATTATAAAAGGTTAAGCCTTTTATAACCCAATCATTTCTTCTCTAAACTTTCTTGTATTGTCTCACACACAAGCTTTTGGAGGACCCCTAATCTAAACCATAATGCAGCTCAGAGCCACCCAGGTCCTCAGCAAAATTAGCAGCAACATGGTCTCTACCCACTAAATGCCAGGAGCATTCTCTCTTCCTTCCCCAGATGTGGCAGTAAAATGTGTCTCCAAACATTGCCAAAAGTTCTGTAAGGGGGGCAGAATCACCCCCAGTTGAGAACTGCTAATACAAATGGTTCATAGTTTTCCTGACTGACTTCCTTTACTTGGTATGATGCTTCTGAGATTCATCCATATCATCAAGTAAACCCATCATTTACTTCTTTATATTGCTAAGGAACATTCTTGTAGGGTATCCCACAGTTTGTTAGTTCATTCACCCTCAGAGGACACAAATGTATCTTTGAGCTGCACAGTTTTAAACCCTCTCACCACTTCTCATTGAGGAGTAGCTAGGTCAGCTCTTCACTGGTCATGTAGTTAGTTTAGTGGAGTGGACTCCATTCATGATGCCACACTCATCAGCTCCTCTGCCTGAACTCAGCTCCTTTTGTTAATTAACTCCTCTGGATCAGGACTTAGGTTGCTCACTTGGTGTGAGAAACATTTTCAAACATGTAGACAGCCCACCTTTAAAAGAGCAAACAAGAAAGCTGAGAATGCAACTCGTGAGGTATCTCTAGCACTATAGCTCCTGACAGAGCTGTCCATACCCATCAGGAGCCCCACAGGTACTAGGAACAGGTACTGCTGTAGCACCCCCAGTGAATTCTCCATGCCACTCATGAGCTGGAAATATCCCCCTGCCACCTGCTTATAGTCCCCCACAATACCCTACAGGCACCTTCGGGTCCCCCAGTCTTGCTACTCTCCTTGCTCCCTGCCTCTCCATAAGCCTATTGGACCAGCTGCTCCTGCTCAGATTCTTATCTGGCAGTTATGGATACTGAGGATGTTTTCTGCCATGGGTGTGCCCCAGGGGGATTTATGTTGATGCAGGCTCCTTAAATCCTGAGCTGCCCTCCCAGACCGTCCCCAGCAGAACCAGGCAGCAGCCACACATGTGGTCACTGTCTCCAGTGTCTCTGGATACACTGCTGAATATATTTCCTGGGAAGATGGTTCCAAGCTCTGACTTCTTGTAACAAGATATGCAGAGCTGATGTCATCTGTGTTGGATTCATTCTGGAACTTAGGAAAGAGAATCACTGAAAAAATCGTTCCTAAAATCTGTGCGGTAACTTTTGTTTTCCCATTTGTCCCTTTATTGTCAGTTACTTCCTAGTAATTCTCTTGTTCCTAGCCCAGAGCTCAGAGGGGTTTTCCTCCTGTCATGCTATCTACCATTTGTACCCTGGAGGGTGGTGGGGTTGCTGTGGCAACAGTGTCACACCCTATTTTTCTAAAAGGCTTTCCTGGCAAATGCCAAAGGGCACTCTGTCTCCCTGTCACATGTACACATTGTCCCTCCAGTCTTGGGAAGAACTTAACCCTCCTTGTTTATATGCCCAGTGCCTGCCAAGGCACTTGCTTTTGTTGCTCTTGTTCATGAAATATGAGGATCAGCTCTTCTGAGCTGCTTCCACTTTCAACTGTTCTCTGCAGCCTTTCTGAGCTTGTGTCTAGAACTTTTGCCCATCCCAGGTCTGAGAGGAAGGAGGAAGTCAGGATGAGGCTTGAATCCCAGCCAGAGCAGAGTGTTACCCTTGCATGAGGAATCAGGAGACAGACGGAAGGTGTGGGCAGAGAGAAGAACATAGTCCCCTTGTGGAAACTTGGGCCTGCATAGGACCTTTGATCTATGAGTCACCCAACTGTCCTCTTGTCCTCCCTCAAAATAATAGGACAGTACTCTGTCCTTGGGGTGTGTCCAGCAAAAATCCATTGATAACAGTAAAAATCAGCACATGTAGTCATGTTATAAGATTTCCCTGGCCAGGCTTGGTGGTGCAAACCTATAATCCAGCTATTTGTGAGGCTGATCTCATTTCAAGACCAGCCTGGACAACTTAATGAGACCCTGTATCAAAATAAAATTCAAGCTAGCTGTGGTGACACACACCTGTAATTCAGCAGCTCGGGAGACTGAGGCATGAAGATTGGGAGCTCAAAGCCAGCCTCAAGCAATTAGTGAGGCCCAAAGCAACTCAGCAAGACTGTCTCTAAATAAAATATAAAAAGGCTGGGGATGTGACTCAGTAGCAAAACGCCCCTGGGATCAATCCCTTGTACCAAAAAATAAAATAAAATAAAATTCAAAAAATTCTGGGGATATGACTCAGTGGTAGAGGACCTGAGTATTATGGGTGAGACTCTGGAGTCAATCCCTAGGTCATAACCTTAAAAAAAATAAAACAGGACTGCCTTAGGGTGTTTATAGCATGAGCAGGCTAGAACCCGAACAAGTAGAGTAACAAGTGGGGTCCGGGAGTGTCCCTAGCCCTGCTTCACACTGCGTTCATTACTGTAATAATGAAACTAAGCAGAGATGGAAGCACCTTATCTGCTAAGAAAACTTTAGCCTAAGTGGCACAGGTGGCATGTTAGTCCCACCTACTTAGGAGGCTGAGGCAAGGTCACTTGAATCCAGAAGTTCAAGGCCAGCCTCCACAATATAGACCTTGTCTCAAAATAAATAAATAACGTGAACGCAGCCTTGGGAGAGGAGACCCAGAAGGCTGTGCTAGCCACCCTCCACAGTCTAGGCAGCCACTTGGCCCCGGGGAGCTGCTCTAAGAAATGGGCTAACTGGGACCGGGGTTGTAGCTCAGTGATAGAGTATTTGCCTGGCCACGTGTAAGGCACTGGGTTCAATCCTCAGCACCACATTTTTAAAAATGAACAAGTTAAACAAAAGTTTTGTGTCCATGTACAACTAAAAATATATAAATAAATAAATAAAATGGGTTAGCTTTGCACCGCTGTGATTCCAGCTACTCAGGAGGCTAAAACAGGAGGATCGAATGTTTTAGGTCAACCTCAGCAACTTAAGGGGGACTGGGGACATTGCTTAGTGGGAAAGTAGCCCTGGGTTCAGTCCCCAGTACCACAAAAGGAAGAAATAAATGAGTTAGCCTGAGCACCTGGCACTTACAGTAGGTCCTCAGTATTTGTTGGATGTTTGGGCTGGGATTATAGCTCAGTGGTAGAGCACTTTTCTAGCATGTGTGAGGCACTGGGTTCGATTCTCAGCACCACATAAAAATAAATAAAATAAAGGTATTATGTCCACCTACAATATTAAAAAATATTTTTTTAAATATTTGTTGGATGGTATTGGTAGTGGCTTGTTCATTCTTTCCCTTCCTCCTGCCCTGCCCTGTTCTGCCTGCTATTTGCTCATTGTATGGTCCTTTTCATGAAGGAATGTTTTAAAGAGCACAGGCAGAATCTTATAACAAACACCGCATTGTCTGAGTGATCCAGAGCCAGGACTCTGTGGTCACCAGAGTGGCCAGAGGCTACAGGGAAGGGAGTGAGGAGAGAGGGTGAGGCTCAAGTAGGAGGCTTGGGTGGGCAGCAGCAAATCTCTGGGGGAGTTGTCCCTTGGGGTTTGTGGTTCTTAATGTCAGAATCAGGCCTTTTGTTCCCAAAAATAAGGTGGGCCAAGAGAAAGACCATAAGCTAATCACCAACAGGTAATTCTTAAAAGGGTCCTTATGCATAAGCAGTTTTAGACTCTAGGAACCCAAAACCTTGGGAATCCTGAACATGGTTTCTCCCATAGCCTAGGCAGGTCAGCCTAAGACAAGAAGGGTAACACTGAGCAGCTCTGATTTTCAGAGTTCTAGTAGAGGTGTTGTAGAGGCTACCCCGTGGGAGCTGTAGCCAGTTCAGTGAGTTGACTTGCATGTTCCTCCCAGCCATGGTTCAGTAACTTCACATTGGTAGCTTGAAATTCGCCATAGAAAGGAAATTTACACCATGGGAATTAGCAAATGCTAAGGATTGTGACTCTTCTCTCCCACTCCCACAGCTGGTTGTTAAACATTTCCCAGCACAGCAGTGGACACACTCTTCTCTTACAAGTTAACCAGTGAGATCCAGGCCCTGTGGTGCACACCTATAATCTGTCTTGGGAGGCTGAGGGAGGAGGATCACAAGTTCAAGGCCAGCCTGAGCAGCTTAGTGAGACCCTGTCTCAAAATAAAAATATAAAAAAGGGCTAGGGATGTAGTCCAGTGGTACAGTGCTTGCTTAGCAAGCTTGAAGCCCTGGATTTAATCCCCAGTGCTACCCCACAAAACAGAAGAAAAGTTAACCACTGGGACTTGGTAGTACGTGTAGTTCATCTGTACCTTCTACCTGAATTTCTCTTCTCCCAGGTTGACATGTGACTGGCTCCTGATCTCAGCTCAGGTGATACCAGAGCACCATGTTTTACCATTTGTTTCTTTTTTCCTTTTTTTCCTCACCCCAGTACTGGGCAGAGTAAACCCAGGATGCTTTACCACTAAGCTACATCCCTACCCCTTTTTATATTTTGAGACAGGGTCTCACTAAATTGCTGAGGCTGCCTCCTACCTCAGCCTCTGAAGTCACTAAGATTATAGGCATATACTACCCTACTCAGCTGGTTTTACCGTTTTCACAGCATTTATCCCTTCCTGAAAACATTTTGTATGCTGTGTTTTTATGTCATCTCTTTCCCCTGTCCTAATACCTCACCTATAGAATCTTTCTCTCTAATTTCTCAACAGCCTCCTTTTCTGAAAGGGTCCGGAACATGTCGCCTGATGAAATCAAGATCCCACCAGAACCCCCTGGCAGGTGTTCAAATCACTTACAAGTAAGCACAGGGCCTGACTGCTGAGGCCAACATGGATAGAGTGATGTGGCTTAGGTATCTGGTGGGACCATGGCAGGGAAAGGGACCAACGCTTTTTCCAAGAAACTGCCAGGTGAATGCACAAGGCCCTGGGTTCAAGTCCCAACACCACCAAAAAAAAAGAGGGGGAGAGAGAGAAAGAAAGAAAAAAAAAAAAAAACCTACCAGGTGATCTGGAGCTGCAGTCCTGGTCATCTCCAGTTAGCTCAGGAATTGGCACCTATAGCCCTCACAACCTGGTGTGCTAGCAACCCCCAGCCTGCCTTCAGCAAGCTGCCTTCAGCAAGGCCCTACATGTCTGCAGGAAAAAACATGCACATTTCCCTGTGCCCGGTTGAGCCAGTGGGAAAGTCTAGAGAGAACTGTGCTGACAAACTAAGGGTGTGTCAGACTGTAAAATAAGTTAGGCCAATGTGAAAACAGCATTTATACTTTCTTTCTTCCTACATACTGAAAATGGAACCCAGGGCCTTGCACATACTAGATGAGCATTCTACCACTGAGCTACACCTTCAGCCCAAAAGCACAGCATTTATATAGCATAAAATTTCTGTCCTCATATTCCCAGCCACTTATTGCCTACAAACCTGACCAGTGTTCATGCAGTTACTCCTTGGCTAGCAGGACTTCTGGATTTCAGCCTCTGCAGTGGCTTCTCTTTATCCCTCTGCTGTGAGTGGGACCCCGTGACAGGTCTAATACAGGGCTAATGCCCAAGGCTGGGCAGTTGTGGCCCTGGTCTACCTGATTTGCCATTGATCCTGCAGCTTCTGTTCAGTGCCTCTGGCTACACAGCAAGCCCCTGGCATCACCCAGACGGATAGATGACTAATGGAACCTGAGGCTGAAGAATGCAGCAGACCAGGGGAGGGCCAGAGTCTGGCTGAGGTGCAGCACAGCTTGTCTTCCTTTCCCGAAAGTCTCCTCTCTTTGCTGAGTTGTCTGCTCCCCAACACCCCCAGGATCAAGTCACCCTTCATGCCAGAAAACAGGCCCCAGCCTGTAAGGACAATTCCAGAGACCTGCCAGACAGAGCCAGACAGCCATTCAGCCCTCAAGTTCATAATATGCCTCCTCATTCAATCCTCCCTGGGGTAGAAACCATGGCATTCGAGCAAACAGTTTAGTTCACCTGAGGTAGCAGAACCCATCCGATGGACCTGGAAACCCAGCCAAGTCAGCTGTAAGATGAGTTCACTCCAATCTGCCCAGCCTTCTCTGTAAGGCTGCCTTTCCACTGCCCTCCGTGAGAACATAATGAGGAAAGCAGCTTGTTCCTCTAGGCGTCTCTCTTCCCTGGGGTAGTTAAGCAGTTTACAAATCTCTCAGTGCTTCTTCAGGTCCATCTCTGCAAAAAATCTGCCTTCTGACCAGGCGAGGGTGTCACTTGGAACCTCCAGCCCTGCCCATCTCCTCTTGCAGGGGAAAGGTGCCCCAAATGTTTTTCTTCTGGAGAATCTATATATTTAACTGCCAGTGAAGGGATGCTGCAGGTTGATCTTAAATTAGGTCTTACCCACCTTCCTGGATAAGACCACACTTTCGTAGGTTCCTCTGCCCACGGATCAGTTGTCTTAGAACTTTCGTTGTTGTTGTTGTTGTTGTTTTGCGGTACTTGGGATTGAACCCAGGGCCTTGTGCTTGCAAGGCAAGCAGTCTACCAACTGAGCTATATCCCCAGCCCAGAACTCTTCACTGTCACTGGGCAGCACTGTTGCCACATGGGCATCCTCTCTGGGCCAGGCAAGACTCCAGTCCTGAGGCTAGCATATAACTGGCCCAGTAGGTTAGCCTGGATCCAAGCCAGGTAATTCTACTGTTTTCCATTGAGAGCCAGGTCATGGATCTGTGGGAGAGTTTTGGTCAAATGACATGAGCTCTTGACCCTTTATTGTGACCCTTGATAAACTGGCACAAACCAGTCACCTGTGAACTGCCTCGCATAAGACTTGCTAAGGCTGGGGGGTTTAGTTCAGTGGGAGATTGCTTGCCTAGCATGCACATACCTGGCACTGAGAAAAGAAAAGAAAATTCTAGGAAGTTTGTGAGACCATTTCAGAACGCTCTACTCCCTTCAGGAGGTCACAGGTCTATTGCAATTCACAGTTTTGCTGAGGACTTAACCTTCTGTTGAAATTTTAAACCAACCAGCAATGGTGTTACACTCATAATCACAGCAACTCTGGAAGTTGAGTAAGAGGATTGCAAGTTCCCAGCCTTGGTAATTTTGTGAGACCTTGTCTCAAAATAAAAATTAAAAAGGGCTGGGATATGTTTCAGTGATCGTGTGTCCCTGGGTTCAACCCCCAGTACCAAATTTAAAATCAGTGAACACCTTAAGCCCTTCTTATAGTAATCTGGGAGCTGATAACCAGTCAGGGGGGTTGTTTCTTGTCTTCTGCATGCCTTGTCCACCTTGACCTTTATTCCTTGCTGTACTGGCCATCCAGAGGAGGTCAGAGGAAATCAGCAAGGAAAACAGACCAATCCAAGGGACTGGGGTTGTAGCTCAAGGGTAGAGCACTCAGGGGTAGAACACGTGTGAGGCACTGGGTTCAATCCTCAGCACCACATAATAAAATAAATAAATAAAATAAAGGCATTGTGTCCATCTACAACTAAAAAATTGAAAAGAAAAGAAAAAAGATCCGTCTTAAGATGGTTTATCTTGCCTGTGGGCAGCTCTGGTTAAAGACTGGGTGGAAAAAGAGAAGATGGCTGGAGTTGGGCTTCCTGGGACTCTCTTATTCATGCCACAGACTGGATTGTGGATGGGTGGGGGGCTCTGTCATATGTTCTTCTGTTCCTCTTCATAGGACAAGATCCAAAAGCTTTATGAGCGAAAGATAAAGGAGGGAATGGATATGAATTACATTATCCAAAGGAAAAAAGAATTTCGGAACCCTAGGTGAGTTTCCCATGTGTCTGCCGGTAAGTTGAGTCACTAATGTTGGATGGGGGAACCAGGAACGAGCCCTGGAGGGGCAGACGAGAGGCCTAGCTTTGATCCCTCCTGAGCCCAAAGGGGCCATCATCCAGACCATCACCCAGATCCTCCTTATCCAAAGTGCCTGTGACACACAGTCAGCTGCCTTAACCAGCTGGAAGTTTACCAGTTAGAGCCAAACTAAGCATAGGAACCAAATATGAACAACTGCCAAGAGATCTTGGCTGAAGTGGGGAGCCTGGCTCCTCTACTCTTACAGCAACACAACTTTGATTTTCTCATCTGTACAATGAGGGAGTCCACAATCACCGTAGGTTCTTCTTCCAACTCTAGAAAGTTGGTTTTGCCTACAGGTGAGAGGTTTTAGGGACAGGTTAAATATCTGGGTCTTAATCCATCTAATGGTCCAGCTAGTGACAAACCCAGGACGAAGGTGGTATGTGAACAGGTGGGACCTGTTCTGGCCCCTGCACGGGCCTGAGTGTGGTGGACCTCAACCCAGCCATACAGACTAAAGGTCAGAGACCTCTGGATTAAACAGTGCAGCCAACATCACTCTTAGTCCTTGCCCCAGCTACATTTCCATCTCTCAGAGAGGGTAGAAAGCCAAGAGTCATAAGGTCAGGTCCCCCATTAGGAAACTTACTTAGAGCTAGATGGCGGGCCTTAAGAATTTCATCTCTTAGTCTCAGAGACTCATGGTTCCAATGCCCTGTAGACCTGGGACTAGTGCCTGCTCACTGATGATGCTGTTTTCTTTTCAGCATCTACGAGAAACTGATCCAATTCTGTGCCATTGATGAGCTGGGCACCAACTACCCAAAGGTGAGTCCCACGTACTGCGGCTGGAGGCTGAAGTGTGTTCCCAGGACTCTGTGCTTGTTCCACTGGATTTGACCTAGAGCCACAGAAAGGTCCATGTAGCAGCACTACAGATTGAAGAGCACAGGCCCCATCTCTGTTGTTTTTGAGTCCCTGTTGTTCTGAAATAGTTTAACAAAGAAACGGCAGCAACAGACCTGATCTCTGACCACTTAGAACCCAAGTGTACACTTCTCGTCCCCATTGGCCAGCCAGTGGTGGTGTTACTGAGCCAAGAACTTTGTCACATCCATGTTCTTAAGCTTTTTCTGGCTACCCATGGCTGGAGATCAGGGATGATAGCTTAGCTATCAAGCAGGCAGGGGGCTCCAGGCCAAAAAGGTCTATGGAAAGACTCTTCAAGTCATTGTTACCTGGTGGTCTCTGCTGATTGCAGCTTGACCTTTTCTTTTTCAGGATATGTTTGACCCCCATGGCTGGTCTGAGGACTCCTACTATGAGGCATTAGGTAACCTGCCTTCCATCCACCCATCCTCCCACTCGTCCCTCTACCCATCTATTCATCCATCCAGTCAACCAGCCAGTGGTCCAGGCCACACATATTACAGGGTCTTCTCTATGTCATGCCACATCTAAGGGGCTGTTGATTCCAATCTTGAATGAGACAGATCTCATCCATAACTTACAAGACTTAAATATAAGTCAGGCATGGGGGCGTACACCTACAATTCCAGCTACTTTAGAGACTAAGGCAGAAGGATCAAAAGTTCCAAACCATTCTGGGCAACTTAGCACAACCTTCTCAAAATTTAAAAATTCTTTTTTTTTTTAAAGGGCTGGGGATATAGCTCAGTTGGTAGAGTGCTTGCCTCCCAAGCACAAGGCCCTGGGTTCAATCCTTAGCACTGCAAAAAAAAGGGGGGGGGGGGGGGCTGGGGACATAGCTCAGAAGTAGTAGAGCATTTCCTAGCATGTGTGAGACCCTGGGTTTAATCCCCAGTACCACACATATAAAAACGTAAATATAACAAAGAAAACAGTTAAACCAATAATTCCAACACTAATGGGTATTGAGATGAGGGGAGCGTTGGGTGTGGTGGTGCACGCCTGTAGTCCCAGTGACTCACCAGGCTCAGACAGGAGTATCACAGCTTCAGGGCCAGCCTGGGCAACTAAGCAATACCCTATCTCAAAATTAAAAGGACTGGGAATATAGCTCAGTGTCAGTATGCCCCTGAGCTCAATCCCCAGTATGGGGAACAGGGCTACCCAAGGGAATCTGGGGAGGGGTTGGTAAGCAAGGTCATCTGTCCTGGCTCAAGGGCTAGGAAAGCCCTGCTAAGGAAGCTGTGTTGGAGCTACAGTTGTCTGGAGAGGTGTAGGAGCCAGACAGATGGGGGCAGAATGTGCCAGGCAGGCTGGGGTGTGTATGCTGAGGCCAGAGGGATTTCAAAGCGTCCAAGCCTTCAAGCTATAGGTCTTAAGCCAACAGCTCATGGTCCAATTTCTGGCCTATAACTGTTTTGTTTGGTCCACACAATTTTTTTCTATTAATTTGAATTAGTTGCAAACATTTTGTATAAAACTCCATAATCACAGCTTTTCTTGGTCAGTAGGACAGTGGTCCCCACATTCCCAAGGCGAGCAGTCCCTGGAGCCGAGGAGTAACTAAACCTTCCAGACAGGATATGCAGACTCCCTTGGGTTGAGGCGTCTGCTCTACGTTGACCAAGGGGTGGCATTTCATTTTGCCTAATGCAAAAGAGCTCTAAGCCCAAAAAGACCTTAAGATCATCAAAAAGAATACAGTGCCCAGGGCAGCGGTGGGACTAGGCTCCATAGGCTACAGTTGCTCCAGGCTTCCTTGTAACACCCAGTCTTCTCTCTAGCCAAGGCCCAGAAGATTGAAATGGACAAATTGGAAAAGGCCAAAAAGGAGCGAACCAAAGTAAGTGGTGACAGACCTGCAGGATCAGAAAGGCAGGCATTTGGTGTGCGGGTCCTACTGGCTGAGCCAAGAGCCCCCAGCTCCTCCACCCTCTCTGTCCCGCACTTGTCGCCTGCTAAGGCTCTGAGCAACCTAGGCCTGGCCTTCTGCCCTGAGCAGGCTGCGGCCCAACCTCTTGACTTGGCTTTTAGAAGCTTCCCACTGTTCCATTCTGGGTGTTTTATAGTTCATGCATTATGCCCCTCCCCACTCACAACTTCAGAACCCAGGTGGCTTTTTCTCTTGTGGGTCATTGGGTCATCAGTGCCCTCCCTGATGTGGATGGAAGGAAGTATTTCCTTCTGAGTGTAGGCACCCCAGCCTGCTCCAGTCATTGCATTTCTTGACCTGCAGAACTGACCTCAGCAGCCTGTTTGGGTGCTTCCCTGTAAGTCCCATGTCTGATGGCCAGGTGAACTCTCATTTTAGAACACTTGAGTACCACTTCTTCCCAGTAGTGTGGTCTGGGTTCTTCGTAAGCATCAATTTAGTTCTGAAACTATAACATCATCCTCTGGGCACAGTACCTTTATAACCAGAGCCTCCAACCGAGAAAGCTGGGTATGGAACACCAGCTCCTCCCACCTCTGGTTAGACCTGGTCAGTCTCACAGCAGCTGCGACCCCCAGGACACTCCCCTCACCCCCAAGCAGAGTGGCTGCAGGGCCTGGATGCACTGGTGGCCCTCTCGAGGCCCTGGCTGGTGGGAGCTGGTGAGGGGATAATCTGGTTTCTCATTCTTAACCCTTGATTGAATCTCCCTTCTCTCTCTTTCCCTCTCCCTTCCAAACCCCAGGCTTATTGCAGGGACGTGTCTGCAGCGCCTGGGGACCGGAGCTGTCCTTCCCCTGTGCGGGCGGGCACCGCCTCCTGGGTGTGAGGAGGAGGGGCCTGGCCAACCGGTTCTGGGCATGTGAGGTGGGGTGGTGGGCAGGGGTGCCGGGCATGCGCAAATCCTGTGATGCCGGGAGGGACTGCCGTCTGCTGGGAAAGCTCTTTGAAGAGTGGTGAAAGTCCCTTCGGGCTGTTCCCAGGCACCTCTCCCTCCCCAGATGCTCATAACTGAGGTGACTTTCAATGCCTCTTTGTGTACTGCCAAATTCCTGTCCCCCTGGAGCAGATGGATGGCACAGGAAATAGGCACACAGCTCTGCATTGGCCTTATTTTCCTCTCTCTCCCCTCTAGATTGAGTTTGTAACGGGCACCAAGAAAGGCACCACTACCAATGCCACGGCCACCACCACTACTACTGCCAGCACGGCCGTCGCAGGTAGGATGGCTTAGACCAGCTCTGCCCGGACTGGCCACACCAGTTTTGCAAGGGTTTCCTGGGCCCATGTGGGGCTTCCCGGGCCAGGGCCCTTGCATTTCTGCCCTGAGGGGATGGAATGCCCTGCTTTTGGTTGGTCTTGTTCTGATTCCTCTCCTGCACTGTCTCTAGATGCCCAAAAGAGAAAGAGCAAGTGGGACTCCGCCATCCCAGTGACCACAATAGCACAACCCACCATTCTCACCACCACTGCCACCCTGCCAGCCGTTGTCACTGTCACCACCAGCGCCAGCGGCTCCAAGACCACGGTCATCTCGGCTGTGGGCACCATCGTGAAGAAGGCCAAGCAGTGACAGAGCCGTGCCAAGGCTAGACTGTGCAGCCTAGTGGCTGCTGTATATTTCAGAACTGAGACCTGCTCCCCAGGTGTCACCTGAGAGGAGCCTCTGTGTGGCATTCCAACCAGAAGGACATTGTAGCAGAGGCAGAGGACATAGTGGATAGGGTCTGTCTGTCCGCACACCAATTAAAAGTGTCGTGTCCTCCTATCCCAGCATCTGGGGTACGCTGACCTCTTCCCACGGTCTGTTTTCAGGCAAATGTGAAGCTCAAATGCCCCTCCATCTTCTCAGTCAGGATAATTGATTGTCTCAGGATTGACATGGGGTGACAGAAGCCTATGGCATGCTCAGAGGGGTGCCCCAGTAACCTGATGGTTCTCATTGTACACCTCTCGGTGGCGTGGGCTAGTGGGAGCCCAGGGAGCAGTGAGACCTTCAGTTCCTCTGCTCCCTTGGTGCAATGGAGCACGCCACAGGCTTTCAAAATTAGGCCAGGTACCAGAACGGCTGGGTGAGACCCCCAGCATGTCCAAGGAGGGGGTTGGTATGGGCACCTGGCCAAGGCCGCCTAGTCCCTCAGTGCCCAGCGAGCACAGCCAGCGGGATCTGCAGTGGGGGAGATGAATCACCTCCTGCTCTGGCGGCAGCAGTTCATTGTTTATGTGAAAGCCCTGCTCCTGGGGGAGCTGCTGCCACCCCACCCTTCCTCTGTTGTTATCTCTGCCCAGCAGCAGTCTCTGGGCAACACCAGTGGCTGCCCAGCTTCTCTTAGAGCCGAGACAGGTTTCCCAGCCACCACCGGCCTGTGAGTGCAGGGGCCAGTTTGCCTTTGAGCTCTCCGGCAGCTCTGCTCCAGCGGAAGGGCTGAGTGTCAAAGAAGGAAGTCAGGCTGTGAAGAGCTCTGGCTTCCATGGGCCTGGCATAGACTGAGAAAGGTGGTCTTGAAATCGATGTCTGGTACTGTTACATGATCAGTATATATCAGGAATGTGACAGCTGTCCCTAATGTCCCCAAAATAAAAACAATCACACTTGCCCCCTCCTCTCCTTGAAACTTGGCCACCCTGGGGGGAATTGCTGCTGCCTACTCATCCCAAGAGGGTCTCTGTAAAGGCACCCTGCTCCCAGCCTCTGGGGGTTCCCCCATAGCCAAGGATACTAGGAGTTCTGGTGGGAGGCATAGCAGCAGGGAGACTCAGTGACAAGTGCAATGGCCATCTCTGGTCTGGAGTCCCAGCCTAGAGCAATGTGGTCTGTATGCCCCTCTGTCAAATCACAGTAATAAAGCTTCATGCCGAGATTGGAGGAACCTGAAAGAAAAGCTTTCTAAACTGTAAAGTACTCTGCAAGTGTCTGCTGTTGACCAATCCAGCTTCTTTTTGCTTTAGGAGAGAAGCAAACCCTAGAAATGACTAAATCAGCCAGGGCCTGAGGAGTTGCCAGCAAGGCCACCTCCCTTTAGGGCCTCTTTGGTAGAGCAGGAAGTGGACTGAGGCGAGTCTGCCCCCAACCCTGCCATTGAGCTGCCCAGCTGGAGCAGCAGTAACTGCAGTGGGGCCTGGGGAGTGGACACAGCTGAGCTAGCAGCTCCAAGCTGAGAGTGGTTCCACTTCCTAGAAGCCAAGTGAGTGGGTAAATCTCAATCCCTCAGAATGACTGTTCAATATAAAAGGTGTCTGCCACCTTAGTCCCACTAAGGATGGTGTCTGGAGACTGGTTGTCCTGTTACTAGGGACCAAGGTTGTTTCTAACCTCTAGTCACAAGGAGAATGCAAGCTGTCCAGGGTCTCTGCCCCCACCCCTTTCCTGTTTCCAATCTTGAGCAATGACATCATGGTCCATGCAGATTCCATCACTGCACTGGGAACCTGTGCTGTCCCCCACACCCTTGGATCACTTCAGAAGCCCCTCCGCCATCCCCTTTATTACTGCCTTTGTTCAGGCCTTTGTCCCTCACACCTGTCTCCCCAGTCCCGCCCAAGCTCCAGTCTGCCTGCAGAGGAAACTTGTTATACCCCAGCTCTTGCCTCGTTACACACTGCATAGCGAGGTCTGCACTTCAGCATGGCATGTCCGGCCACCAGCTTCCCACCGCTCCACACCCCACCCACTGTGCTTGGCAGCTCCCTCACCATGTGCTTTCCCTGCTGTGCCTCTGCACTCCTTTCTCAGTGCTCTCAGAAGACATTCTCTGCCTGTGGCTTCTGCCCACATACCTATGGGCTGAGACCAATAGTGACCTTGTTATTGTGAGCAAGGAAGGCAGTCACAAGAAACAGTGTCCCAGGTGCCTGCCGTGAAATACAGATTTGGTGATGCAGTGGAGAGATGGAAGGAGAGGTAAATTAGTGGTCATCCAAAGTTGTAGTCACTAGACTTGAGTCTGACCCACCATGCCAGTGCTCACTGCAATTCATGCATGGGTTTAATTGAAAAGGACTACTGTAGATTGACTGTATGCTGGCAATCCTGGAGGCTCAGCCATAGGAATAGGGGGCTCTTTGTCCTCTATTTTGTGCTTGTTTTGATTTTGGAGACAGGATCTCACTGTGTCGCCCAGGCTGGCCCCAAACGATTGGGCCTACGCAATCCTGCCTCAGCCTCCCAAATAGCTGGGAATACAGGCACATGCCAGCACACCAGGCTCTCATTTTTTGTATGAAAATATGTATGCTTGAAAATCTCTATGGTAAAAATTTGGTTTTGGCCGACCACTGTGGCATACACCTGTAATCCCAGGGCTCAAGAGACTGAGGCAGGAAGATCCCAAGTTCAAAGGAGCCTTAACAACTTAACAAGGCCCTGTCTCTAAATACGATTTTCAAATAGGGATGGGGTTGTGGCTCAGTGGTTAACTGCCTCTGGGTTCAATCCCCAGTACCCCAAAAAAAAAAAAAAAAAAAAGTTTGTTTTTTTATGGTGCTGGGATTGAACCCTGGAGTGCTCTTGCCACTGAACTACATCCCAGCCCCCCAACACACACACACTTTTTAAATTTTGTTTTGAGACCAAATCTCACTAAAATTCCTAAGCCGACCTTGAACTTATGATTCCCGTCTGCTTCCTGAGTAGTGGGATTACAGATGTTGCAGATGAGTGCCACCTCACCTGGCTATAGTAAAAGAAGGCAAGGGTGGGGGGTGTTATTGAGCCATAAGAAAGAATGAGGAAGATCTCCATCAAAAGATTTGCAGTGATCTTCAGGAGAGATTAAATAAAGAGGCAAGGTGCAAAACAGTGCTATAGAGAAAAACAATACAAGAATAAAGTCAAAGAAATTGGGGCTCAGTATATAGCTTACTGGTCGTGCATTGATCCTGGATGGGTTCAATCCCAGCACCAAAAAGAAAGGAAGAAAGAATCCCTAATGGTAAATTCAAATTGGAAATATAAATATGAACTCATGATTCTTAAGTATAATAAATTCCCTATCTCTTTCCATCAAAAGGATGTAGAAGCCCCAGTAGGAACACGTGTAACACCCAGATCTTGATTCCCCTCAGTGCTCCTTGAAGAAATGGCTGAGTCAAAATCTAATTGCGGCTGGAGCACTTTGTTCCAGAAAGCATCTATTTCAAAAGGTCAACGGAACTGTTTTGAAGATATTTCCCACTGATCAAATGTGGTTAAATGTGAACATTAAGAAAAAATTACTGCAATGGATTGTAAACTATTGGGTAAATAAAGATCCATTCATCCATATTTGAAAAAAGAAAAGAAAAATGTATTTGCCACCATTAGAACTAAATTATGTGTTAACTCCTTACTCAGAAATTGACACTGAAAAGAAATTGCCCCTCATACAATGTGGATGGCATTGTGAAATGGTAAAACTGCTGTGGAAAATAGTACAGTGACCCTCCAGTTAAGAGAACCGGCCAAGTTACATACCACACCTGTGGTTTCACCTATTAGGATCACTTGTGTTCAGGAGCTTGAGGCTAGGAGGGCCGGTCTCAGAAACAAACAAAAAAGGACTGGGGATGTAACTCGGTGGTAGAGTGCTTGCCTAACATGTTCAGGTCCTGTTTTGATCCCCAGCATGACAAAAAAATGTTCAAATAAAGTGAAAATGGTATGTTTTATGTAACTAAAAAGGAAATAAGCACACCTATAATCCCAGTGGCTCGGGAGTCTGAAGCAGAAGGATCACAAGTTCAAGGCCAGCGTCAGCAATTTAGTCCCTAAGCAACTTAATGAGACCCTGTCTCAAAATATAAAATAAAAAGAACTGAGGATGTGACTCACTGGTTAAGCATCCCTGGGTTCAATCCTCAGAACTGAAAAAAAAAAAAAAAAGGTAAATTTTATGTTATGTGACAAAAACAAAATGGTGCTGGGCACTAGGCATGGTGGTACACACCTGAAATTCCAACTCCTTGGAAGGCTAAGGTGGGAGTGCAAGTTGGAAGCCTCAGCAACTTAGCAGGACCCTATCTCAAAATTTAAAAAAGGATTGGGGATGTTGCTCAGTAGTAAAGCACCTGCCTAGCAAACATGAAGCCCTGGGTTCAAACCCCAGTACCAGGGGCAAAAAAAAAAAAAAAAAAAAAAAAAGGAAGAGAAAGAAAACCTATTAAACATAGAAAAGTAAACACAGAAAATAGTCATTTTGCAACCCTAAAGAAATACTTCAGGCCATGGTCACCAATGGGTGCTAAACATTCAGAAATGTCTGAGCATTGTGCAGGGTGACAAAGCATTATCTAGATCACTGTTAATCACTAAATGAAAAATGGTGTTTTCCTACTAGAAGTTACAGCCATCATCACTTCCTTACCCTGATGACTGACTTGAGCATCCCTGATAGGCATTAGACATCAAGTGCCACTCATAAAACACACACCACCACCTGTAACCAACCTTGCCCAAAACATGTAACTCAAATCCAATTGGACCTTTAGGCCCAACCTCCCTTTTACAGGAGGATAAGAGAACAAATCCAATGACACTTTGAGGAAACAAGCAGGCAAATCCAGAAAGGAGCATTCTGCAGGACACGGGCATCTCTTTAAAAGATCAGTGTGGGATCCGGGTGGGAAGACTAGTTTGGAGTAAGAAAGAGAATGATCAAATGCAATGAGTGACATGAATGGGCTCAGATTCGGAAAGAAACAATTGACATTTTGGGACTGCTAAGAAACTTTACAGACTGTCTCAGATTTCCCCCCCACCCACCCCACCACTGCAGATTGAATCCAGGGGTACTTTACCACTGAGCTGCATCCCTAGCCCTTTTTACTTTTTTTTAATTTTGAGATAGGATCTTGCTAAATTGCTGAGGCTGGCCTGGAATTTGCAATCTTCCTGCCTCATCCTCCTGAGTCCATGGGATTATAGGCATATGCCATCACAAGAGTCCCAGATTATTTAATAAGCATGTTGTGATTAATTTTGTTAGGTGATATCACAGTTCTTGAGATTGTGTGATGTTTGGGCCTGTTCTAGGGAGATGCATGCTAAAGTGTGGAAGGATGAAATGTCAGCACATATACAACTCAAATCCAAATTAAAAATATGAACCTGTAACATATAAATACAGCAAATGTGGCAAATATCACTCTTGAGTCAAGGTGGTAAAAATAAAAGTGATTTTTGTACCTTTCAATATTTTTGTATGCTTGAAAATATTCAAAGTAAAAAGTTGGGGAAAATCAGAATTCCAAAGGCCTATAGGGGTGAGGAGTGTTGCTTAGTGGTAGAGAACTTGACTAGCATGTGCAAGGCCCTGGGTTCTATCCCCAGCCCAGCAAATAAATAAGTACTTAAACACATACATTCATAAATGAAAGAAGGGCCTAGTGAGCAAGCCCGTACCTCTGTGGAGAAAACAGACTCCGTGATTATTCATCCAAGAGACCTTCCCTTGGCTGGAGCATGTGG
The DNA here is from genome assembly GCF_902686445.1 of Sciurus carolinensis. Taxonomy (NCBI): domain Eukaryota; kingdom Metazoa; phylum Chordata; class Mammalia; order Rodentia; family Sciuridae; genus Sciurus; species Sciurus carolinensis. The sequence goes on along the minus strand of NC_062215.1, from coordinate 5,473,922 downwards.
TTGACTGTTCTCTAGACAGGACACTCGCCTTTGTTGATTACGTGTACCTTGTCTGTTGTTTAACTTGTTTACAAAGGCATGCACCCCTCTACCAATAGGTGATGTACATTACCAAGCCCAGCAGAGTGGTTCAACCAGCACATGGCTGGAAAATACACAACCCATTTTGAAGATCCATGGTTCAAACTGCAGGCTCCACAAAGTAAGTGTGTTTCATTCAGTGTGGTCTCCCTACCACGTTGCCTAGGCAGTTATTAAATGCATGTAAAATAAACAAGTGATTGAACTAATGGAAACAACTCTGGCCTACTGGAAACCACAGGGGAGTTGGCAGTAGCAGTCCAAGGATTGTGATATCCGTTGTGTTCCAGGGGCCTCACCTACTTCTCTTGTAGAGCCTCGAGAAGGAAGCCCCCACTCTGGCCCTAAAGCAGTAGAGTGAGTCAGTGGAGTTTTATTTCATTTTTATAAAATTAACATGTAGGAGGCTGGGGATGCAGCTCAGTGTGGTAGAGTATTTGCCAAGCATATGTGAAGTCATGGGTTCAACCCGAAGTACCACACTACCACAAAATTAGCAGGTTATATAATTAATGATTCTTAACCTTTTGTGGGTCGGTAACCTATTTGGGAATCCAGTGTAAGCTCAGCATCCCCTTCTAGCAAACTCACACTCCTATATCAAATATACCATGAACTTCTCACACAATCTCAGATGGTTCATGTGCCTGCCCTGGCCACAGGTTCACATGCAGCTCCAGGTAATGAATCCCTGCATTCCAAGAAGCCTGAAGAACCTCATGGTTCATCCTAGCAAAGCTGCCCCAGGGTGGACACCTCATGTCACTCAGCTGCTGCTAGGTATTTTCAGAAGGATTTCCCAATAAGAGGAAGAGGCTGTTGAGCCCCTTGGAGTCTGGGGCATTGCCATCTCTGGGCCTGAGTCCTCTTTAAGAAGTTCCTCAATCCCCCACCTACAGTGGGATGTATGTGCACCCCAGCCTCCAGTGAAGGATGCTGGTTGACACAAGCCTCTTGGCCAGGCTGAGTTTGGCTGCTCTGAGCCACTGCTTTGTTCTCCTACTTTCCAGGGTGATTGGGTGCCTGATGGAGTGGCTCAGATCCACGGGGCACTGTGCTGGCATGGTAGGTGCAGACATGAGCGCTATAGCCACAGTGGGGCTTCTACAGTGTTCCCATATCCAGGAACCAGCTTCTCTGAGCAACTGGCCTGTGCAGAATGGCTCAGACGACTGAGCAAGGTAGCTGATGGGCAAGAATGCTGACTATGGCTCATGCATTTGCATCAAGCATTTCCTCAATCTTGCTGAGAGTTGGCAGCACATGGATCCGTTTATAGCTGAGAACACTGAGGCTCAGGGAGGCTGACAGTCCCATACAGTTCAACTGCACTTTTTTTGAGTACCTGCTATGCTCCAAGCATTGTGCTAGGTACCAGGGTAAAAAGGATTTATTTGCCAGAGAGCATCTGCTCTTGAGGTATATAGTCATTTCAAACTAATGTGGCAAATGCATGAAAAAGCCACAAACAGGGCTGAGGTCGTAGTTCAGTGGTAGTGCACATGCTTAGCATGCACCAGGCCCTGGATTTGATTCCCAGAACACATTAAAAATAAATTCTTGGGCAGGTGGCACAGGCCTGTAATCCCAGCCTCAGGAGGCTGAGGCAGGAGGATCCCAAGTTCAAAGCCAAACTCAGCAACTTAGTGAGGCCCTGGGTAACTTAGTGAGAATTTGTCTCAAATAAAAATTAAAAAGGCTAAGAGCCCCTAGGCTCAATCCCAAGTACCCCGTCCCAAAAAAACAATAATAAAGGCATGCCCCAAGAACTATGGGGACACATGACCCAACCCAGGGTGTGGGGAGGTCAAGAGAGGTTTCAAGGAACATGTGACATCAGCACAGTATCTTCAAGAATAAGGATAAATCAACCAGGTGCATTGACTCACGCCTTTAATCCCAGTGATTTGGAAGGTGAGGCTGAGGCCAGAGGTTCCCAAGTTCTGGGCAATTTAGCAAGACCCAAGGTGGGGAAAAGGTAAATAAAAAACTGGGGATGTAGTGATGGTTCCAGGTCTGAATCCACAGGGTTTAGGAAAACAGGTGCCAGCAGTTCCGTGCTCTCTGGCATGGCTAGCAGAAAAAATATAGTGAGTTGGGGTCTTGGAAGCCTCCACAGTCTCCGCGTTGAACACGTTCACCCGATAACCAGTGGCACTTGAGAGAAAGCCTCAAAAGAATGACTGGAGAGATCAGACTTGTGACAGCTTGTCAAGGACAACCGTGACAACCCATGAAGTGCCTACTCCATGCCAGGCGGTGCTGATCTCTTGATAGCCTCTATTATTCACAAGTTAAGGGGATTTAAATAACTGGCTCAAGGAAGCATAGAGTACCCAGCCCTTGCTCCGCGCTCGCCCTGGACCCACCTGGGGGGAAGGCTGAGAGGACCCAGTGAATAGCAGAGCAGAGACTTGGACGGGTCTCCCGACCGACCGACCGGCCGCAGCAATCCCTGAGCCCATCCCTCGCGCTAGCACTGGGAGGAAGGAGAGTGGTGCGCGCCCCTGACGACCGTCGGGGCAGCCGCCCGAGCGAGGTGGCTCTCTGCCCAGAGTCGGGGCAGGAGGGCGCCCGTCCAGGCTCGCGGCTAAGAGGCCGCCTCCGCTGGGGCAGCCCGGGCCCCCACCGGGAGCCGGAGGGGTGGGGAGGCCGGGGCCGGGGCCGCGCTGCAGGACGGGTGGCTCCTCCCCTGGTCCCGCCGCCGGGGCTCTGGGCGCAGGGCCGAAGCCGCGGGTGCCGCAGCCCTTTCCGGGGGGCGGGCCTGGCGGCGGCGGCTACAGCGGCTCCTGCCCCGACAGGTGCGCGCGGAGCGCAGGAATGCGGCCCGCCTGACTCACCAGCGCCTCCTTCCCACCTGCGCCGCCCGCTCCATAAAGCGCGCCCCTCTCTCCCCGCCCGCCGCTGCCCTCCGGACCGTCTCGGCCCCAGGCGCCCCAGCCGGACCGCCGAGCCCAGCCCAGACGCGGAGGGCGCAAGTTGGCGCCGAGGTAGGTGCAACCAGCCGCCGCGGGGCAGGCGCCGGAGCCCCGGGCGCGGGGCGGGAGGGCAGGGGCGCCGGACTGACAGGGAGAAAGTGAGTGCCCACCCAGCCGGGGCGGCCGCGCTGAGGAGCTGCTTTGAACTTTTGTTTCCCCTTCTTCTCCCTAAAGGCTGGTAGGCCCTGGTTCCCTCTGCCCACGCTGCCCAAGGCAGGTGCCCAGCGGCCCGGGTGTGCCCAAGGCACTGCCGGGAGCAGAGGGCAGGGGCAGCTGGAGAAGGATGGCCACTGGCCATCGGTTCTCCCGCTAGAGGAGGGAATTGGGTGGATGTGCGGGAGAGGTGGGCAGAGGCCCGTTCTGGCAGGCCTCCTGCGTCGAACCCCGCTAGGGTTTGCAGAGAAAGTGGGAGAGCAGGCACGCTGAGAGGCAGGCGCCCTCCCTGTTCCTTCAGGGTGTGGGGAGTCCCTGATTTTCCTCTTCTCTCGGCCAACCACATGCCTGCTCTCTTCCCAAAGTTGGCTGCAGATGTCCTTCCTCTGGGAACCTCTTCTGACCTCACCTAGCAGCCCTAGGGTTGTGCCACCCCTGTCACCTCCTCCCCACAACTGGGGTGGCCCTCTGACTGTCACTGTGGTTCAGGAGCTCCAGATAGCTCTCACGGGCAAGGACAGTGTTCCTCCTCCTCCCTGCCAGCCTTGCCACACCCTGAATACAAGGAGGGGGCTCTGCTCTCCTCCACAGAGCTGGAAGTGAAGGCTGAGTCTTCATGGGGCGTTGGAAGGGAGAGAGGCTAGCCACAGGGTCAGCAGAAAAGGAGTGACTATCTTCTTAGCCCTGATTTCCCAGAACCACCAGGCTTCTCACAGCAGCTGGCTCTGAGGGTGAAGGCCTAGGCTCTTCCAGATGGAAGAGCTATGGTGGACAGCAGCAGGCATGCCTGGGTGGTCCCATAGGCAGGAGGCACTGGGGAAACTCTGAGCCCGTGGGGGAGGCTGTGCATGCCCCAGTGTGACTCCATTCAGGCGGCAGCCCCACACTCCAGGGATACAGCTCATACAAGAAGTCCTAGCAGTACTGGTGCTGGTGGTGGCCTGGAGAGCGGTACCCTGCGTCTGGGCCCTGCTGGCCCTGGCCACGTAGTTCAATAAACCCACAATCTGGGCTGGGGAGATAGCTCAGTTGGTAGAGTGCTTGCCTTGTAAGCACAAGGCCCTGAGTTCGATCCCCAGCACCCCAAAAAAAAAAAAACCCACAATCCTAACTTATGTGAAATCTCCTGGTTTCCAAAATTGGTAACTACTTTTAAAACGTTTAAAACACAAGTTGAATCAAATGCAACACTGAGTGCCTATCTAGACCCCTGACTGCCATTTTATAGCCTCTGAGTGTAACTTGGAGGATCCATGTGAGGTCTGCGCTGCCTGGGTCCCGAGGGAAGCACTAGGGCCTTTTGTGCCTCATCTCTCACCTGGGAAATGGGCACCTGCAAGCCTCTTCCTCTGGGGCCCTGTGTAGATTCACTAGCAATCCTGTGCATGAAGTGCTGGGTGCATGCGCCGTGTGTAAGTCAGCCCGTGTGCCATCTGTGGACACGTGGTAGGTGAGTGGGCTGGGCTGGGCCCTCCAATGCCTGTACCTGCCTAGGTAGTGGTGCCCCAGGGGGACTGAGGCCCCAGCCTGTATTGTTTAGCATGTGGGTGTGGTGCCTCTACCCCGAGGCTGCAAGAAATCATATCCTGGCTGACTCAGGGCTCTCCTCTGAGCCACTACCCTGGTCGGGCAGTACCTCCCTGCTGGCTCTGCCTGTGGATGTGTGGAGCTGCTGTACCTGGGAAGGAGGGGAAGTGCCTTCCTCCGGATCACCTGAGCAGGCTGCTGCAGCACTGCAGGGGGCTTTAGACCCCCAGGTCCTGCCCCACAGGAGGAGGGCTGAGAAGGGATTCAAGGAGGATCAGTGGGCATGGTGTCCTCTGGGCCCGTGGGAGAGCTGGCCCTAGAGAAAGAGGTGTGGCCCTGGCCTTTGTCCTCTGCTTTGCAGGCCCAAGTGTTCCTGTGGCCAGCTTCTTCCCTTCCCCAAACTTCAGGCTACCAGCCTTTCTAAATGCCTTTGGGATGCCTGCGTCCACCCTGAAGGTCACTGATAAGTTGAGATAGTTTAATAGTGATAGTTGAATAGTGAGGTCACACTGTTCAGGGGCCCTGAAAACTCAACTCTGGGGCCAGGAGAAGTATGTGGAAGGGCAAAAGGGCTTAGAGCCCACCCTGATGGGGCAGCGGCCAGCACAGAGCTCAGCAATGTAGAGAGAGCCATCTCACCCCAACCCTGGCCCTAGATACTGGGAAGGGCCCCTCTTCTCCTGACAGTGAGCTGGGACAGGGAGGGCAAAGGCCGAGGGCCCCCTCTAGAAATGGCTCCTTTATTGGGTGACCCTAACCCTGCCAGGCTGGCCAGACCTGACTAGGCCCATTGAAGAGCAAAGGCAGAATAAGCTCTGCCCTGCCCTAAGGGAGACCAGTACCAAGAGACCTGCTATTGGCACATGCTTGGAGCCGAAAGTCTCAAAGACCAGAGAGGGCCTCCTTATGCAGGGTATCTAGCCCCTGCAGAGATGGCAAGGAAGGGGCAGTGGAAAAGATGGGAGTGACATCCTTGGGCTCTTGGTAATCACCACAGCCCTCAAAGACTGAAAGACTGTTTCCACATCTGCACATTAGGGAGGTCTTGCCCCTCTGCAGAGCTCTGATGGAGATCCAGGGGTCTGATGGCACCAACCAGGGAAGCAGAGATGCCATGTGTCCATTTTTGTGGTTTTAGCAGGAGGAAGAGGATGGCAGGGCCACATTCCTACCCATGGGCCAGGCTACTGCTGGCAGCTCTGCTGAGTGTCAACCTTCCTGGGGACACAGGTGAGTCCACAAGGCCCTGCAGCCCCCTCTGGGCAGGGGCACCATTTTAAGGCATTGCCCACTCACAGGGCCTCTCCAGACCCTCAGCCATCCAACAGCCAACCACTGCACACCTCCAGGGCTGGAGAACTTGAGACTCTGTGCCGTACATCTTGGAGAGCTATAGCCCTGCTAGGTGACCAGGCACTGAGGGAAAGGAGCCTGTAGAGGAGAGAAAAGGTGTCTGCTCAGAGAGCTGGAAAAAAGCTCCTGCTCAGAAGAGGAACTGAGGCTCCACAGTGGAGCTGAGATTTTTTAGGGGTTTCAGGGAGAGAGATTGCTAAGTATCACCGCTGTCTGAGTGTCTGGGTTGCAAATTATCTGAGTCATCCCCTACAAATCAAATTTCCCCTGTCGAGCCAAGTGTATTGGTTGCCCCCATAGTCCCAGCTCCCTGGAAGGCTTATGAGGGAGGATCACTTGAGTTCAAGGTCTGCCTGGGCAACATAGTGAAAACCCATCTCCCATAGGACCCCATCTCAAAAATAAATACATAAATAAATTTTCCCTGTCAGTCGTGATTGTAGCGATAGCTTGAAATAGACCGTGGTGGGAATACTTACACCACAGAAATTGGCAAAGAGCAAGTCATGGCTTCGTCTCCCTCACGGAGCCATCGTTGAACATTGACCAACACACCATAGCCTGGAGCCCGGAAGACCACCCACTGTCTACATGGGTGCACATAGTAGGGTCTTAATGTGTTCTAACTGAACAGACCCAAGGGGAACCTCAAGACCTTTGGGGGAACTCTGGAGTTTTCCTTACTGAGGACCTAGTTGCATTAGGCCCTGTGATAAACAGACCTGGTCCCCTGGACCCCAGAGGAAACTCAGAGACATGAGTCCCATGGCGGTTTTTCCAAGGGAAAGTGTGAACTATGATGGGGGAAACTGACAAAGGGCAGGGTGTTCTGGGCATGGCTAAGGACGGGAGTGTCTGTAGGACCTGGGGAATTGGTGGCAAGGGGGATGGCCAGAGCCTGCCAGCCAGCAAATGATGGCCAGCACCTTCCTCCCAGCTGTACCCTCCTTCCTGTCAGACTTGAGTGGATAGCCCAGGCTTGAGATCTGGCTCTGATGGGTCCCTGCTGATGCACCTCAGGTGACCATTTCCTCCTCTGTACAGTCAGGAGGGCATCCCCACTCTTGGGCTAGGGTGCTGCCGGGAAAGGGCGTGGTGACCAGTGAGGGCCTCCTCATGCGCCGCCTCCTCTGCCCCCAGCCAACCTCTGCAAGAAGGCTCAGGTGAAGAGCTGCACGGAGTGCATCCGCGTGCACCGGGACTGTGCCTACTGCACGGACGAGGTGAGCTGCTGCCCGGGGCCAGCCCAGGGCCACTTCCCCAACCTGCGCACACCACTTGCCACGCCCCACCTCTGGCTCTGGACAACTCCACCCTTGCCACCCCCACAGCCTGGCCCTGGGCCAGGTGGGTGTGGAGAAGAGGCAAGGGTCAGGAACATCAGGGGGAAATAAATTCAGGGTTGGGACAGCCAGGGGATGGGCTCTGCCCCCATGGACCCGTCTGCTTCTGGCCAGATGTTCAAGGAGCGGCGCTGCAACACTCAGGTGGAGCTGTTGGCCGCGGGCTGCCGGCAGGAGAACATAGTGGTCATGGAGAGCAGCTTGGAGATCACAGAGGTGCCTGGAGCCGGGGAGGGGTGGGGCTGGGCTCTCTTGCACAAGGCTGGCTGGTTGAGGGAGCCATGGTGCTCCTTAGCAGGGCTGAGAGGCTCCCCTCAGGGCTCTGGAGTGACCTTCCAACCAGCTGTCTTTCCCCTGGACGCAGGAGACCCGGATAGATACCACCCTCCGCCGCAGCCAGGTGTCCCCCCAGCGCCTACGGGCCCGCCTGCGACCGGGCGAGGAGCGGCACTTTGCGCTCGAGGTGTTTGAGCCCCTGGAGAGCCCTGTGGACCTGTACATCCTCATGGACTTCTCCAACTCCATGTCCGACGACTTGGACAACCTCAAGAAGATGGGGCAGGACCTGGGTACAGCTGGGCCATGTGGAGAACAGGGGGGTGGGGGGCAGGTCTCACTCAGCTGGCTCAGGACAGCTGCACCCACCTTAAAAGGAAAGGTGGGACATCTGATCCCCTGAGAAATATACTCCCCATTCTCAGGGAAGGGTCGCAGCCAGACCCCTCACCACTCGACTTCAGACAGGCTGGTGGGCACAGAGCCATCTGGCCTTGACTAGGAGGGTGCCCTGCCACAGGCTGTGGATAAAAGTCTCAGGGCTGCAGATGGAGCGGGGCTCAGTCCCTGGGACAAGCCCCTGCTTACTAAATGCATCGCCCTAGTTCCTGAGTCCTGTTTCCCTCACCTGTAACTAGGGACAAGAGCTACTCAGAGCACAAGGTAACATCCAGTGTGCAAAGTACTAAGGAGAGGTGGCTCCTGTCCCGCCTCCTCCTTCCTGAGCCAGCCCAGGGGCCCTTGTGTCCATGTGAGGGTGTTAGGGCTCACTGTCCCCTCTTTTTCCTGCTCATGCCCAGCCCAGGTCCTGAGCCAGCTCACCAGTGACTACACTATTGGATTTGGCAAGTTTGTGGACAAAGTCAGCGTCCCTCAGACAGACATGAGACCCGAGAAGTGAGTGACCGAGAAGGCCTGGGTGGGCGGGGTCCTGGCTGTGTGGTTCACTTCTTCTCCTGCTGGCACGTACAGTTCTCCCCTGGCAGGGCACGGAGGCATGCAGGGTTCCCCTCCCTAACGCTCTCTCCCTCCCACCTCTGCCCAGGTTGAAGGAGCCCTGGCCCAACAGTGACCCTCCGTTCTCCTTCAAGAACGTTATCAGCCTGACGGAGGACGTAAACGAATTCCGGAGCAAGCTGCAAGGAGAGCGGATCTCAGGCAACCTGGATGCTCCCGAAGGTGGCTTTGATGCCATCCTGCAGACGGCGGTGTGCACGGTGAGCTCCGGGGTGGGGGTGGGGCACTGCTGGCCCCAACCAAGGCCACTGCTTCTTGGTGGGAGAATAAGCCGCCTACCAGTGTGCTCTGGTGCCAGGCTCAGAAACCACCAAGGGGATGTTTGGGAGCCTGTGGTCCCATGCCCTGAGACACTCAGGCCTTTTGGGTGGCCCTCCTTTCTAAGCCAGGTTTGGATGTGCTGGGGGCCAGGGTCCTCCCACCTGAGCAGTCACAGCTCAGTTTTGTATTGGCCTTAGGGTTCTGGAATCTTCAGTGCACCTTCAGGCCAACCTCCCAGTCAATCTCCCAGGCCCCACATTTTGAAATTAGCATATCCATATTGCAGGAAATTTAGAAGACAAAGAACAGAAATCGCCCACCATCCTTCCACCGTCAGTCAGCCACTCCGTGTCCTGTCAGCATTGTGTCCCCTTTCCTGGTTTTATACAGTGGGCTTGGTATACTTATCATTCTGAAACCTGTTCTATTTTCCACCTAACACTATCATACACATTTTCTCTTGAAATACACAGTTTTCAAAATCTTCAGAATCATCCCACATGCTTTTCTAACATAATGCTATACCTGTTTCAACTGGCCTTCTTCATTCACCACTGTGCTGTGTACATTTTCCCATGCAGTTAAAATACTCTTGCAGGGTGGTTAAGAGCTTGCGGGAACTGGGCATGGTGGCATGCCTGTAATCCCAGAGGGTCGGAAGGCTGAGGCAGGAGGATTACAAGTTCAAAGCCAGCCTCAGCAAAATCGAGGCACTGAGCAACTCAGTGAGACCCTGTCTCTAAATGAAATACAAAATAGGGCTGGGTTTGTGGCTCAGTGGTAGAGAACTTACCTGGCATGTGTGACACCCTGGGTTCAATCCTCAGCACATAAATAAATAAAAATAAAATAAAGGTCCATTGATAACCAAACCAAAAAAAAAAAAAAGGGGGGGGGGGCTGGGGATGTGGCTCAGTGGTTGAGTGCCCCTGAGTTCAATCCCTGGTACCAAAAAAAAAAAGAGCTTGCAGGAGGGTGCATCCTGTGAGCCTGTTTTGTTGTCATATGGAACCCTCTGTGTGCCCATGCTGCATCCGATTCCCCTCCCCATCAGCACTTTAGCTGTCACATGCTATTCTCATGACAGCACATGTGACTTAAACCCAGCCCCACACTGGGACCTGCTTCCCCTGCCCTACATGACAGGAGGAGCAGGTCCTCAGCAAGCGGCCCATGCCCCTCCCTACCTTCCCCAGAGGGCCATCGGCTGGCGCCCCGACAGCACCCACCTGCTGGTGTTCTCCACTGAGTCGGCCTTTCACTATGAGGCCGATGGTGCCAACGTGCTCGCTGGCATCATGAGCCGCAACGATGAGAAGTGCCACCTGGATGCCACGGGCACCTACACCCAGTACAAGCTGCAGGACTACCCGTCGGTGCCCACGCTCGTGCGCCTGCTCGCCAAGCACAACATCATCCCCATCTTCGCTGTTACCAACTACTCCTACAGCTACTACGAGGTACGGGGCCCAGGCCCCACTGGGCAAGAGGGGCAGAGCAGGGCAGGGCATCTGTGGAGCTTCTTGGACCCCATTCCTCCCCTTCTTCCTCCCTCCCTCCCTTCCTTCCTTCCTTCCCAAAGCCATGGGCCCCTAAGAGTGAGCCCTGGTGGGAAGGTCATGTGCCCGTCCCCCATCCCAGCTCCCAAGCAGGTCGGGGCTGAGAGGGAAATTCTGGAAAATGCTGTCAAAATTCCAGACCTCAGTTTGGAGGGGGTCATCCTAGAAGTATTGTCCAGATTCCAAGAGCTGCTTAGTCTGAGACTGGCCTTCTCTCCTGCAGAAGCTTCATACATACTTCCCGGTCTCCTCCCTGGGGGTGCTGCAACAGGACTCATCTAACATCGTGGACCTGCTAGAGGAAGCCTTCAATGTGAGGCGCAGTGCGGGCTGCAGAGTCTGAGCCCTGCTGGGGCCAGGCTCGAGCGAGGGCAGCGTGGGTGAAGGGTGTCTGTGTCATGGTTGAGATGTGGATCTGGAATAGGCCAGGAAGGAAGGGTCGCTGGCAGTCCTGGGTGGTTTGAGGGCCACCTGGACCTGGTGCCAGGCTGCTGGAAGCTCTGCCACTGTGATCCCTCACACATACCCACACGTGCCCTCCATTTGGGCAGGGCTAGCACAGCCAGGCCAGGCCAAGGTGGGCGAGCCCAGGTTGCCCCCAGACCACTGATTACCTGCCTTCCCTTAGCGCATTCGCTCCAACCTGGACATCCGGGCCCTAGACAGCCCACGGGGACTGCGGACAGAGGTCACTTCCAAGATGTACCAGAAGACAAAGACGGGGTCCTTTCACATCAGGCGGGGAGAAGTGGTATGCTCCTGTGGGTGCAGTCAGATGGGGGTGGACATGGCACCCTGCAAGGAATGGAGTCCTCTAACTGGGTGTGAGCATGGCGCAGGGGCCAGGTGGGTCTGGGTTCAGGTCCCAGGGTCAGCCCTTGGGATGAGCTTGGAACATGCCTGTACTCATCCAAACCCTTGTCCACACAGTAGGGGTGAATAAGAGCATCCAGCTTAGTCATGGCTCTTCTTATTGCCCTTGTGGTTGTGACCATGATCAGGAGGAAGGACCCCCAGTCCCAAGGAAGGATGAGCTGGGACCTGGGGGTCAGGAATTCAGGCCCATCCTGGAATCCTGAGCCGAGGACCTCCAGGCACAAATGGCCCAGTATGGGGGGTCAGTATGGGGGGGCCTGCTTGGGTGACGCTGGGATCCCTGCAGGGCACCTATGACGTGCAGCTGCGGGCTGTGGAGGACGTGGATGGAACACACGTGTGCCAGCTGACGGACGAGGACCAGCGGGGAAGCATCCACCTGAAGCCCTCCTTCTCCGATGGCCTCTGGATGGACGTGGGCATCGTCTGTGACGTGTGCACTTGCGAGCTGGTACACAGCAGCCCCCCTGGATGGGACGGCAGAGCCGAGCCACACACCTGGGCCCTGAGTCAGGAAGCAGAGTCTCCTGGGGCCACACCTCCCTTTTGGACTGTCCCAAGACACAGAAGGCAGCAGAAGTGCCCAGTGGTCCTGGACCCCCTCCCTCTATACACTCCCCCATGGTCTCGTTTCAGCAAAAAGAGGTGCGGTCAGCTCGCTGCGACTACCATGGAGACTTCATGTGTGGACACTGTGTGTGCAGTGAGGGCTGGTGAGTGGGGGAGGGGAGCCCAGCCCCCAGGATCTCCTATGCATGACCTGACCCTGGGCACACCCAGTACATGGAGCCGGGGCAGGGGCAGATCACAGAAAGAGCTGGAAGAGGGCTACACTCTTACCATTTGTTGGTTAAATTCAGTTAGGAGCATTTAGAATATCTCAATTTAGGATGGTTTGATTTAGGATTTTTCAGGGTTTTTTTGTTTTTTTTGTTTTTTTGTTTTTTTTCCCTCATACTAGGGATTGAAGCCAAGGGCACTTGACCACTGAGCTACATCCCGTCTTTGTTTTTGGTTTTAAGACAAGGTCTCACTAAATTACTGAGGGTCTTACTAAATTGCTGAAGCTGACCTCAAACTTGGCATCCTCCTAACTCAGTCTCCCAAGTCTTTGGGATTGCAGGTGTGTACTGTGGCATTCAGCAGTGAGAGCTTTTAAGGGTTCAAGATACTGGCAAAAAAAAAAAAAAAAAAAAAACAAGAGGCAGGTGCACACCCTGGTAATGTCAGCCACTCAGAAGGCTGAGGCAGGAGGCAGCCTCAGGAACTTAATGAGACCTGTGTCATTAAGACATTTCTCAAAACAAGAAAAAAATTAAAAAGAACTGGGAATGTAGTAGAGTGATAAAGGGCCCCTGGGGTCAATCCCCAGTACAGGAAGAAAAAAAAAAAAAAAAACAACTTCAAGACACTGGTTCAGAATGGTGGCATGTGCCTGCCATCCCAGTAACTCTGGAGGCCAACTTCAACCTGGGCAACATGGCAAGACTTCATCTCAAAAAAATAAAAGCTCGGGGCTGGGGCTGGGGCTCAGTGGTAGAGCACTTGCCTAGCACGTGTGAGGCACTGGGTTCGATTCTCAGCACCATGTATAAATAAATAAATTAAATAAGGGTATTGTGTCCATCTATAACTAAAAACTATTTTAAAAAATAAATAAAAAAATAAAGGCTTTGTGATACTGAATAAGACTGTCATGACTTACTGAGGTAGACAAATAGCAGGGAAGGGACACGGTGGGGATAACAGGGCCCCAAGGCTTGAGTATCTGCTCAACCACTGTCCCCTGTGTGACTTGGACCTGCCTCAACCCTCTCAGCACATCAGTCTCTTCATCTGTAAAATGGGGCAGTAAAGGCCCACCATCCTCCCAGGCTCAGGGAAGGCGTTTGTTTCCTCCCTCAGGAGCGGCAAGACCTGCAACTGCTCCACGGGCTCACTGAGCGACACCGAGCCCTGCATCCGAGAGGGTGAGGACAAGCCGTGCTCCGGCCGCGGGGAGTGCCAGTGCGGGCGTTGTGTGTGCTATGGCGAAGGCCGCTATGAGGGCCACTTCTGCGAGTTTGACAACTTCCAGTGCCCCCGCACCTCTGGGTTCCTCTGTAACGGTGAGTTCAGCCGCTTCTACTGGTGCCAAGGGCAATGAGCATGACTCTCCCTTCAGGACCCAGGCAGGGGAGCCAGACCAGAGGCCAAGATCACACCCAGGCCCACTTTCAACTCCCCGAGGGACCCTCCCATGTCCTGTCCCAACCTGGACCTCACCTCTCTCTCCTACGATGTCCATGCCCAAGGCCCCTGTCAGCATGACATTCCCCTTATTCTAAAACTCTGATTCACTGGCATAGTGGCCACGCCTATAATCCCAGCAACTCAGGAGGCTGAGGTAGGAGGATCACAAGTTCAAGGCCAGTCTCAGCAATTTAGCAAGATCTGTCACTAAATAAAAACAAAAAAATCTGGGGACGGAGCTCAGTGGTGAAGGGCTTGCCTAGCATTCATGAGGCCCTGGGTTCAATTCCATTGCCACCTCTCCAACCTCCCAACTCAGGGTCAGGGTGGGGACCACCCAGTTCAATGCTGGTTGGCAGGTATATGAGAAGGCAATCTTTTCTCTCTCTAGAGAAGCTCCATTTCTAGAGGTAGGGCATGGAGTTAGGTCTCCTCTGCATCTCCACAGGCCATGTGCACATAGTCTGGTCAGGACTGTCATAGCTGGGCAGGGGGCACACGGAAGCATTGGTACTGAATGAGGAGGTAGATATTCAAGCCCACCCGCACACTTGCCACTGGAGGTCGAGGCCCCACTTTCCAACCCTTTCTCCATTCTTGTTTTGTCCTCCATTTCTTCCCTTGAACCATCCATTCCAGAATGTGGTCAGAGGAACAGAAGGGAGGACCAGGTTCAGCTAGAGAATGGCAGACATTGGGTCCCAGTGGAAGGGTGGGCAAAGACGGGAGGTGAGACCTCTGGGGAAGGGGCCAGAGTGTAATAAGCTTGGGTTCTAGTCTTTTTGTTCAAAGGACTTTACCCCTGAACAAAAAGTCATTGTCATTTTAATTTCATTTTGGGCTTGTATGTTTACCTTGTATCCAGCCACTTATGCCAGCTATTTATCTATAGATTTTTCTGGATATCTTGTAACACATTCCTGATACTTGCAAATAATGTCCATTTTTCTCCTATTTTCTAATACTCCTACATTTTCTTCTTACCTAATGCATTGACCAGAGCCCATTAGAAATTCTTATTGGATTTATATTTTGAGATATTCACTCTGGCTGCAGAGTAGAAGGTAGAAGGCAGGATGAACAGGGAGAGATGAAAGGAAGCTGATTCTAGCAGCATGGGGAAGATTGCCTCTGCCCCTGGCTCCCACAGGCCCTCCCAGCAGGTGGGCGCCTGGACTCTGGTAGATGACTCTCCTCTCCCTTCTCTACCTGCTCTGCAGACCGGGGACGCTGCTCCATGGGCCAGTGTGTATGTGAGCCTGGTTGGACAGGCCCAAGCTGTGACTGTCCGCTCAGCAATGCCACCTGCATCGACAGCAATGGGGTAGGCATGGGCGTGGGGCCTCTTGAGAGGACACCTAGTGGAGAAAGAGGAGGGCAACAATCAGGGAGGGGCACAGCTGGCTCACAGTGACCCCTCCTGCCCCAGGGCATCTGCAATGGGCGTGGCCACTGCGAGTGTGGCCGCTGCCACTGCGACCAGCAGTCGCTCTACACGGACACCACCTGTGAGATCAACTACTCCGCGGTGAGGCCGGGACCCCTGGGGTGTGGGTGTGGGAACCCTGGGCACTGGGCAGGGTGGGCAGGAGGGGCTGAACCTGCAGCCATCAGAGGTGGTACAAGGTTGGGGGAGTGGTTTCCACCCATCACAGGTCCCATCGGCCTGCTTGTCTCCCAGATCCGCCTGGGCCTCTGTGAGGACCTGCGCTCCTGCGTGCAGTGCCAGGCCTGGGGCACTGGGGAGAAGAAGGGGCGCACGTGCGAGGAGTGCAGCTTCAAGGTCAAGATGGTGGACGAGCTCAAGAAAGGTAGAGGGCGGGGGCTGAGAGCTGGGGTGCCGTGAGCCCAGGCAGGGCTGGGGCGCTCCTCTGGGAAAGGGCCTTGAGGTCACACAGTCTGGGCGGGGGTTCCAGAGGGGGCGTCGGCACAGAGCACAGGCAACAGCGAGCCCAGGAAAGGGGTAGAAAGTCTGGGTAAAAGGCACAGAACCCAGGCAGTGGACACAGAATGGTCCAGAACACAGATCAGGGACTGGGGGCACATGATCTGGCCAGAGGGCACACAGATGAGTAAGGGACAAAGCCTGGGGAGGAGGCACCTGGCATGGGCAGGGACGTGACCCAGCAGAGGCCCAGGGCCCAGCTAGGGCATATAGCTGGGCTAAGGGGTCCTCGGCCTCCTCCCTCTAGACCAGATATGGTACCTGGACTCCAAGTTCCTGGGGGTGCTCAGGTCAGGGAAGTAGAGACAGATTTGCAGGCTCTGGTGCTTCTGGGCCCACACGGCAGGGTCACATCCGTGTCGCCGGCCTCTGTGGCAGGGAGGGACACAGCTTGAGAGGTCTTAGTCTTCCCCAGGGAGATGCCCGAGGCCCTGCAGTGGTCAGGGTGGGCCAGAGTCTGGGCGCCTACTGGGCCAAGGGGGGCCCCAGGGAGGGGCATGTCCGGCGCCCTGATGACCGCCTGTCGGGCAGCTGAGGAGGTGGTGGAGTACTGCTCCTTCCGGGACGAGGACGACGACTGCACCTACAGCTACACCGTGGAGGGCGACGGCAGCCCGGGGCCCAACAGCACCGTCCTGGTGCACAGGAAGAAGGGTGAGTGGGGCGCGGGGCAGTCCCCAGGCGGGGCGGGGCGGGGCGGGCAGGGCACGCCTCCCTCCTGCTCTCTCCTCCAGACTGCCCTCCCGGCTCCTGGTGGCTCATCTTCCTGCTCATCCCCCTCCTGCTGCTGCTGGCACTGCTGCTGCTGCTCTGCTGGAAGTACTGTGCCTGCTGCAAGGTGAGCTCCAGGGCCCCCCCTGGGTCCCACAGCGCCCCCTCTGGCCCACCCAGAGACTGCAGCCCATGGAGCCAGACTGCCTGGATTCTGGTCCCAGCCGTGTGACCTTGAGCAAGTTAGTTCATCTTTCTGTACCTCAAGTTTCCTCATCTGTACGATGCAGCCAGCAGCACTGACCCCCAAAAGTGCTGATGAAGTTTGACTTTGTTATGTAAAGTTCTCAGGAAGGGACTGGCCTTGGGGAAACACCATATTAACCTCTGGCCTGTTCCCACCCCTTCCTGAGCCTGGCTCCTGAAGAGCCCACTAACCCAGGCCAAAGCCTGTGTCACTCCTAAATG
Source organism: Sciurus carolinensis (assembly GCF_902686445.1). Taxonomy (NCBI): domain Eukaryota; kingdom Metazoa; phylum Chordata; class Mammalia; order Rodentia; family Sciuridae; genus Sciurus; species Sciurus carolinensis. The sequence goes on along the minus strand of NC_062215.1, from coordinate 5,457,142 downwards.
ACAATGGCATCGAAGCCTGTGAATCCCCCCGTGCTCCATTGTCCCTGGAACTTGCTCCCAGTGCACTTCCTGTGTGCCTCTCACAGTGGTGTGTGGCCACATGATTTTATTTTCTCAATCATCCCATGAGGTCACTGGCACGAGGTTAGGGTCACTATCCCCATGACAGGTGGGGAAACTGAGGTTCAGAGGGACAGATGATACAGAGTCCTTGGAAGTGTCAAGGCGAGGTGGACCCATATCCCTGGCTCTAGCGTCTCCTGCCACAGCTCCTTCTCTGCCGACCATCAGTGGCCACACTTCAGGAACATGGCTCAGATCCCTGCAAAGCACCAGGGAGTCACAGCAGGGAACCAGCAGGAGCTGACCATCTGGCTGGACAGAAAAGCCCAGAGACAGGAAGTGTGGAGGATGCGGAGCACAGAGGCTGATTGTAGGGCAGGGACAGCGTGCTGTCCTAACCCTGGTGTTGGAGGGCACTCCTGTGTGTGGCATGGAAAGGGAGGGCTGTAGCCAGTGTGTTTAGAATCAGGTTTTTCCTCGCCAGGGCTCCTTGGAGCCTTTGATATAGTCACTTGCACAGTGAACCTGAGGAGGTGGGGTGGCTGGAGGGGCTTCCTGGTCTGGGCAGCTGCTCCAGTTCTCACCCTCAGCCCCCTTGTCTCCTAGGCCTGCCTGGCACTTCTCCCTTGCTGCAACCGAGGTATGGGCCCGGCACGGGCAGCTGGGGTGGAGGGGAAGTGGGGCCAGGCTGGAACAGGGGAGTAGGAGGCCCTGGTCCCACCTGTCCGGGTGCGACTGGCCAGGTCTGGGAGAGCTTGTGCTGAGGACCTTTCCCTACAGGTCACATGGTCGGCTTTAAGGAAGACCACTACATGCTGAGGGAGAACTTGATGGCCTCAGACCACCTGGACACACCCATGCTACGCAGTGGGAACCTCAAGGGGCGGGACACAGTCCGCTGGAAGATCACCAACAACGTGCAGCGGCCTGGCTTTGCCACCCACGCTGCCAGCACCAACCCCACAGAGCTCGGTGAGGCTGCAGGCTGGGTGCTGCGGCCCTTGGCAGTGCCTTTGTGCCCTTGGGGATGTCTGCTCCGGATCAGGGATACACCATCACCCCATTCCTGTTTCCCCTGGGTGCTGGCGCAGGCGCAGGCCTCCGCCTCTTGTGACCCTTCACCATGGCGCGACAAGCCTTAGGCCTGGATGTGGCCGTCCTCTGCCCCCAACTGGCCAGATGTCTCCCCTTCTAGCATGATTCCTGGGTGGGGGGGTATCTACTGTGCCCACCAGGGAGGGGCTGATGAACCCTCCATCCCGCCTGCCTCCTAGTGCCCTACGGGCTGTCCCTGCGCCTTGCCCGCCTCTGCACGGAGAACCTGATGAGGCCTGGCACTCGGGAGTGTGACCAACTGCGCCAGGAGGTGGAGGAGAATGTGAGAACCGGAGCAGCCGAGCCAGGGCCATGGGCTCGGGTGCACTGGCAGCCGGGTGGGAGAGCAAGGCAAACCAGGACCGCTCCAGGTGGGAAAGGGGCTCTTTGTACATGTGCCTGGCATGGTGAGGCCATCCCGGGAGGCTAGAGAGCCTGGTCGCAGGACCCGGCCCCCGGCTTGCCCCAGCCAACTCCGAGTGGTCCTCTGGGTAGGGTCTGCCTGGCTCTGCAGGCCCAGACTCACAGCCCTTCCTTGCCTGCCAGCTCAACGAGGTGTACAGACAGGTCACGGGTGCACACAAGCTCCAGCAGACCAAGTTCCGGTGAGTCCCGAGTGCCCAGGGCAGGGGCGGCCTGACCGCTCTGAGCCCTGCCAACCCAGGCCATGCAGCAAGGGTCCCGGGGTTGGGTGACTGCTGCTCCCACGCAGACTACAGGAGCTCCAGCCCCTCAGCAGGTCATGCCCCCGCCCCGGGGAACATCCGGTTCACTATCTCCTCTTTGTCTCCACAGGCAGCAACCCAATGCTGGGAAAAAGTGAGTTGAAGATACCTAGGTGGACAGCCCCACCTCCTGCCCATTTGTCCCAGACCTGCCACTGTCCACCTGCCCCTCGCTCCAGCCCTGCCTCCATCCCATGGGAAGCGAGGGCCCTCCCTTCCTTCCTTTACTAGATCATTCCTTTAACGAATTCTGAAGGAAGCACTTGCCGTCAACCAGCAGCCCCTGGATGGCTAAACCACACAGACCAGTCCCTACCTTTGGTCTGGTGAAAGTCTCCCACCCATCCCCAGGGACAGTCCAGGGCCTGGCTCATCCTCTCCTGGGTCAGAGACTTTGCCACCGAGTAGCAGGCAGAGGGCCAGCAGGTCCACAGTCCTTTCTCCAGTTCCCGAGTCCTGGCCCTTCCAGGGGGTGTGAGGAGAGGCCCCACTGCAGAGACAGCAAAGCTGGAACAACAGCTCGTCACCTTCGGGAAGAAGGTTCGGGCCAGTGCTGCTGAGTGCTAGCAAGGGCCAGGCGTTGTTCTAAGGGTTGCCTGTGCCTGGCCATCCACCCCCCTCAGCAGCCCGGCAAAAGAGGTACCATTGCTGTTCTCATTTTACAGAAGAGGAACCTGAGGCTCAGAGAGGTTGAGTAACTTGCCCAAGGTTACCTAGCTATCAAGAACCAGAGCCAGGGGCTGGAGCTGTGGCTCGGAGGTGGAGCCCTTGCCTAGCACGCGTGAGGCACTGGGTTCGATTCTCAGTACTATATATAATAAATAAATTAATTAAATAAAGATTCACCAACAAATAAAAAAATAAAAAATAAATAAAAGAACCAGAGCCAGGACGTGAAGCCAGGCAGTCTGATGTGAGCACCTGCCCCCAACATCTCTGCTGTCCCACATCCAGTCCTCCCATCATCAGCCCTTCTTGCTGAGGTGGACAGAGAAGCCCATTTCTCAGCTGAGAACACTGGGGCTCGGGAGGTGCAGCAACGACTTGGAGGAGGCTGTAGAGAGAGTGCAGTGGGCCAGCATGGGCCTCTGGCACTCTGGTTCTGAAGACCCTGCCCTTTATCCTGTCTCACCTCTTGGCCCTGATGGGGAGAGGACAGAACAAGACAGGCAGGGAAAAGTACCAGGCTGACACCTCTCCTGCCTGGACCCCAACCCAGGCAAGACCACACCATTGTGGACACAGTGCTGATGGCGCCCCGCTCGGCCAAGCAGACCCTCCTGAAGCTGACGGAGAAGCAGGTGGAGCAGGGGTCTTTCCATGAGCTCAAGGTGGCCCCCGGCTACTACACCCTCACCGCAGAGCAGGGTAAGTGGGGCTCCCTGCACCGCCCTTGCTTTGCCCACCCACGTGGCCCTGAGACCCACATCTGACCCCTCAGATGCCCGGGGCATGGTGGAGTTCCAGGAGGGCGTGGAGCTGGTGGACGTGCGCGTGCCCCTCTTCATGCGGCCCGAGGACGACGATGAGAAGCAGCTGCTGGTGGAGGCCATTGATGTGCCCGTGGGCACCGCCACCCTCGGCCGCCGCCTGGTAAACATCACCATCATCAAGGAGCAAGGTTGGTCAGGGAGGAGGAAGGAGAGGAGGAAGCGGGATCTGGGCACCTTGTTCCCTCATGTCTAACTGTGAGTGGGACTCGCCGTGTGACCTGGGCCAGTCCCTCTGTGTGGCTGGACTCTCCATCTGTACACCGGGTGTAGCTCCTGGGAGTAGCACTCAGTCATCCAGGTACTGGGCCACCCAGCCCTCGTTCTGTATCCAGAGGAGGGCTCAGCTGTGTCACCAGTCACCACAGCATGGGCACGTGGGGTGCTGCTGACACCCAGAGGGCCCCTCTGGCCCCTGACCACTCCCTTGCTCCAGGATCCACAGGACTAGCTCTGCCCTGGACCCTGAGTCTCAGGGCTCCCTCTGGGGTCCTGCCCCTGCCTGACCCTTCCAGGATTCCTGTTAGACACTCTGTTCCAGCTCCTTAACTTTTTCTTGGAGAATTTTCCATCCCATTCCTTTGCCTTCCCCTCAAGGGTGGTGGGTGGAGGTAACAAACAGAACCCTGGAGTTTGGACTGGGCCAGAGGGAGGGCGGTGCCGAGAGGGGCCTTAGACCAGGACCCCTGACTGGCACTTGTGCTCCTTGCAGCCAGCGGCGTGGTGTCCTTTGAGCAACCCGAATACTCAGTCAGCCGTGGGGAGCAGGTGGCCCGCATTCCCGTCATCCGGCGCATCCTGGACAATGGCAAGTCCCAGGTCTCTTACCGCACGCAGGACAACACAGCACAGGGCAACAGGGTAAGGCTCCACCACAGGGTCAAGGGCGCATCTGGGGAGTTCAGGGGACGTGCACTGGGGTTCCTAGGACTCTGGATGCTGGTCCTGGCTGATCTCCCAAGGACACCTGCTCCTGCCCCCTTGGCAGGGACATCTTACTCACCCAAAGTTCCAGTGGCACTCTAGATGAGGCCCCATTGCCACCAGGAGCTCAGGCCAAGGGGGCATGTCCTTCTGGATTGTCCAGGAATCTATCCAGCCCACTCCTGTCCATCCTCCAATTACCCAGGACATTCAGGCCTTTCCTGGGAAAGTAGACTCCCTGTCTGCCCATCCTGGGGGCTTTGGGCTTCTTGAATTGGAATTTCAGGGCCCAGGTCCTGACCAGCCTCCCCAGCTTTGTCACTCTTGGTCCTCACTGGGCCAAGCAGCATGGGCAGCCCTTCCAGGCAGGGAGGGACATGGCCTGAGTTAATGTCCCCCCATTGCTGAGCCCCAATATCAGCAACAGCTAGAGCCAGGTGGTAGGCATGCTTGGTTTTACCTGTAGGTTTTGGTTTTTGGTTTTTTGGGATTTTTTGTTGTTGTTGTTGTTTTTGTTTTTTGGTATAGGGGATTGAGCTCAGGGGCACTCAACCACTGAACCACATTCCCAACCCTATGTTTTATATTTTTTATTTAGAGACAGGGTCTCATTGAGTTGCTTAGTGCCTCACATTTTTGCTGAGGCTGACTCTTGAACTCGCCATCCTCCTGCCTCAGCCTCCAGAGCTGCTGGGATGACAGGCGCGTGCCACTGCGCTCAGCTTACCTAGAGGTTTTTGATCTGTTGATTGTTTGATTACACTGGGGACCAAACCCAGGGCCTCTTGCATGCTAGGCAAGCATTCTACCACTGAGCTTCCTCCAAGCCCTTGCCTACAGGTCTAAATTTATAACCAGTACTTAAAAACTAAAAATATTCATAACAAAAATTCTTTCAAGGTAATGAAGTCTGGGTTATTCAGCAAATACAGGGTCCTGTCCTCACCAGGCCAGGTAGCCTGGTCACACTCTAGTTTCCTTTATTTCATTTCATTGGTAGAGCAGTTCTCATCACTACTCCAGTGTCCCAGTAAAAATTATCAAGAGTTCATATACCCATAAATCCCACTGATAATGGCACATTATAAGAGAGATTCTGGCTGACTGGCTACTTACCCTGCTTTGCTTATACACAGATGCTTGAGTCTTTAACTCTTTGTATGGTGGGTTACTTTGTATTAAACCCAGGAGTGCTATACCACTAAGCCACATCCCCAACCTTTTTATTTTTTGTTTCACTAGGTTGCTGAGACTGACCTCAAACTTGCAATTCTCCTGCCTCAGCCTCCTGCTTACTGGGATTATAGACATGTGTCACTACTCCTGGCTTATTCAACTATTTTTAAAAATCATTTTTTATCATTTCTTACCTTTTTATTTAAAAAAACTTCAGACTGGGTGCAGTGAAGCATGCCTGTAATCCCAGTGGCTCTGGAGGCTGAGATAGGAGGATCACAAGTTCAAAGCCAGCATGGGTGAGTTAGGAAAAACCCTGTCTCAAAGTTAAAAATCAAAAGGGCTGAGGATGTGGCTCAGTGGTAGAGCACCTTTGGGTTCAATCCCTGGTCCACCTGAAAAAAAGGCATTAATATCTCTATATCTGTATCTCTGTGTGTGGAGAGATTTGTGTTCTGCTGAACTTTTCACAGTAAGTTGTAGACATTACCCAGACCCTAAACCCTTCTGCTGGGTCATGTTCCTACATAACTCCAACATGATTACCACACTGAAGAGATTTCACAGTGATTATGCTAGTTCTGAATTTAATCCATATACAGATCTCCCCTTGTTCGCACATCCAAGCATCCTTTATAGTTTTTTCCCCAGTCTAGGAACCAGTCAGTTCTGGCATTGCATTCTCTGGTCCAGTGTCTTGAGTCTCCAGAACGGTTCCCTGACTTCCTCTTTTGTGACATTAACACTTTTTAAGTGTCAACATCAGTTGCTTGCAACAATTCCTTTGTGTGTTTGTGTGTGTGTGTGTGTGTGTGTGTGTGTGTGTGTGATATTAGGACTTGAACCAGGGGTGCCCTACCACTGAGCTTCATCCCCAGTCCTTTTTTTTTTTTTTTTCTTTTACATTTATTATTATTATTTTTTTATTTTGAGAAAAAGTCTCTCTAAATTGCCCAGGCTGGCCTCAAACTTGCCATCCTCTGGCTGCAGCCTCCAGAGTCACTGGGATTACAGGTGTGGGAGGCCAGCGACAACTCCAGTTTTCTTACACCTGTGGGGTTCCCTTTCTGTGCCCGGTGAAACCGCGGTTTGAAGCGCCACCTAGTGGCTGCGTGAGAAAGCCTTCTTCCTCCCCGTTGTACACATGACCCGCACACGCTCAGTCAAGCCTCAGGGCATTGAGAGGAAAGCTGGAACTGATGGACTGGTCCCAGCAAACAGGATCTGTCACCAGGCAGGAGCCCAGGTTGCAGAGCCACAGTGTCAGGGGCAGCTCTTTCCCACCTGGGTGGGATCTGCAAGTCCCAGCTGCCCGGAGCTGGCTACTTAAGCTTGTGTGATGGGCTGGCTCTCTGTGGTGCATCCCTCTCCCGCTCTGTGATTGATTCAAATCCCAGCTCTGCCACAGCTACCTGAGTGAACTCAGGCAAATTCCCTAACCCTCTGTGGAACTGGAACGTTTCCTCACCTGTAAAATGGGACAATAATATCTCTGCCCCACCCAGTTGTGAGGTTTAAATGAGCTGATATCTAAAGTGCTTAATGCCAGGCGGTGCTATGTGAACAGGAGCCATTTCATGCCCACACATGATAGTCCACATGTGGTGTAGCTGTGACTCTGTCCTCCGAAGGTTCCAGTTTCCGAGGACCCTCATCCCCAGCCCTGAGCTGACTGACCCTTCCCATTTGCAGGACTACATTCCCGTGGAGGGCGAGCTGCTGTTCCACCCTGGAGAGACCTGGAAGGAGCTGCAGGTGAAGCTTCTGGAGCTGCAGGAAGTAGATTCCCTCCTGCGGGGCCGCCATAGCCGCCGCTTCCACATCCAACTTAGCAACCCCAAGTTTGGGACTCGCCTGGGCCAGCCCCACTCAGCCACTGTCATCATTGGGGACCGAGGTAGGCAGAGTCTGGGGTCAGCACACACAGATGGAGAGGGAGGCTGGAGGGCCTCTCCCTAGTGCTGCCAGACTCAGCAAACACAAGCCCAGAAAGCCCAGTTGAATGTGAATTTCACACAAACAACAAAACATATTTGTTGTATAAGTATGCCCCTGCATTTGTGGGACATACTGATCCTTAAAAAGTGTTCCTTGGCCAGGCAAGGTGGCACATGCCTATAATCCCAGCTGTTCGGAAGGTTGAGGTAGGAGGATTGCAAGTTTGAAGCCAGCCTCAGCAACTTAAAATTAAAAGGATGGGGATGTAGCTTAGTGGTAGAGCACCTGGGTTCCACCCCCAGTACTGCAAAGAAAGCAAAAGTGTTCACTCCTTATCTGAAATTCCGATTTAACTAGGTATCCTGCATTTCAGTTGACAGCCCTTCCCTCAGCCAGAGGCTGAAATCAATGGCCACAGGGCCTGAATCCATTTGATCTCAGCCTCAAGTGGGTGTTCCTGGAAGCCAGTTAGTTCCTATCAGTTCTTAGCTTCCATTGTCTGGGTGTCTATGAGCCCATCCCTGAGAGCTTCCTGCCAGGAAGATGGGAGAAAAGGGCAAGGGAAGGGGAGGAGATGGGGGCAGGGAGCAGGTGTTCTGTGTGGAACATTCCCTTGACTGTCAAGGGAGAAAGGAGCATTCCAGCAAAGAGCCCCCTGGGCCTCCACCCAAGCTTGGTGTGATGCCCTCCAAGCCACCAATTCCCCAGTGAGGCGGGCAGGCAGGTCTTAGTTGAACCTCTGGTGAGGGAGCCAGGGGTGTTTAACTGAGTCTCTGGCACCTCTCGTGGTGAAGGAATGTGAGTCAGCTGTCCCACCCTACCTTGGTCCACTAGATGAACTGGACCGGAACCTCATAAATCAGACGGCATCATCACCACCACCACCTCCCCGTGGTGACCTGGGTGCCCCACAGAACCCCAATGCCAAGGCTGCTGGGTCTCGGAAGATCCATTTCAACTGGCTGCCTCCTCCTGGCAAGCCAATGGGTTACAGGGTAAGCTGGGGGCAGGGGCCAAGCACAGGTGGCCAGGGAGGTCTGGCACCACCACCATCAGAGAGGTGGGCTGCCCTGAGGGAGGGGGAGGGCATGCTTGGAACCAGTAGGTCCAAACACAAGTGGATGGAAGGAAACCTGTCTGACCCGGGAGCAGAGAAGAGCTGTTCCTGAGTTTTTCAGACATTTTCTCTCCTTCTTAGGGTGGGCTTCCTCCCCCTGCCCAGGAGATCCCCTGCTCTGCCCCAGCCCTGCCCTGTGAGCCCCCCACAGCCTCAGAGTCTCATCTGTGCAAAGGGAAAAATAAGGGCAGGGGGTCAGCGGAGGGACAGGTGGCTTCAGTGTTTGTCACTTCCACTGACCAGTGCCCCTCCCTCGGGCAGGTGAAGTACTGGATCCAGGGTGACTCTGAGTCCGAAGCCCACCTGCTTGACAGCAAGGTACCCTCGGTGGAGCTCACCAACCTCTACCCATACTGTGACTACGAGATGAAGGTGTGTGCCTATGGGGCACAGGGCGAGGGTCCCTACAGCCCCCTGGTGTCCTGCCGCACCCACCAGGAAGGTGAGTCCTGTTCACGCCCCTCCATGTGTTCCCAGCTACCCCGCCGTGCCCAGCCCACCCCACTCCCTACCTCCTGGAGCTCAGCCCTCCCTCTGCCACTGACAGACCTCTTCCTGCCCCCACCCCAGTACCCAGTGAGCCTGGGCGTCTGGCCTTCAATGTCGTCTCCTCCACGGTGACACAGCTGAGCTGGGCAGAGCCAGCTGAGACCAATGGCGAGATCACAGCCTACGAAGTCTGCTATGGCCTGGTCAATGAGGACAACCGTAAGACGGGACCCTCCTTCCTGGCTCCAAGGATGGCATCAGTGGAAGGGGAGGGCAGAGAGCCAGCGGGAGATCTGGGCTCTGGGTCACCCCTGGGCTTGAGGCCCACCATCCCAGTCAGTGCGTAAGCCTGAGGCATTGTGAGGGTTGGTCACCGATGGGCTCTGCATCCCAAGGGAGGCAAAACAACATGTGGACATGGAGAACCCAGGCCCCGCCCCTTCCTGCACAGCTAACCAGGCGGCTCATTTTCACATGTTCTCTTAGGCCAGAGTAGAGCTGCCAGATTTAGCAAATAAAACCACAAGATGAGCTGGGTGCTGTGGTGCACGCCTGTAACCCCAGAGACTTGGGAGGTCGAGGCGGCTGAGGCAGGCAGATCACAAGTATGAGGCCGACCTGGGCACCATAGTGAGACCCTCAGCAACTTGGTGAGACCCTGTCTCCAAATGCAAAGTTAAAAGGACTGAGGATGTAAAACACCCTGGGGTTCAATTCCCAGTACCAAAAAAAAAAAAAAAAAGAAAAAAGAAAACAGGATGAGTTGAGACTGTGGCACAGGCTTATAGGACCAGCAGCTCGAGGCAGAGGCAGAGGCAGGAGGATCACAAATTCCAGGCCAGCCTGGGCACCTTAGTGAGCCCCTGTCTTAAAAAACCAAAAGGGCTCGGGTTATGGCTCAGTGATACAACCCCCTGGGTTTACTCCCCAGTACTGGGGGGGGGGGGATTCTAAAACACAAATAAAACACAGGATACCTAAAATTTCTAAACATATTTTTAATAGGTTATTTCATACACTTTTTCTGGGAATCCTAAACCAGAACACTTGGGAGAACCCTTATTTCTCCCCAGTTCACCCTTCTTAGTCCTGGAAGGGAGGCAAGAGTGGAGGACCCCTGCCAACTGTCATGATGAGGAAGTGTCTGGCTCAGGGACCGCTGCACACCCTGCCTCTGCCTGGTTGGTCCTAGTGATGGAGAGCAGACCAGCCCCACGTGGCTTGTAGGAGCAGCAGGGAAACCCTAGTGCTAGGGAAGGTCTAATGGCAGGCTTTGACTTAATTCACGGAGGGGTTTCTGGGAATCTTCCCCTTTGGGGCAACTTGTTCACATCTCTTCAGACTCTGTGGGCCAGTGCACATTAGAGCTGAATATGTGCAATTTGAAAAGGGCTCGTGCTGGGGAGGGGGTGCACGCCTGTAATCCCAGTGGCTGGGGAGGCTGAGGCAGGGGATCGTAAGTTCAAAACCAGCCTCAGCAATTTAGTGAGGCCTTAAGCAATTCGGTGGGACCCTGTCTCAAAAATAAAAAAGGGCTGGGGGTGTGACTGAGTGGTTAAGCACCCCTGCACTTAATCCCCAGTACCAAAAAAGAAAAAAAGGGAAGGAGGGAGGGAGGGCAATGAAGGAAGGAATAAATTAATTCAGAGTAGCAGTAAAATAGTAGTGCCAGGACCCCTACGTGGTAACCTGACAGGGCAGCTGACAGTAGGACTTTCTGAGCATCAGGCTTAGGGCAGGGGGAGGGGCTGCTCATCACTCTTTACTAACCAGGCCAGCTGAGCACCTAGTTTCTTGGCAGCCACGTCACACCTGCTTGGTGTGAGCTCATAACACTTGGTCCACTCCTGGGCCTCAGCTGAGAGGTCTCTGACTTGACTTTTAACCCCAGAAGTGACCCATAGCCCAAGGCCATCCCTGATGGTTTCAGCCCCTGGCTCTAGCATGTGCAGGGCTAGGGGCATCTGCATTTTGGTGGGCGCCCGGGTTCCTTTCCTCCCATGAGCTGACAGAGATGCAAGGAGGATGGGTCAAGGTCAGCCCCTGCTGCCTCCAGGCTGACTAGCTTTTTTAAAAATGTTTTTGTAGTTGTAGAGAGACAGAATGCCTTTACTGTATTTATGTATTTATTTTTATGTGATGTTAAGGATTGAACTCAGGCCTCACACGTGCTAGGCAAACACTCTGCCACTGAGCCCCAGCCCCAGCCCCTGACCTGGCTTTTGAGCAAAGCTTTTTGAGAACAATTGTGTGCTGGGGTGCACATCAAGCTTCTCAGTTGTCATTTTCAAGAATTTTCCTTTGCCAGGTGTGGTGGGGCATACCTGTAATCCCAGTGGCTCAGGAGACTGAGGCAGGAGGATCATGAGTTCAAAGTCAGCCTTAGCAACTTAGTGAGGCACTTAGCAGCTCAGTAATACCCTGCCTCTAAATAAAATATTAAAAAGGGCTGGAGATGTGGTTCAGTGGTTAAGCACCCCTAGGTTCAATACTCAGTATCAAAACAAAACAAAACAAAAACAAAAAAAAAAAAAAAGAAGAATTTTCCTTTGAAACTTTTGGGAGACTGGGACATTTTCTAGTCTCCATTCTTTTATGTCTTCTCTGGTTTTCTGCATCTTCCAACATGGGGGCTCACCCTGCCCTGACTGGGCCCAGGTGCTCTAACTCAGAACTCAGAGTGCCCTTGGCCCTCCCAGAGTGTGACTAGCCTCTGCTCCACCCCACTGTGTCCCCAAAGCCTGTTCCATTCTTAATCGTAGCCTCCCGAGCCCACTTCTGTCATTCCGCCCTGGCTCCTGTGGCCACAGCACCCTGAGGGCAGCAAGGTGGGCAGGTGCCTCCACTTTGCTTCCTCCACTCAGCATTTGGGGCTGGGCTGTCAGCTGTGAGCACGGGTGACAGAATGTGTCCTGAGAGTTCCTTCAGCTCCTGAGCCAACCTCCTGTGGAGCCATCTGGACATAGGACTGTTTGTTAATCCCCACAGATGACAGCCAGGCCACCTTGAGTCGTGTTGACCTGCCACTTATTTAGCAATGAGTCCTTTGGATAAGCCAGTCACACCCAGGTTCAAAGGGCTCATCGGTGGACAGGAGCTCAGCAGCTGCACACTCCTGGCTTGCTCCCCTCCCCCAGCTGTACAACAACCCCGTTAGGTCAGGGTTGGGGTTGGGACCAGGGTGGAACCTGGATGATCGATCTGAAACACCCTCCCTGCCCCAGGACCCATTGGGCCCATGAAGAAGGTGCTGGTAGACAACCCCAAGAACCGGATGCTACTCATTGAGAACCTGCGAGAATCCCAGCCATACCGCTACACAGTGAAGGCGCGCAACGGGGCAGGCTGGGGGCCTGAGCGGGAGGCCATCATCAACCTGGCCACCCAGCCCAAGCGGCCCATGTCCAGTGAGTGCTAGGTGGGGAGGTGCAGGGCAGATGGGGGGACCGGAGGCCGCAGTGGGGGCCCTGGCTCACCTCCTCCCACCCTGCAGTCCCCATCATCCCAGACATCCCCATCGTGGACGCCCAGGGTGGGGAAGACTATGAAAGCTTCCTCATGTACAGTGACGACGTTCTGCGCTCCCCGGCAGGCAGTCAGAGGCCCAGCGTCTCTGATGACACTGGTGAGTGGGATTCATGAAAGGACAGTGGGGATAATGGGCATGGGGGTAGGGCTGTCCCTGGTATCCAGAGTACGGCGGCCAGCAACTACGGGGCATGGAGGTCAACACTAGAAGTCCCCTCTCAGCCTCAGATAAATATCCACAGAGTCCATGATTGGGCACTGGGTGCACAGAGGACGCAGCTGGTGTGGCCCACTGCAGTTGTGCACCTCTGTGTATGAGAACACACAGAGGTCTGCTGGGCACAGATGCACACAGGCCTGCACACATATCCGTGGGCTATGCACTGGGACTATGCTCGTGATTTGATGGTTAACCTGCTGCACAGTGGACTCAGGACACCTACCAGAGGCAGGCCTAAGTGAGAGCGGCAGGCACAGCCCAGGAGCCTTGGGCAGCCACTTCAAAGGGGTGGGGCAAGCTGATGAGGCAGTGATGCCCCCGCTGGCTCTGTTCCTCCTTCTTGACTCCTGGCACAGTATATTGCAAAAAGAGCCCTTAGCAGGGACTCCTGGGTGCAGCTTTAGATTTGACCTCACTATGGGACACACACCTGCTCTGTGCCTGTTTTTTTGGTGTTTTTGTTTGCTTGTTTTTTTTTTTTTTTTTTTTTTTTTAGTTGTAGGTGGACACAATACCTTTATTTTTATGTGGTGCTTGGATCAAACCCAGGGCCTTCCACGTGCCAGGCCAGCGCTCTACCACTGAGCCACAACCCCCCAGTCCCTCTCTATTTTTTGATCTGCAAAATGGGATGCCCATCACACGATGCCAGGGGTGGGAAATCCTCCATGGTACATTTATCAGTTGTATTTTTCTCCTTGCCTATGTCTCAGGGTCCCCGGTAAGCACAACTTGTCCCACCCCTAAGCTTGGGCTTATGGAAATGTTTTGAGGATCTGCCACTATTAGCATCCTGGGGCTTCAGGAACTGTCCCTGGGAGGCTGGCAGGGGAGAGATTACTCTCCTTTGCACAGTCGGGAAATTGGGGCTCTAGGCGTTTAAAACAAGGGAAACCTCACAGCGGGTGACAGGTCTGTGGCTGGTGCTAGGTCTTTCTTCCCAAATTGTGGCCAAAGCTACACAGCCCGTTTGGAATGGGGACAAGGGTTTCTCCTGTCGCTGGGCTTCTCCGTCGCTGCAGCACAGGGGCACCCACATCCCTGGACGCCGGGTTCTGCCGCTGACCTCTCCCGGCCCTCCTTGGCGCCCCCAGCCCCGGCGCGCCCCCGGCGGTGCCAACGCAGCCCTTCGTTGTTCCCAAGGCAGCGGCTGGAAGTTCGAGCCCCTGCTGGGGGAGGAGCTGGACCTGCGGCACGTCACGTGGCGGCTGCCCCCGGAGCTTATCCCGCGCCTGTCCGCCAGCAGCGGGCGCTCCTCCGACGACAGCGGCGCAGGGAGTGCAGCCGGGGAGGGCAGCAGCCGGGCCCGCAGCGCAACGCCCCGGCCCCCCGGAGGTGACCGCCTTCCTGGCCGCACCCGGCCCGGCACTGCTGAGGCTCCTTTGCGCCTGCTGGCTGGGACCCTGGGGCAGACGCTTGCTGCCCCAGGGCCCCAGCTTTGGCCGGGCTGCTCATCGAGATGCCCCGCCAGGCCAGGGGCTTGCAACTGCGTGCAGACAGGACCGGGTAGCCAAGTGACGCCCAGGGCAGACGTTTGGACACTCCCCGAGGCAGGACAGGAAGTGACCTCTCGTGATGCCTGCCCAGCTGGGGCAACCAGCTTCAGAAACTTTTGTCAGGAAAAAATGCTGGTACCCAAACAGACCCTCAGGGACCTCCAGGATTTGAGGATAGGCTTTGGGCTCTCCCGGAAGGCCAGGCAGGTCCCACAGCTGGGTCAGCTGTGCTCAGATAGTCCATAGCATGGAGCCAGAGGACACGGCTAGGAACAGTTGTGTGGCCCCCTGGACTCCTCTGGGGACATAGGGCTCCCAACATGGTAGCTTGAGGGAGACTGGTGGTATTTTACTCCCAGGCTCCCCAGAAGGAAGAGAGTCCCGGGAATCCTCAGGGTCACAGCCCCCCTTAGGGCTGCAGGTCTGGTGCAGGCCTGACTGACTGACCCTCTCTCCTCCTGCAGAGCACCTGGTGAATGGTCGAATGGACTTTGCCTTCCCAGGCAGTGCCAACTCCCTACACAGGATGACGGCGGCCAACGCCACCTATGGCACCCACCTTAGCCCACACCTGCACCACCGTGTGCTGAGCACCTCCTCCACCCTCACTCGGGACTACCACTCGCTGACCCGCACACAGCACTCACAGTCAGCCACGCTGCCCAGGGACTATTCCACCCTCACCTCCCTCTCCTCCCAGGGTGAGCAACCTCCACCAACCCTGCCTTGCCCATCAACCACCTCCATTCCAGCTCCTGGGTTTGGACTGCTGACCTGCCGGGCCCCACTGTCCACCATCCACATCCTGTCCCTCTCACTCTTGTTTTGTCCCACCCTAGGCCTCCCTCCCATCTGGGAAGACGGGAGGAGCAGGCTTCCGCTGTCCTGGGCCCTGGGGTCCTGGAGTCGGGCTCAGATGAAGGGGCTCCCTCCCTCCAGGGGCTCACGAGATTCTATAATCCTGGCTGGGCAGCCAGCAGCACCCTTCTGGGGCCCAGGTAGTTGTGGGGTGGCCATCCTTTCTCTATGGCTGTCCTGCTCCATCTGCCATCCATCACAGCCACTGCCTGTGCCCACCCACTGCCTTAGCCTCATTCCATTCACAGGACCCTGCCCTCCCAGAGGAGCTAACCACTGCCCCACACTCATCAGTGCTGATGCCTAACATGGCCTCTGCCTTGCCAGGGTCTGGGCTGGGGCAGGTCAAGAAGAGGGGCCCAGACAGCTGAGCAGGGAGCAGGGTGGGAGCTGGTGGACTCAGAGGGCTCACCCTCTCAGCACAGGCAGGGTCTACACCTACTCCAAGGACCAGTGGAAGGTGCTGGGCAGCCTGGACACTGTTCAAGGGGAACAAGCTGCCTGGCCAGCTGAGGAGGCTGGGATGGAATTGTGACTGTGCACAGACTCCAGCTCCTTCCCCTGACTGTGATGTCCTGTCTCCAGATTCTCGAGCTGCAACAGGTGTGCCCGATACGCCCACCCGCCTGGTGTTCTCAGCCCTGGGGCCCACATCTCTGAAAGTGAGCTGGCAAGAGCCACAGTGTGAGCGCCTGCTGTTGGGCTACAGCGTGGAGTACCAGCTGCTGAATGGCGGTGAGGCGGGGCTGCTGCTGCTGCTGTGGGGGTGCAGCCCTTCCAGGCCTGGGCCCGTGCTGTGCGCACCCCAGTGGGGTCAGCCTACCCAAGGCCTTGTGCATAAGCCCACCCCAGTCTTCTTGAGGGTCTCTCTTCCCATTCCCCTTCATTGCCTCATCTGAAGTCTGATCCATCTCCGTGCACCTCGCCTGCTTATTTCCTATGCTAAGTTTTGCCTAACAAGGCCTCGTGGACCAAGGCCTTCCCTGGTCTGAGTGACCTTTGTGGGAACTGGGAAGTGGCATGACCTAGACCCCTGACCAGGGTGTAGGATTTCACCAGCACATAGGTGGGACTGCAGGCTCCACTCCTGTCTTGTATAGAACACAACCTAAACCAACCATATCACACTGTGCCCCTACCATAGGCAGCACCGGGTGAATGCTGACCAGATGTTAAAGGTACCCTAGGGAAGTGGGGACCAGGACAGAGTGGGGGTAAAGCTGCTCTACTCTCTGCCTTCACCCAACCTCCAGGGGAACTCCACAGGCTCAACATCCCCAACCCTGGCCAAACTTCTGTGGTGGTGGAAGACCTCCTGCCCAACCACTCCTATGTGTTCCGTGTGCGGGCTCAGAGCCAGGAGGGCTGGGGCCGAGAACGTGAGGGTGTCATCACCATTGAATCGCAGGTGCATCCACAGAGCCCACTCTGCCCCCTGCCAGGTGAGTGGTCCCCCCAGCAGCCGCCACCATACCCACCACCCACCCACCCACTGACGTTGTCTCTCTGCTACCCCCAGGATCTGCCTTCACTCTGAGCACCCCCAGTGCCCCAGGCCCATTGGTTTTCACTGCCCTGAGCCCCGACTCACTGCAGCTGAGCTGGGAGAGGCCACGGAGGCCCAATGGTGACATCCTCGGCTACCTGGTGACCTGTGAGATGGCCCAAGGAGGAGGTACTGCCCACCCTGGGGACAGGAATGGCCACGGAGTAGTGGCTACAGGGGCTGAAGGCCTCTTCCCATGCAGGGCCAGCCACCACATTCCGGGTGGATGGAGACAACCCTGAGAGCCGCCTGACCGTGCCTGGCCTCAGTGAGAACGTGCCCTACAAGTTCAAGGTGCAGGCCAGGACTACTGAGGGCTTCGGGCCAGAGCGTGAGGGCATCATCACCATCGAGTCCCAGGATGGAGGTGGGACATCCCTTCTTCACCCCAACTCTTCTCCAGTCATGCCTTCTCCTGCCATCCCCTCACAGGCCAATCTGCCCCTTCCAGGTCCCTTCCCACAGCTGGGCACCCATTCTGGGCTCTTCCAGCACCCACTGCAAGGCGAGTACAGCAGCATCACCACCACCCACACCAGCACCACTGAGCCCCTCCTAATGGGTGAGTTACCACCAAGAGGCAGGGGATCCTGGGTCCCAGGAACACAGAGACAACGTGGAGGGGCAGGGACCAGGCAGCAGCCTTCAAACTTCTTCCCCTACAGATGGGCTGACCCTGGGGTCCCAGCACCTAGAGACAAGTGGCTCCCTCACCCGACACGTGACCCAGGAGTTTGTGAGCCGGACACTGACCACAAGTGGGACCCTCAGCACCCAGATGGACCAACAGTTTTTCCAAACATGACTCCCCAACCTCACTAGTGTCCTGGAACCTGGGCCCCCTACCCGCCTTCTCTCTACAGCGCTTCCTAAGCTACTTCATCCTTGGACCCTACCCCTGGGGCCCAGCCCACCGGCATGCTGACCACAAAGCCAGCACTGCTTGCCACACAGCAGGGAGCAGGTTTCCTCTAGGAAGCATGAAGGGGGCAGAGGTCCCAGAAGGCTCTTTGGCTGCCCCTGCCCCACCTTAGCCCAAACCTGTTTGTAACCAAAGAGCTGGGACCAGTTCAAGGACCCAGCCTTTGTTCTGCACTAAATAAAAAGATTTTGCTACTGCTTGGCTCTGTCCAGTCTGTTCCTCAGGAGCCCCAAAAATGCCAGCATAGGTAAAGCAGTGATTCTGACAATCCCCCCTCCTCCAATCCCCAAGCACACACCCACCTCCAGAGGCAGGCAAGGTACCACAGTCAGAGGCATATTTATTAAGCACCCAAATGAGGAAGGTGGTGCCAGACACAGAGCTGCATGGCCTGCCACCTCGGCCCATGCTGGCATGTGCTGTGCCAGGGCTGCCTCACAAGCACAACACCTTGGCTCCATCAGCAGCCTGGGAGAGGTAGAAGGTGGCGGTACCACTGTACTGCTCCTGGGGGAGAGATGGGCAGGTCTGAGTGATGGGGGGCCCTGGGAATCCACCTCTCCTGCCCTCCGAGGCTCCGGTGCTTACCAACCTGAATGTGCTGCATGGTGCGGGAAGCAGCAGAAGCCTCTAGCAGTGTCACTGTGCAGCCACCAAAGCCGCCACCTGTCATGCGACTGCCATAAACCCCAGGCACAGACAGTGCAGCCTCAACCAGTTGATCTAGCTCAGAGCAGCTCACCTCATAGTCATCCCTGCAGATGATACAGAAGAGGTCAGCCTGGAACCCACCTGTGCCCAAGAGGTGCAGGCTGCTCTAGGGCCTCACCTGAGTGAGTGATGACTCTCCACCATGAGGCGGCCAAAGGCTCTGTAGTCTCCACGGCTCAAGGCAGCTGCTGCCTGGGCTGTGCGCTGGATCTCACCCACCACGTGCCGTGCCCGCCGGAAGCCCTCCTTGCTCACCAGCTCTCTGCCAGCTGGAGTGGAACAGGGGTCAGCAGTCCCACCTCCCACTCCTGAGGGCCCCAGGGTTGTCAAAGAGGGTCCTGCTAGGTAGGACAAGGCTTATTACCCCAGGTCTGGCTCTGAAGAGCTCCCTCCTCACTGAAAAACAGGACAACTGTGTCACTTTATCACCCAGGGTTCAGGGAAGACTGCAGGAGACTGCACAGGACTTCCTGCAGGGAGTTGGAATGGCAGTGCTCAATAAACGGCTGCTTAAGCACCAAACTCCCACCTGGACTCTTGGGGCCTTCAAGGTGAGTGGAACACAGTGCAACATTCAAGAGGGCACAAAAGCTGGGCAGGGTGGGTGGTGCACGCACATAATCCCAGCAGCTTGGGTGGCAGAGGCAGGAGGATCGGGAGTTCAAAGCCAGTCTCAGCAACCTAACAAGCAACTTAGCAAGACCCTGTCTCTAATTTTTTTTTTTTTAAAGGTTTGGAGATGTGGCTCAGTGATTAGCACCCTGGGTTCACTCCTTGGTTTTAAAAAAAAAAAAAAAAAGATGCAAAAAAGCAATCTTGGTATGTGTGAGGCACTGAGTTTGATTCTCCAGCACATAACACAAATAAAATAAATATCTCGTGTCCATCTACAACTAAAAATATTAAAAAAAAAAAAAAAGCAATCTTAAGATTTCAGGCAGGGCTGGGAGTGTAACTCACAAGGTAGAGCACCTGCCTGGCACATATGAGGCCCTGGTTTTCAGCCGGCACACGCCCATAACCCCACAGGAGGCTAAGGCAAAAGGATCACAAGTTCAAGGCTAACCTCAGCAATTTAGTAAGACCCTGTCTAATTTTTTTTAAAGGGGTACAGAGCACCCCTGGGTTCAATCCCTAGCACTGAAGGGGAACAAAGAAAAGTGATTTCAAGCATCCCTACTGAGGCTGGAGCCCAAAGACTTGCAGAGTTTTGGGGGAAGTGAACAGAGCATGGCAAATGACCCTGAAGATCAGCAGGTAAAGGCCACAAGACAGCAGTAGGGAGCTCAGTCATTTCTGGAAGAAATGGAGGTTCTCACCCTCCAATTCCTCCAGTCGCACCTCCCGAAGGCTCTCCTTGCCCAGTGCCTTGGCCACTTCTTCACACTGGTGCCGTCGCAAGGGATACTCGCTGGAACCCAGGGAATGGCGGACGTTGGAATTAGTGATGAGCACGGCCAGCTTGGGGTCCGACAGCGGCACCAGGCTTGTCTCCAGGGACCTGGTGTGGAGTCAGATTAGGGAAGATGACAAGGCCATGGATCTGCTTGTCAGGCCAGGCGGTAGGCATGCTCCACCTAGGAGCTCCTGATTATGAGGTGGGAGGGTATAAGGGGAGCCCCTGACCTGCAGTCAATGAGCAGCGCGTGGCCCTTCTGCCCCAGCAGTGCGATGAGCTGATCCATGATGCCACAGGGCACCCCTGCAAAGCTGTGCTCGGCCTGCTGACACACCTGGGCCCGGGCAGCTACTGCCCCCGAGTCTGTGGCACAGGGTGAGGCAGGGAAGCTGGGGCCCAGGAGGGAGCACGAGAGGAGGCCACATGGGAGCAGCAGTAGCTCCCATGACACTCTGGGGAAACTCCCCACTCCCCCTCCCTAAACCACAACAGGTGAAGAATTCTGACCAGAGAGACCTTGGCAAGGAGGGTGGGGTTGGGCCTAGGGCCTAGGTGGTACCTGGGCAGAGCTGCTGGAGGAAGGTGTACGTGGCCACTTCCAAGGAAGCCGAGCTGGACAGCCCACCCCCCAAGGGCACTGAGCTGACCACCACTGCATTGAAGCCAGGGATGGGGGAAGCTGCAGTAGAAAGAATGGTGATAGTAAGATGGACTGCTAGAAGGACAGACACAGGAAGAGGAATTGTCCTCACAGGAAAGAAGGCAGCCTGGTAGCCGCTTTTAGTACCTGTGTCTCAATTGTCAGGCCACCAACCTGCTGGTGTCAAAGGGCCCACTGCCCTCCATCCTCTGGCCACCTGAGGTTATTGGGGCAATCTTTCAAGTTATCCTGATTTAGGGCTCTGGAGGCCAGCAAATTGGGGTTTGATTCCTGGCTCCTCTAGTCATGTGAAAAGGAAACCCAGGGCAAGTTCTGGCACCTCTTGGGGCATCAGTTTTCTCATTGGTACGGTAGGATATTCCACCCTGCAAGTTTTCCCCAGTGTATTAGATTAAGGGACTGTGGTTGTGAAATGACAATCCTAGTGGCAGCATGAATGAGACCCAGGTTGTCCCATACCTGGGTAGTGCTGAATCACTCCCTTGACATAGTTGGCCCATCGGGGAGTTCCAGGCTCCAGTGACCGGTGGACTGTGGGCAGTGGAAACTGCAGTCGCTGGGGCTCATCAGCATCTTTAGAGGTGGTGAGAAGAGAGACAAGCCCATCTGTTCGGGGGCTGCCTACCAGCAGAGTCACAAGCTCCAATGCCTGACAGGAGAGATAAGGAGTATGTGGAACTTATACCAGCTAATGGAATACCCTCAAGAGACACCCTTCAATGACAGACTCCAGCCAAGGTTCGGCCACCTGGGACATACAGGGAGGTAGAGGGAACCAGCTCAACTAGAAGGGAATGAGGTGTGGCTCAAGGAGGGGCCTGAGTGCTGAGCTGGCCTTGAGGGTTTGGAGCTCTGCCCCCTGGGTATTCAGAGGTGGAGCCAGCAGCAGCAGGAATGCAAGCCTGGACTCTGCCCCGAGGAAGGGTTCCCAGTTGTTGGGCAAGAGGGAGAGAGCAAGCTCAAAGAGCAAACAGGATGAGAGGAGCTCCATGCCTTCCCATTTGGGGATGACTAAGGATGGATGTGGATGGATTCGCTATAACTACTCACTTCTCAACCTGCAGGGTGGGGCTGAGAGCCCAGGTTGAGAGTTGGAAAGTAACACTCAAGGTCACGCACCAAGAACCTGCTGTGAGACTTTCAGCAAGTCCCCATCGCTTTCTGGGTTTGTTTCCTCCTCTGTAAACGGAATGTGCTGGGCCAGGAGGCTGAGGGCTCCATTCGACCAGGCCTGTGGCTGCAGCCTCACAGAGGCCAGGAGCCGGAAGTGTCCTCCTTCTACTGCTACAAAGGGCCCACATTTGAAGGGGAACACGCTCCCCACAGCTGAGGTCGAGGACCAGTAACCCCCAAAGAGTTGACTTGGGTGAAGTGGCGTCCGCACACCCTCTTCGGCTACAGCTTGCTCTCTTCGCTCGTGGAAAACGGACTGTCCCAGGGTCTCTCCCTCGTGCTTGACTCTCCCAGTCCGCTGCCCGCCCCACATTCCAGCGGGAGAGATCACATTCGCGAGCCCCCGCCGCCCGCCTTTCTCCGCGGCGGGGCAGCGGACCCAGGGGCTCCCCCGCGCAGCCCCTCACCATGGGCAACACCAGGCCCTGGTTGTAGTCCGTGTGTTCCCCGATGAGGTTGACGCGGCCCGGGGCCGACACGGCCAGCTCAGGCTCGGCTCCGAACTCCTCCCGGAAGGCTCGCCGAGCCTCGGCCAGCAGCTCCTGGACCTGGGGCGGTCTCGAAGCAGCCATGACGCTCGTCTGCAGCTCAGCGCACCACGACACAGGATGCTGGGGGCGGGGCCGCGCGCGGCGGGTGCGCACGTTCCCGCCCGGCGCCCCGCCCCCGGCCCGGTCGGCCCCGCCTCCGCTCGCAGAGCCCGGCTGAAGTCGTCTACCTGTTGCGCTTCGCTCCCAAACCTGGCGGGTGCAGGCGACAAACGCCAGGAACTCGTGAATCCGAGTGTGATTCTGTGCTGCCGATGATGTCGTTCTCTTTGGACTTTGGAGAAGACCAATGGCGACCACTTGAATGAGTATGGGTCTGAGTGGCACTTTGCACAACTAAAAGACCTGAGCTGCCCTTCCCTGACCCTGGCGACTGTTGGTGGACTAACCTCCATCAAAACAGCCAGAGCAGTGGAGCAGGCACTCGGCAGACCTGGATTCCCAAAGGCATCTCCTAGGACTTCAGGAGGAGGAGCTACGAGAAGTCATGGGTATAGAGACACGGTCAGGCAAGTTTGGTAGTGACCAGGAAGTCGTTTTTTACAAGCTCCTTTTCTAGGATGGACCCACCGTCCTAGTTCATAGCAACGGAAAACTGAGGAGGATGGCAATGGCTCAGCCCCTCCTTGAAGTACCAACCAACTGCCTAAGGTAAGTCACACTGTGGGTCCCAGGAGATGCTTCTTCACCCTGAAGCCTGGTCTCAAATGCAGGGTATCAACCTTTGCCTGGATGCCTGTCCACATCTGCCTACCTTGCATTCCACGTGGATATGGTTTGTGACTGGGCTGTGGCCAGAGATATAACTTGGGGCCTGCTGAGTGGTTTGCTCAGAGTAGAGAACTGCATTCAAAAAGCAGCTCACGCCGGCCTTAATCCCAGCTGCTCAGGAGGCTGAGGCAAAAGGATCATAAATTCTACGCAACTTATCGAGGCCCTAAGTGACTCAGCAAGACCCCCTGTCTTTAAACAAAATATTAACAAAGGGTTGGGGATGTGGCTCAGTGGTACAGGACTTCTGGGTTCAATCCCCAGTACCCACAAAAATAAATAAGTTGGTAAAAATTAAATTTAAAAAAAAAACTGGAGATTGAACGCAGGGACATTTTACCACTGAACTACATCCTAGTCCTTTTTTATTTTTTATGTTGAGACAGTCTTCCTACTTCCCCTGAAACTCACCGAGTTTCCTGACGTAGGCTTTTGAATCGCTGGAATGACAGGTGTGCATCACCACACCCAGCTGGAAACAACTCAGTAAAAATGGGCATGGCCTGTGGGTGTAACTTAATGATAGAATGTATACTTAGCATGTATAAGGCCCTGAATTCAGTCCCCAGCACCACATAAATAAAATGAATTAAGGGTGAATTGTATTATGTGTATTATATCTCAGTAAAGCTGCTTTTAAAAATAGGAATATGGGGCCTGGAGATGCAGCTTGGTGGTAGGGCATTTTTCCTTGTATGTGTGAGACCCTGAGTTTGATTCCTAGCACTTGGGAAAAAAAAATAGGAATAGGGATGTAGCTCAGTGGTGAAGCACTTACCTAGTTTGCATGGGGTCCTGGGTTTGATCCTCAGTACCACAATAAAAAAAAAAAAAAAAAAAAAAAAAGACAAATTCCAAATTTCATCTGATAGCCTGCTTCTTTGGGGCACACTTCAGGAAAGCAGTTTTGGGCACAGTAAAATCAAAACAAACCATAAATGGCCCTTGGACCTGGTTGAAGTGGAATTAAACTCACAAACTATGTTTTCCTACAAGGTACCATTTCTGTTGCAGCAGAGTTGGGAGAAGCAACCCCTTTTCTACTTATTATTATTTTGGTACTGGGGATTGAACTCAGGGGCAATGTGTCACTGAGCCACATTTCCAGACCTTTTTTATTTTGAGGACAGTGTCTCACTAAGTTACTTAGGCTCACTAAATTGCTGAGGCTGGCCTTGAACTTGGAATCTTCCTGTCTTAGTGTCCTGAGTTGCTAGGATTACTGGCACCTAGCTCTGCACATTCTTTACCCACTTCAGCCTTGACATCTAACAGTCCTGAGCCAAAATCTCTACACTTACTATTGTGTGACATTAGGCAAATCATTTGACCTCTCTGAGCTTCAGTTTCTCTTTTGTAATTGGACTAGTGATCCCCCCACACCCTGTCCCCACCCGACAGGCTGTTGTCAAAGGAACTGAATGAGATAATCTTCACAGAGGGCCCAGCCTAGCACCTGGCACTTAGTAGCATGGAATAAATATTTGCTATTATTATCAGTTGTCCATTAATTCAACAGGCGTTATTGGACTCCACCGTGTGCAACTGGCCAGAATGATAAAACAGCTGAGGCTCCTGGCATCTGATTGAGAAGCAGACACCACAAATCTGACCTCCTGTGACTGAGATAAATGCTTAGATGAAGGAGTAGAGATTCCTGAGGGAGGAGAAGTAGAGCTTTGAAGTCCACACCTTCCCTTTTACTTGGTATTTGAAAACATGCCCACTGGGCCCATCTTCATTGTATTGTTTCAGTTTTTCTTGGAGAAACTTGATTTGGCCTAAGGGTAAGTGCTCCTGTGTGTTTGAGATGGACTTGGAAACATTTTTATCTGGGAGATGGGTTTGCTTTTCTTTTTTTCTTTTTGTGGTGCTGGGGATGAACCCAGGGCCTCAGCATGCTAGTAGACAAGCCTTTACCACTGAGCTTCATCCACAACCATATTCCCTTTTTTGAATCCTGTTACAGGATCTTGTTACAGGAAATTTGTTCAGAAGGAAGTCTGCTTTGACCTCTGATCTTCCTTTCCATTTGCTGGCCAGATGTCACAGGACGGGGGAGAAGTGACACTACAATGGGGACACTGCACCCCAAGGTCTGTCCTCTGCTGGCCAAAGAATTTATGAGCACAGCCAGCACTGTTGATCTCATCAGGCTCTGGCAATCTGATCGAATTCCCAGTAGCATCCACCACAGGGTTGAGTGTTGGGGCTGGGAATACCATCCTCACCAGCCAGGAAGCAGGCCTGCAGGTTGCCAAGGAATGTTGTCGCCAAGGCCCCCCATTGAGGACAGGCTCTTTAAAGATGCCTCTTCTCAGTGAGTCATTTCTCTCCCCCAAACCAAAGCCAAACTCTCACCCTTTTGGGCATTCCTTGCTGGATTTGGTCTTTTTTCATTTAAGGAAGATCTGTGGTTTGACATAGCTGTAGCTTCTTCATTGCAAGCACAGCCTAGGTTTCCTGGTGAGATATGGGGTCCACATCTCCCAAATGGATCTCCCTGAAAATGTTTGCACCCATCATCTCACAAAGTCCAGGAGGTTCTTTTTGTTGTTTCCAGAGGATTAACCTATTTCCTGATTTGGGCTCCCTTTGCCCTTCTGTGATATTAATGATGACAGCTTCTACAGCACAGATAGTACTGACATTGAGCACATGTCAACTCAGACCTCAGGGCTGAGATCTAGCAAGAATGCACCTATAGGGCATTACTGGTTGCTTCGCACCAGTGTCTGTTCTGATTAATGGTGCCCTGGATTTCTGTGGTCAAGTGTCACCCCTAGAGCTTGCATTATCTTCAGTTTTGCAAAGATTGTTTTATTAAATCTTTACAAATATATTGGATAAGTACTTTTACTATTTCCATTTCATAGATGAAGAAAAGCAGCACAAATGAGTTTAGGAACTCACCCAAGAGGAAGAACTGAGCCAGGTGTTGTGGTGCCCATTTGTAATCCCAGCCACTCAGGAAGCTGAGGCAGGAAGACGGCAAATTCGAGGCCAGCCTCAGCAACTTAGCAAACTCAGTGAGACTCTCCCTGTCTCAAAATAAAAAATAAAAAGGGCTGGGGATGTGGCTCAGTGGGAAGAGTATCCCTGGATTCAATTCCCAGTACAGGGGGAAAAAAAAAGTGAAAGAACTGAGCCTTGAACTCATGCTGCTAACCCTAGGCCCATTCTTTCAGCCACCATCATAGGTCCCCCGTAAGTACACTAGACTGCTGCAACCTCGACTGCCATTCTCTGTCTGCAAAAGTGCCAGGATCCAAAACTCAGACTTTTCTCAGTGGCAGACAGAAAGTATAGCTGCTTTCCCAGACCACTGGACCCCCTCTTACATGGGACACACCCCATTTGGAAACCAGGCAAGTAACCAAAGCTCTTGGGAATCAGACTGATTCTTTGCCACCCATGCCAGGAGCAGAGATGGCCAGCTTTGCAGTGGGGCTGCCAGGGCCATTTGGTTTGGTCAGCAAATACTGCTGAGCCTCTGTTGTGTACCAGGCATGACTCCAGAGCAGGTAAGACTCGGTGCCTGCCTTTGGAGCCTCCCTCAACTTTCTCAACCCTCCCTGGCCTCAGATGCCCCTTCTCAGAGAAACCAGCTGCAGGCCTTGTCTTTATTTGGTGCTCCCACTGTCCCTGAATCTCCTACCCTGTAGGATGATGACCACCTCATTGATAGCCAGGGAGCAAGTCTAGACTTATGAAGCTGACAGCTCAGGGCTGCTTTATCTCTTCCAGCACCTTGCACCGGCCAGAAAGCTGCAGCCGGCACTGCAGCTGCCCAGGCCTCAGGTCACTCAAGGTGGGCAGGAGGACTGAGATTAATTGATAGCTAAATAAGGATGCGGGGCCCACGATGCCTTGGCCTTGAACCCAAACCCATCCTGTCATCTCTACTTGATGGCTCAATGCTAGGCAGTGAGGAACTTACAAGGAAGTCCTTCAGCTGTGTCCACCAGAGGCAATAGAAAGGGAGTAGGTGTTATTGGAGACCAAGGACCATCTCCATGAGGACATGCAGTCCTTCACACACACCCCCCAGTAAAAGGCTACCTGTCCTAGACATGCAGCCCATTTGCACCTCTCCTTCACAGGATCTTCTTGTGTCTGAGATGGACCTCTCCTTTTCTGCCCACTCTCCATCCTGTTGTATTCCTGGAACTGCAGGATCCTAGATGAGAGCTGGCAGTTGCTGGTGAAAAGGTCCCAGACCCTGACCCCCATGTTCCTTCTTATGCATCTCTTTCCAGATCACATGTGACCTTTGAGCCTCTCCAGGAGCTACCACCTTACTGAAGCCAACTTTTTGCTTTCTCAGTAGGATGTGACCGCATGACCTCTTAGCTTCTCCCACAGGGAAGGGGAACGGGGTGTGCATGCATGCCTGTGTGGGGTGTTTGCTCAGGGAAGATGGCCAAGAAGTGCTGCTCCTGGTGTGTCTGACCTGCAAGACTGGCCCCTGCTGGACACTGGGCATGGTGCTTGGGTGAGGACCAGGATAGGCTGGGGTACATACATCACATGGAAGTTCAGTGGCTCTTTGCTCGGAGTAATAGTGGTATCAGGGTGAGACTTCCAGGGGCTGGTGGGCAGTTAGCAGCAGTACAGGGAGGATGTCCCACAAAATGGAGGACACAAACCTCTGGCTCCTCCTCAACAGCACAGCCCTTCAGTTCAT
This sequence comes from Sciurus carolinensis, assembly GCF_902686445.1. Classification (NCBI taxonomy): domain Eukaryota; kingdom Metazoa; phylum Chordata; class Mammalia; order Rodentia; family Sciuridae; genus Sciurus; species Sciurus carolinensis. The sequence continues at coordinate 5,429,605 of NC_062215.1, read as the reverse complement.
AAATTCAATGTCTTCCTCATTTCCTAGACATGCTGATGAAAGGGTAACAAAGTCAAAACAGCAGTCAACTGACCTAAGTTTCTTGTTATTAGGACACCCTCAGTCTTCTCCCCAGGTGGAGGGTGCTGCAGAATGTGGGTTGGCAGTATAGGCAGGGGCCTGACTTTCTCCCTTCTTCTGGCCTTGCCCTTGGGAAGGTGGCTAGAAGGCTGTGTACACTAAAAATTGCTGGCCAGAAGCCAAGCCAGGCTGGATGGAAAGGTCCAGGCTGGCAACATTCTTGAATTGAGGGCACCTCCCTGAGGAATACCGATAGCTAGGGGCACGTAGGAGCAACACTGGGGTGAGGGGAGGCAGTGCTACAAGGGGCCTAAGTAAGGGCAGTCAGGGGCTGACTCTCAAAGTTGGCAGTGATTTCTTTGGTAATTGAAATGCTCCCACACCAAGATGGTGAAGCACAAGTGGGAACAGAATGCAGTGTGGACTCAAGGATTTCGTGCCTACTAGACCACATCATCTCCAATAAGCCAAAAGCTGTAGAGGTGGCAGTGTGAACAACTCACCTGGTCCCTCTGGTGGGGAGCTAGATTGGCTATAGGTTCAAGGCTTGGGTCCTAAATATAGGCTGGGACCACCCTAAAGAAGCTAAAAGAGAAGCCTCTGATCCAATGGCAAACTGTTTCACCCTATTCCTCATGATGCTCCATGAAAGGGCCTACTTCCCAACAGCTGACTCCAGCGCCCAACACCAGGCAGGAAGCACAATCCTTGCAAGGGGTCAGTAGCAGAGGCCACTGTTGGGGAAAGCTGAGCGAGCCAGCTAAGATAGCTAGGGATGTAGCTCAGTGGAGCACTTACCAAGGATGCATAAAGCCCTAGGTTCAATCCCTGTTGTGCAAAAAATAGGGGGGATTCCCTCTTCTTTTCCCCTAGTGTGTAGCTACTCTTGTTGGACACCTACGTCCATGTTTCTAGGTAAAATACCCTTGCTTCAGCCCAGAACCAACTGTACATGCACCAAGTACATATAAGGGACAAATGAGGTTTCTTACAAAACAAGGGTATTAACGTGGCAAGCATATTTTCCAGGTTTTCTGTCCTTACAGGACTCAAGATTGTCTCCCCATCACACATCACCATGCTGTGAATAAGTACAATGACCATGTAATTTACCAAATTGGGACAGCCAGTAAACACAGGCACCATTTATACAGCAGTTTCACAGGAATAAATTGGAACTGTCCTGAGCAAAAGAAGTGTAACATTTCCGTTCTGCCAAGTATGCTTCCCTCCCCCTATCTCCCAGTCAGAAAGCAATGCTCTAGAGATAGTTACAAGTTTCGTGTAACAATTATTCAAATGAAAACCATTAACAAGATGAGAATAGTCTCAAAACTTAAAAAAACTTTTATTGTCTCATCCACCAAGGGCACGGGATACACCATCAGCTTCAACCTTGCTTTCCTCCTTACAGATTCTGGTCCATTACTCTTACCCAGGGACATGCTGTCATGTTTCCTAGAACCAAAAAATATCTTCCAGGTTGTGTTCAAGTGTGGAAGCCCACCTTGCGCTGTTTCAGCAGTACCTGTTAGCCTGCCCAAGCCTTCTACTACAAGAGGCTGCAAGACTGGGTGAGACAGTTCAATAGTATCACCCACTTGAATTATCATTAGCAAGCTTACTCTCCTCCCCCCATCCTTGTGAGCCATTATTATTTTTAGTTGCTGTCACTTTTGAGCACATTCAAATGCTAGTATTTTCCTGTTCAAAAGCACTAAGGAAATTCTCATAATTGTTAAGTGTGCCTGTCTGGTTCAGGTGGGACTTTCTAGAAAACTACCCGAACAATTGGATTGGGTTCCACCTTTGACCAGTCATACAGATCTTACCTCTTGCAAGCACTTCGAATCTGAAATTAATCCAAACTTTGGTAGGGCAAGAACTTCTACAGTTACTAGCTTTCGTTGGAATGCTTTAAACAAGTGGCTCTTGTGGTCAAGTCTTGTTGACATTCATGCATTAAGCCTTGCAAGCAGCCCTCATGGCTCAAGCTCAAAACTTGTTTCATGCTGAAAACATAGCTCAATTTTACACCTTGTAACTTCTGTTTAAAATGAAGATTTCTAAGCCTGCTCCAAAGCTGATGCATGGAATAGACACCAAATGCAAGCCCTAGAACTTTTAACAAGAACTTCCCTAATAAAAGCAACTTAATTTTACTTAGTTCCTTAACATTATGGGGCTAGGGGAAGGCTATTAATATACTTTGCTATAAGCCCGTGGTACAAATAGAGCAGTTATTCTGACTTTTGCACAGATGCTGGGGATCAAAACCAGGGCCTTCCTACGTGCTAGGCAAGTACTGTACCACTGAGCTGCATCATGGCATTTTTACAGATCTAAAGGCAGTTTTACATGCTTTGTTAAAAAATGGTTTATCTACCAAGCAAGAGCTAAAATAAAGCTCAAACTGCTAAAATGGGTAGAACTTAAATAATGGATATATTAAGGTTTCATCATAGCATTCAATTTAGGTTTTTGACACTTAGTTGGATAAACAAGTTTATTTGTAAATTTAGTCAACATACATAATTGACCTAAAAACCTCAATAAAGGATAAATTTAAAACCACTTGGAAGGCCATCTCTGTAAAAGGGATTTTCCCAGGACAGTAAATAACCAGATGTAATCTATCCCAACCAACACCATCTTAAATTTGCAGAGGTCCAAATGAGCCTGGAGCTGCCTGCTCCTCCCCCACAGCAAGTTTACACTAAACTCCACAAGGAAAAGAACCAACCCTTGATAGTGTTTCCTCTTAGAAGAAAACCTAGATTTGAGACCAACCACAACACAAGGAAAAGCTAAACTAGATAGAATATTAGTTAACAGATGATGCTGGTGTGAATAACTTGTTATTTTTATTCTAGAGCCCTTATAAATAAAATCCCCCAGTTAGTGTTTGCATTATCAGCTAGAGGGTTAGTTAACATGTGGTAGAATGAGGACTTATGCAAGGTATATTACACATAGCATTTTACTACTATGAAAACAAGTGCAGTCTCTAGTTAAGAGAAAACCAACTGGACTCTAAATTACACACCTTAATGACAAGACTCCCCACCACTTGTGAATGTAAAACATTTAATTTAAAAATGTTGACACTACAATATATAAAATAGCTATTATAAATGCACATAGTGTATTCTATAGCTGCCAGGTTTACTTTTTTTTCTTTTTCTTTTTTTTTTTTTTTTTAAGGAAACTGTAAGTTACACTGTGGTTAAGACTTGGATCTTCACCCTTGAAAAAGCCCGCATTCTATCACAGTGATGTATGGTCAGACTTAACAGCCCCAATTGTTAAACACTTGGATCAAGTCATAACCAGTTTTATTGCAAAAGGACCCTGTACACATTTATCAATTCTAGTACCTTAATAGCTACCCAACAAGTCATTAACATACAGAAACATGCATCATGAGAAGCAAGAAATATCACCCATCCCTTCTGCATATTAGCAACTTGTCACTCCTGAGCAACAGTGCTCACATCACTGAGGTCTGTGAACAGTCACTTTTCGCATTCATCCTGAGTGAAAGATGGAATGACTTAAGTACAAATGCAACATATTATAAACAATTTCTTACAAAAAAGTCACAAATTAAACCAAAGTATTTTACAGAATTTACTACAAAACGCCATAAAAACTGCCTTCACTTAAGCTCTCTCTCCCCGTATCCGGCGAGCCAACTGGATGTCTTTGGGCATGATGGTGACTCTCTTAGCGTGGATGGCACACAGATTAGTATCTTCAAATAACCCACCAGGTACGCTTCACTAGCCTCCTGTTGAGGACAAGAGCCACACTATTAACTTCCTTCCAGGAGAAGCCACGCAGTCCTCCCCCGTACTACAAAGCCTGTCCCTTACCTGCAGGGCACCAATGGCTGCACTCTGAAACCTCAAGTCGGTTTTGAAATCCTGGGCGATCTCTCTCACCAACCTCTGGAAAGGCAACTTCCGGATGAGAAGCTCGGTCGATTCTGGTAACGACGAATCTCTCGAAGCGCCACAGTCCCGGGCCTGAAACAAGAGGAAGCGTGTAAAAGGACACGGCGGAGGCTCGGCGCACTGCCGAGCACAGCCGCCCGCCGCCAGGTCATTGTTCCCCGGCTGCTGCCTACCTGTAACGATGAGGTTTCTTCACCCCGCCGGTAGAGGGAGCGCTTTTCCTGGCAGCCTTGGTGGCCAGCTGTTTGCGGGGGGCTTTCCCACCAGTGGACTTACGAGCGGTCTGCTTGGTTCGGGCCATTTTCTCTTACCTACGAAACGGAACGGACATAAGGCCGCGAGGTCCTCCCGCCTGATCCCCCGGGACGTGGTGTGTGCCGAGGGCTCCCGCGCGCCGGGCCCTCCGCTTGCCCTCCCGCCTCTCCGCCCCACCTCGCGTCGGCAGATGGCCGAGGGCCGCCGCCTCCTCCCCCTCCCCTAATGACTCAGGCTGCGAGCGGCGGCGGCTTCCCCAGGGAGGGGGGGCGTGGGGAGGAGTCACTTCCCGCCCGCCGCGGGCGGAGGCCCGGCTGCCCGGAACCCGGCCTCCGGACCTCTGAATCACCACCGGGAATGAGGCGGAAACACGGTTCCGGAACGAAACCCAAAGAAATAGGCGCCCGAGCAGCCCCCGTCACCCGGCAATCGGCTCCAAACGGTCGCGGCCCACAGCATCAACGGCTGGCGGGGTCGACAGTCACCAATAACCCCGCGGACACTTACCCAACGCCGAAGTCTTAGGCCGCTTCTCCGACCGCCGCGCCGAGCTGCTGCCCAGTGAAGACCCGCAGCCGCGGAGCAAAAGAACGATACTACTCCAACGAACCACCAAACCGCTCTGCGCTCGAAACCCCCCCGACGACTCTGCTTTTATACCCACGCTTCACGCTGCGTCTCTGCGTCATAGGACCCTTATTTGCATACACCAACGACTTTTTCTATTGGCGGGCGCTTTCGCCGACGCGCTGACATCCCCCGACACAAAGGCCGTGCTTCGGCCCTGTTCCCTGATTGGCGGATGTTTAGGCCGCTGATTGGCTGTTAAAGTTGCCTCTTGATTGGATGGATGCAAAGAGGAATGGACGAATCAGAGCAGAGCACTAAGCGGCTCTTCTGATTGGATAAAATGGAGCTATGTTTGGATCCTTCCCTTGGTTCCAAAGCTCCACAATAGAAAGTCAATGCAAATGAACTGCATTGGTCCCTATCAGGATTTAAGAAAGTCCGGATGGGCAGGCACTAAGCTTGTTTGCATCAAGCTAACGCAAGGAGGAAGAGAAGAGGTTATTTGGACAGAATTTTTATAAATATTTTCCTATGTAAACCAAAATGTGTTCCCCGGATTATTTACTTTGCATAACATTTTGATCGTTAAGTACACAGTGCGAGAATTGGAACTGTCATGCTGTCAAGTACAGTATTTTATGTATCATGAATTATATACTTTTTTTTTTTTTGTCCTGGGAATTTAACCTAACCCAGAGGCCTTTTACAGCTGAGTTACATCCCCAAGCCCTTTTAATTTTTTTTAATTTTTTTTTTTATTTTTTAGACGGGCTTACTAAGCTGTTCTAGGGTCTTGCCAAATTGCTGAGGCTGACCTCGAATTTATGATCCTCATGCTTCAGCCTCCATATTCCCTGGGTTTACAGGTATGAGCCATCACCCGGGGCTCATGCAAGTACATTTTTAACCAACAAGCAGTTCTTCAGTTTGGTGGGGCAGCGATGGGTAATAGATACAAAGAAACAAATAACAATAAATAATGTTAAAAGTATTGTCTTGCTTAACTTAGGCTGTCATAAAAGATTTTGTGACAAGAGGAATGACCAATTTGGCAACATATTTCCCTGCACGAAATGATTAACAGGAGGGAAATAGTCCCATTAGAGAATTGGCATGTCAATAATGAATAAACAAAGATAATTAAATATGTGATCTTGTGTTTAATGATATGCCTGGCAGACATTACTTCTAAGAAAAACATAACAAATGTGTAAAAATGCTAATCTCTACCTCTGCCTAAATGTTTTGAATAGATTGCAGTACTCAGTTCTCCAAAGGCAAATATATAAAATACCAAACCTGGCTTAAGGTTAAGACCAGTCACGGAAAGCCCAGAAAACTGAAATAGAGCTTCAGGCATTTTACTCCATAGCTCTGACTCTGATTCATCAACTATTTAAAATTATTAAAACAAAGAGTGCTGCTGGTCCGGGTGGTGGCACATACCTGTAATCCCAGCAACTCTAGAGGCTGAGATAGGAGGACCTTCTAATTTCAGGCCAGCCTTGGCAATTAAAGGAAACTCTGTGTCAAGATAAAAAATAAAAAAGGCTAGGGATGTAGCTCAGTAGTAGAGCGTCCCTGGGTTCAAGCTTCAGTACTAAAATAATGAAATAAAAAAAATTTTGCCAGCATGGTGGCACACACCTATAATCCCTTCTACTTGGGTGGTGAATGCACTAGGAGTATCAGAAGCTCAGTGCCAGCCTGGGCAATTTAGCCAGACAGTCTCAAAATTAAAGGAAAAAGCTGGGCATGGATGTGCATTCTTGTAATCCTAGCAGCTCAGGAGACTGAGGCAGAAGAAGAATCACAAGTTTGAGGGCCAGCCTCAGCAATTTAGGGAGACCCTAAAAAACTTACTGAGACTGTCTCAAAATAAAAGGGCTGGGATGTAGCTTGATTGTAGCTCAAAGGTAAAGGAACCCAGGGTTCAAACCCCAGCACCAAAAAAAATAAAAATAAAAATAAAAAAAATAAATTGTAAAAGAAAAAAATTGAGGACACAGCTCAGTTGTTGAGCAGTCCTAGGTTCGATCCCCAATATCAAAAGGGAAGACAAACATAAAAAAGCAGAACCAGCTGCACAGAGATTTCAACTGAATTATTGCACCTAAGAACAAATAGCTCCACAACAAAGGAAAATTGTACAATTGTAAAAGCTATAACAGGAACATCTTTAGTCCAGTCTCTGCTACCAAATTCCTCTCATTTTTTCAGCCCTTTTTTTTTTTTTTTTGGTGGGGGAGGGTACTGGGATTGAACTCAGGGCACTCATTGAGCCACATTCCAGCCCTGCCTCCTGAGCTGCTGGGATTATAGGCGTGCAGCCACTGTGCCCAGCTTTTCAGCCCTCGTCATCCCCCTCTCCACCTGAACTGGGGATTAAATCCAGGGGCACATTACAACTGAGTTATATTCCCAGTCCTTTTCACTTTTTTTTATTTATTTATTTATTTATTTATTTTGCAGTGCTGGGGATTGAACCCAGGGCCTTGAGCTTGCAAGGCAAGCACTCTACCGACTGAGCTATCTCCCCAGCCCCTCACTTTTTTATTTTGATACAGGGTCTTGCTGAGTTGCTGATGTTCTTATTAAATTGCTGAGGCTGGCCTCAAACTGGTGAACCTCTTACCTCAATCTCCCAGGTCACTGGAATTAAAGGCACGTGCCATGGCACCCAGCCTGGCATCAGTCCTCTTAACCTTAATATGCACAATATATATTTAACCATCGTCTATACCTAAGCATTCATAATTATTTTTGTGTATGTGGTTGTGTGTGTTGCTGATCAAAAACAGAACCTGATACACGTTGGCAAGTGCTCTACCACTGACATACACCTCAGCACCCCCATGTGATAATTTAACCAACTTTAACTTCTCCTTCGGCTCAAAGTTTGGGTTAGAGGGAAAAATTACAGAATTTTATTTATGCCATACTGAAAAATTAAGATGGAGGCTCTTACTTTCTTCTCAGAACCTGTGATAAGCCAGGAAATGGGGCTATTGGGTAGACCCAAGTAGGAGGCTGTCGAATGTTCTGTGGTGCAAACAGAAAAATAACTTGTCATCTTTTTTGATGGCTCATGTGGCCTAGAGGAAGAATGAGCCCCTAAAGTGATCCCCCGCTTTGGGTTCCCTGGTTTTTCTAGAGATCCAGAGCCCTGTTATTTCCATTCTATCAAGGGGAGGGGCAGTCCATTGTTTTTTTCCCCAATTTTGCTAATTATTAGAAAATAAAATCTGTTCTAGGAGAAACAAGGTACGGATGTACATTCATCCATTTAAGTATGGTTAGTGGAAACAGTAGTCATACAGGTTTTCTTTTTCTTAAGTTGGTACAGAGAAGGAAAAGCAATGCTGAAAATTTAGAACTAAAAAGGTCTACACAGTACAATCAAAACAATAGCAAATGGGGCTGCGGGCGTGGCTCAGTGTAGAACCCTTGCCTGTGGTCAAGGTGAGTTGTAAGCCCAGTATCTCCAGCAAACAAAAAACAATAGTAAATGTGATGCAGTGTGCAGGATACAGTCCTAGCTCTTGTTCTGTCATTGACTTGCTGAGTAAGTTACTCAACCTCTCTGGGTTTCGGTTTCCTCTTTTGTAAATTAAGCAATTTGGATGACATCATCTTTTAATTCTACCAGTACTTAGGCATAATCCGAAACTCTTGGTGTATATCTATTACTTTAAAATCCAGTGGTGAACTGTATTTCTGCGGACACAGCATACCTGGGAATTTCAGGGATAATATATAAACTAATTATGATTACTTGGATTTAATCATAAGATTGAGGGAAAAACACAGTTTCATCATTTTGGAATTCTGTCATCTTGAAAAGACCCTAGTGGCTACACAATTGATTTGGCCAGTTTCTCAACTCTGTAAACTGACAATTTGGCTTTGGATGTGAGGTTATTCAGAATTAAAGTATGTATCATTCTTTAACACTAACAATTTTCCTATTTATCATTCCCTTCCGCCCCCTATGATATTGATTTTTTTTTTTATAATGGGGTAATCATTAGTTGCATCTCATTGAAAAAAATGTAAATTAGTCTTAAAAACAATGGATTTGAAATAGATTCAACATGGTAAACAAAGTTAAGCCACAAGTGTTAGTATCTATGAAGAACATTGTAAACCTTACATCCGATACCCAGGTTTCCGAAGACTGGTTTATCTTATAAAGTGAATTATTTTGCCTGACTGGTGGAAGACAGGGAGGAGACAATACTTTTCCAAATAAAAAGGCTGTGGTCCAGAGAAGGGAACTAGAGTGGAGTATAGTTTGTACTCCCTACTCAAACCCAAGCTCTTCCTCTGGACTCTGATGATTCTCAAAACCCGTGCAACTTGCCAGAGTACCCAAGACTATTCTAGACGGAGACCGAATTCGTCCTTGGCCCGTAATATACTGGAAACAAATTGGTCGGGCCAGGTGTCGAGTTGAGAAAGGATCTAAGTGGTGGCGTTCCAGGTTTCAGTGATGGTAAATGTTAATGAAGCACCTCGGCAAAGGCGCTGTTTTGTATAGTATAGCTCTTCTTTAGCAAAGTTTTCTCAAGCTGACTTCTAGCAGGCAGTCCTTCTTTAATGCCTCTCAGGTTAGTCCCGCCGCAGGGACGAGAAAAACGTTGGCAGACTCCAGGTGATGCAGTACAAAGGCCTAGCGCTAGAACCGACAATACAGTCTCAATCCCTGCTTGGAGGCACTGCTCTAAGCCGGCATTAGAACCATACCCAAACTGTATTAGGTATGGCAGCAGGGTAATTACTGCATCGTTGGCAGTAGAGTTACACTTGGAACGGTTTCGCTTAAGTCTCTTGGCCCCTTCTACTACCGGGGTTCCAGTTTCAAAGAAGGGCTCCCCAAAGAAACTGATAGCGTGCTGGTGAGATCCCCGAGCGGACTGCAATTCCCAGAAGCCATCGCGGGCCCTCAGCATCCGGGACACCGTCCGCATGGACCCCTGGGTATTGTAGTCCCCTGCTTCGGCAGCAACCCTCTGCCGACGGTAAAATTTCGGCCGAGAGGAAAACCACAACTCCCAGCAACCCCTGCTGCTGTGCGGGGGGTCTTCACGTTCCCGTGGCGCGGCGCAGGCGCACTGGGTCCTCGGCGCGGACCGCGCAGACTGAATAATAAAGGGGAGCGGCGAAGAGGCAGGAAGACAGGACCATGTCGAAGGGCCCCGGGCCCGGCGGCTCCGCAGCTTCCTCGGCGCCCCCGGCCGCTACCGCTCAGGTGCTGCAGGCACAGCCCGAGAAACCGCAGCACTACACGTACGTAGAGCCCCCCCCCCGCCGCGCGCGCACGCCTGACGTCAGCGGCCAGCGTGAGTCACGCGCGCAGGGAGAGCGCGAGGCGGCCTCTCCCTCCCCCCTTCCTCCTCCGGCCCGGCCCAGACCGGTTCCAACCTGCTGGGGCCGGTCCCAACTGCCTCCAACTGCCACCAACCTCTGGTCGGGCCGTGGGGCGGGAAACTCGGTCCCAGCGGCCGAGTGGGGAAGGCGGGCCCTCGGGATGCGGAGTGCACACTTCTCTGGCCTGGCCTTCGAGGCCTGACTGTTGCTCAGACCATAAAACCACAGTCCCAGGCACCCTTCGGGGCGGTTAGAAGGCCACAGCACCACCAAGACGAGTTCCGTAGGGTCCAGCCCTAGAGCCGCCTGCGGATGCCGGTTTGCGTGAAGTCCTGTCAGGAGGCTCCGTGCAACGTGCACAGGAGGCCTTTTGTGTCCCGAAGGCCTGTCCATGAGCAGCACCCTTGCTTGATTTTATTTAGAACAGTTGGCCGAGAAAAACACGCAAAGGCGGAATCACCTTTTGCAGGTTGTCCTGATCCAGCCTCAGCCAGGACCCCCAAGGGTGGTGGCTGCCAAATATGACCGCAGGGCCCCCCCAAATGTGGCAGTGGAGTCCCAGTTGCTGACACTGAAAGGTTGGTAGGATGAAAAAGCCCCTGAAATCTGCGTGAGGCTACGTGTAGGTCCCGGTCTTCATTTCCTTTCAAGGCATATAAGTGCTAGGTGCTGTGGGAGGAAAAAAAGAATAAGAAGAAGCGGTTTCTCCTGTTGCGCAAAATGCTGGTTTTCCCCGTGCGCTCCTGAGGGATGTGCGTGTTTAGGAGACCACCCCACCCTCACTGCTGAAGGTCTTGGAACCTGAGGGGTCAGATAACAAGTTGCTCAGTGAACGAACCAAGGGCAAGGAAGCATCTGTTAGGAGTAGAGAGAACGAAAAGTGGACAGGAGGAGCTCTTGCTTGTCACAGAAGAAAGACCCTTTGGGAAACTGTTCTGGGATCAGGGAACATCTGTCGTAGGAAGTGTATCCGTTTCTTGGTGGGATTCTCTGGTGTTGACTGAAATCATCTAAGCCTCTTGACACAGTGTGACACAAGTTAACTATAACTTTTCTGATATGACCATGGTTTTGCTGGTCTGTCTGTTATATTTGTTTACTTTTTGTGGTGCTGCGAACGGAACCCAGGGCCTGGCTCTGCCAGTTAGCTACATCCCCAGCCCTGCTGGTCCTTTCTTCCTGGAGTTCTTGCTCCATCCATTGCTTTTGACGAGATGGTCTTACCTTTGAGAATACCTACTATTTGAATGATGTCATATGACAGTATCTTGATTTGCAAGTTTGCAAACTTCACATAATTGGAACTTCTTTATAATCTCTGGTTACTCAGATCGTGTTTTCTATGAATTACCAAACACATGTTGAGTAATGTAGGCCTTGGTTTCAGCAACTTGTGTTTTTATGTTGTGTTCTCATTGAGCATATTGTGGAATCTGTATTAGAATGTTTGCCTGATTACTTGGAATTAACAGATTAAATTGTTATTGACAGCTGTATAAATGTCAATAACTGAGTCTTTGTTCTCTTGATTTTCATTTGTTTGAAATCTGTTTTTCCATTCTTTGAGGGGTAGGTAGAGAGTAATGTTTTTGAGATGTCTTAGTAAATCAACAGGAGTAGATGAAATGCCCAAGCTTCTTGACTTGATTAGATAGTGGAGTTTGTATTACTAGCTCTTTGGTTTTTGTTTTGTTTGTTTTTCTAATGTCAGTGCTAGGGATTGAAGACTTTGCACGTGCTATGAAGGCATTGTACCACTGAGCTGTATCCTGGCTCTGTATTTTTTGTTGTTTTTTTTTTTTTTTTTTTTTTTTTTTGCTGTGCTGGGGATTGAACCCCGGGCCTCGTGCTTGCAAGGCAGGCACTCTACCAACTGAGCTATATCCCCAGCCCCTGTGCGTTTATCTCCAAAAATCATGTGGGAAAAAATGTTGTCTTTCCTGGTAGACTTATGAACATTCAGTAGCTGTGATGATTTGGAAAATTTTATGCTGTCATCCAGGTCTGAGTTGTCACAGATTGTGGCACAAGTACACTTGCTGGCTCTGAAGTTTTTATTAAGGTGAACTCAGGTTTGTTTCCTTAGTGGCCACAGGGGACAGGAACATTTTTATTTCTATTTCAGTATTTGTTATAAAATTCTGAGTTGCCCTGCATTTTTTCCATTCTCCCTTTGAGCATGAATTTCTAGCATTTGTTTCAATTTCAGTATGGCCTTATCTGTTGCATTGATCCAATTGTTGAATACATATAGACCCCTTATTTTTTTTTTTATTTTTTAAATTTACTTATTGCTGTCCTGGGATTTGAACCAAGGAGCATTCTACCTCTAAGTGAAATCCCCAACTTTTTAAAATTTTATTTTGAGACAGACTCTCACTATGTTGCCCAAGCTGGCCTTGAATTTAGGATCCTCCTGCCTCAACCCAAGTACCTGGGATTATAGATGTGCCCCACCTTGCCTATCTGAATTTTTTACCTATCAAAATTTTGCCTTTTAAAACTTTCTTATACATTAATTAATTTGATGTGATATTTTTTCATGCTGATGATTGAACCCAGGATCTCCCATGTGCTAAGACAAGTACTCGACCACTTGGGGTTTGAACCCAGGGCCTCCTGCTTGAGCTACATCCTCAACCCCTAATTTGGTGTATTTTTATTCCTGATATTTAAAACTATGTAACTGCTATAGTTTTGTAATAATCCAGAGAAACTTGTACCGAAATTGAGTCTCATTCATCATAATGACAATCTGGCAAATAGTGAATCTACCAAAAGCAAAAATTGCTTTCTACCAAGTATAGTGATGCAGGCTTGTGATTCCAGCCGCTTGGGATGCTGAGACAGAGGATCACAAGTTTGAGGCCAGCCTCAGCAACTTGACAAGATCCTGTCTCAAAAAATAAATAAATAAATAAAATAAAGGGCTTGGGGTTGTGGCCCAGTGGCAGAGCACTTGCCTAGCATGGGTGAGGCACTGGGTTCGATTTCCAGCACCACATATAAATAAATAAGTGTTCATCAACAACTAAAAGAAAAAAAATTAAAGAGAAGGACTGGGAATGTAGTTCAGTGGTAAAGCACCGCTGGATTCAACACCCCACCCCCCCAAAAAAAAATTGCCTTTCTGTAGGTTTGTACTTATTGTCCTTTATTTTTGTGTCCTCAGAGTTCCAAGTCAATAGGATTATTTGTAAGATATTTGAAGGATAATTATTTTGTTAGCTATTTTTGCCTAAACTTTTTTTTGTCGGGGGATTGAACTCAGGGGTACTCAACCACTGAGCCACATCCCCAGCCCTCTTTTGTGTTTTATTTAGAGACAGGGTTTCACTAAGTTGCTTAGCTCCTCACCTTTGAAGAGGCTGGCTTTGGACTCATGCTCCTCCTGCCTAAGCCTCCCTTGCTGCTGGGCTTATAGGTATGTGCCACCGAGCCTGGCCTTCCCTAAACTTTTGAATAATATTGCATTAAGGAAAACTGAAATGATCCTTTCAGCAAATTGGTGTAGTATACAGTTGTTTAGATTTGAGGAGTCAAGTCCTTATAGAAAATAGTTATATCAGAATTTTTTTTTTTTTTTTTGTGGTACTGGGGATCGAACTCAGGGCCTTGTGCTTGCAAAGCAAGCACTCTACCAGCTGAGCTATCTCCCCAGCCCTACATATTTTTTTTTTTTTTTTTTTTTTGCGATGCTGGGGATTGAACCTGGGGCCTTCTGCTTGCAAGGCAAGCACTCTACCCACTGAGCTATATCCCCAGCCCCAGAATTTTAATCTCTACAGTTCCAAGTATTTGATTAGAACTAAGGGGCTGGGGAGATAGCTCAGTCGGTAGAGTGCTTGCCTTGCATGCACAAGGCCCTGGGTTCGATCCCCAGCACCGCAAAAAAAAAAAAAAAAAAAAAAAAAAAAAAAAAAAAAGAACTAAGTAAAATTATAATGTATGTGTATTAATATTCTTTCAGTACGAGAACCATATGACCTCCTTTTACTAGGTAATCTGTCTTTTTATTTGACAAAGACTGATTTTAAACTAGCAAGACCATTTTGTACATTAGAAGAGTTTTATGAAAACAGTTAAGATTGAGAAGTGTTGTAGCAGTTACATCCCAGGATGTATTTAACGTTTAGCTAACTTTAAGTTTTTTATTGTAATAAATAGATCATTGAAAGTGTATGATTGGGCTGGGGTTGTATCTCAGTGGTGGAATGCTCGCCTAGCATGTGTAAGGCACTGGGTTCAGTTTTCAGCACCCAGTAAAAGATGAATAAATAAAATAAAGATAGTGTGTCCATCTACAATTAAAAAAAATGAAATTTAAAAAAAAAAGTGTATGGTTGAGAGCTGGGAGTGGTGATGCACACCTGTAATCCCAGCAACTCAGGAGGTTGAGGCAGGAGGATCACAAATTCAAAGCCAGCCTCAGCAATTTAGCAAGGCCCTGAGCAACTCAGTAAGACTCTGTCTCTTAATTAAAAATAAAAAGGCTGGAGATATGGCTTAGTGGTTAAGTGCCTCTGGGTTCAATCCCTGGTACTCCCCCCAAAAAGTATCCAATCGAAAATTCACGTAAACATTTAGTTTTCTTTCCTCATTGTTTTGGCCCTATAAGAGGAAGTATGCCTCAAAGGTAAATATGTTTGGATTCTTCAGCTGCAGTTGATTCTGACTTCTTAATGCTCTCATGTTTAAGGGAAAGACACTTCTAGTTTAGTGAAGGTTTGTTAGCATTCTCTAGCCACTGGGTGATTTCTCATAGAAGACAGGTGATAAATGCTTCATACTGTCTAGATCTCATTTTAATTTAGAATTAGTTTCCCGGGCATCATTAAAGGAAGATAACCTAGTAGTAATTCCACAGAAAACTTTTTTGAGGCTGTTCTGTTAGTTTACACATTACATAAATGTCATGAACTTCACTGATTGCATCTGATTGTGTTTTGGAAAATCCAGGAAATGAACATGTATTTAAGTCATTATTGCAAATTGCAGTAAAATTGTAAATATATTCTGGAGTACAACTTGTTGCACAACAGAAGTCACTGGAAGTGTTACTTAGTACCCTCAGAGAGAATGAGCTAAATTACCAATAAACCTTTCTGGATCTTATTGACTGATTTATTAAATAAAACAAATTCCTTAGTGAACAAAACTTAAGGGCTCATTATGTCCTTCATTCAAGCTCACAAAATCCCTGTTAATAAGTATTAAAGTGCCCATGCTGAGGATAGACTCTAAACACCTAGTTGATACTTGCTATAATCTAAATTAATAATTAAAGTCAAGATTTGCTTAATGGTTAAGTTTTTTTGTTTTAATCCAGCTATGTTAGATACTAAAGAAGGCTTCCCCACAACCCATATGCATCTGCTTTGACTGGTGGTTTCTATCATCCTACAAAGACTGTGACTTATTGGTGAGGGCAGCTGGACAACTTGAGAGCATCTTAGAAATCCATCTTGGGCACAATCTGTAAAGGAGCTCCTCTGGAAATAGCACCCCAGATAAGTGCACAAAAGCAAGACACCCTCGTGGACCTACTACCTCCCGCTTCCAACACCCTGATGACTGAAGGTGAGGTCTCCTTCCTGTGTGTCTTAGAAGCCATGAGCACACTAGGTTATTAGAGCCCTGCAGGCATCCTGCCAGACCTTTGCCTAAAGGTTATTTTTTCACAGGAGAGATGCTAGATCAGAAGAGTAGTGAAAATAAGGTTTCATTTAAAGCAACCTCAAATAGCGGACTGATCTATGATTCTTTTCCTAAACTGGGCAATATTTGCTTAATGATTAAGGTTTTTGTTCTGTTGTTGTTTCTTAATCCAGCTGTGCTTGATACTACAGGAGGTTTTCCCACTATCCGTTATGCATCTTCTTCTTTTTTTTTTTTCCCTTCCCCCAAACCCCTCCCACCCTTCTTTTCTCTCTATATGCTCCCTCCTTCCTCCATTCTTGCCCCCCTCCAACCCCCCATCATGTATCATAATCCACTTCTCAGCGAGATCATTTCGTCCTTTGGTTTTTTGAGATTGGCTTATCTCACTTGGCATGATATTCTCCAGTTTCATCCATTTGCCTGCAAGTGCCATAATTTTATTATTCTTTATGGCTGAGTAATATTCCATTGTGTATAAACCACAGTTTCTTTATCCATTCATCAATTGAAGGACATCTAGGTTGGTTCCACAATCTGGTTATTGTGAATTGAGCAACTATGAACATTGATGTGGCTGTGTCTCTGTAGTATGCTGATTTTAAGTCCTTTGGGTATAGGCCAAGGAGTGGGATAACTGGGTCAAATGGTGGTTCCATTCCAAGCTTTCTGAGGAATCTCCACACTACTTTCCAGAGTGGCTGCTAATTTGCAGCCCCACCAGCAATGTATAGTGTACCTTTTTCCCCACATCCTTGCCAGCACCTGTTATTGCTTATATTCTTGATAATCGCCATTCTAATTGGGGTGAGATGGAATCTTAGGGTAGTTTTTATTTGCATTTCTTTTATTACTAGAGATGTTGAACATTTTTTCATATATCTGTTGATTCCTTGTAGATCATCTTCTGTGAAGTGTCTGTTATTTCCTTAGCCCATTTGTTGATTGGATTATTTGTATTCTTGCATTCTGTTATGCATCTTCTAAAGTTTGAAATTGCAACTTTGGACAGTTATGACTAATCCTAGTAGATTATCTTTCTTTTAATATCTTGGATGCATTTGGGGTACACTCATGTGTTATGTGAAGATGGAGGTTGAATGTAAATTTCTCTGATTGCTAAAAATGCTAAGAATTTGGGTTTAGTATGTTTCTGTACATTGTAGCTTTTTGTTTTCTTACTCTATATAGACTTGCCCCAGCCAGTCCTCTTAAAATAACTTCCTGGGTAACAGAACCATCTGTGTAGAAAATTTGGGTAAAATCATGCATGAGATGAAAGGCATGGAATTTGAGGGTGACAGAAACGTTCTGGAATTGGATAGTGATGGTAATTACATAGCTTGGTGATTTTCAGTAAATCACCAAAATATACACTTGATGGTGCATTCTTATGTTGTATGAATTATATTTCAGTATCTTAAAAAGTTCAAAACAGAGTCAGTACATGAGTTTCTACTACCTCAAGCATGTGACCTGTTGCCCAGGCTTAATTGCATTTGTTCAGTGTGGGAAAGCCTGTGATTTGCAAAAAGCCCCTTGATGTTCTTTTCCCAGTCTTCCCAAAGGCTGTGTTTCTGTGTATTCATTCTAGGTGAATGACTTCGTGTTGTAAGTCTGAGGAGAGGCTTTTGAGATAAGTATATACTCACAGTACATTTGCATTTGAGACTACTAGTTGTTGATAGTTGTATTTTAAATTGTCTCTTAATTGACAGCCATTACAAGGAACAAGCAGATTTTTTCCACTCCTTTTACAAAATGTATTGGGGTTACTTCCCAAGGTGGGTGGGAGGTGGAAGAGAAAGTTGCTGTACTGCAAAAATGTGATAGAGCCCTTTAGCTTCTGGGATGATTGTTTTAAGGCTCACATGGACATTTCTTTTAACTTTGGACCATGTGTTTTAAGCATTTAAGGTAATGTTACTGGCTATAATACATTAGTTCTAGTAATCACAGCAAACTTTTTTATTAATTCTCTATAAAACCCCTCAACTTTCATCCTTTTTTCTTTGCCAGTTTATAGAATTTGACAGCAGTATCAAGAGCTGAGGAGGAGGTGAAGATGGAAAGGAGTCTAGCGACTTAAAAGTCGCATAGCATTCTTTTTGAGGTGATCTTTTTCCTGTTGGTGGCTCAGTTTGTTTAGGAGATAAAGAAGATGCTAAGGCCTATGGCAGTATCATCCTGTCATGTCTGAGCTTATTGAAATGTTTCTTCCCTTTCCTTATTCTTCACATCAGTTTGCTTTTCATGTTTAGAAGTTGATTTACTTGTTTTCTGTTAGTACTTGAAATACCATATGGCTACCATCAGTCCTAACAATGACTTCTAACAAGCAGGGGTGGCTCAGATCCCAACTTCCTGTAAAATTTTGCCCGACTTATAAAATTACCCCACCTGAAGAGAAAGAGAATTTTGGTAAGAATCTTTTTAATGTCTATTTGATGTCTTAAAAAGATATTTAATATCTTTTTGATGTCACTTTTATTTAAGAGCTGTCAGGTACCTGATGGCCTGATGGTTTAGGTTTTATATGAAGCAAATCTATTTAAACATAATATAGAGACCGGTATTTGTATTCACTTCTTGAAAACAAACTGACTGACTTATATTTTACTATTGAATTGAAAGTACTTTATAATGAATAAAGTATATGTTAATTAGCCAATGGAGCATGTTAAAGTTAATATTTGTTTTTATTTTAGTAACTTGCGGTATTGTAATTATGGCCTTCCAAAAACTCTCCTTGGCATATTAAATACATTCTATAGAGCCACTGGTACTTATTTGCTACCACTATTGTTTTCCTTTAGCTCTATTAAGAAAAACTTAGTTAACAACCAGCATGGTGGGTAAGAGAACTGGCTCCAGGGTCATGCTCCCTGGTGTGAGGCTCAGCTCTGCCACTTATTAGCTGTGGACCTTAGGCAAGTAGCTTTCTACTTCTTTGTGTTTCAGTTTCCTGAGAATGGCAACAGTACCTGTCCATGGGATTTTTAAGAGGATTCAGTGAGTTAATACATGTAAAGTGCTTAAAACAGTGCCTGGCACATAGCATGGTGTAAGTACTCTTCTTACCAATTTTCGAACCAGGCCCAGGTCACTATTTTCAGTTGCATTGCTTCCTCCTTCAGTGTCCTTAATCACATGGCTTTTTCAGCTGTGTGTAGACCAAAATACCAAAGTAGTCATTTCACAAGGTGCTTGTGAGTTAACTTTGTGTCTCGGAGTGCATGTCCACTTGAGTCTCACTTCAGGCTCTAGTTTTTGCAGAGCCTCTATTAGATTGACTGAGTCATCTTATGTAATGGATATGTATCCTATGTTGCCCACTCTTTTTTTTTTTTTTCTTTTGGTACTGGGAATTGAACCCAGGAGCCCTTAACAACTGAGCCACATTCCCAGCCCTTTTTATTTTTTATTTTGAGACTGAGCCTTGCTAAGTTTCTGAGTTTGGCCTTGAACTTGAAATCCTCCTGTCTCAGCCTCCTGAGCTGTTGGGATTACAGGCTTGCAACTCTGCACCTTGCCTGTGTTCTCCTGCTCTTGTAGGGCCAAATAATTTATTGCACAGGAAAACAGTGTACAAAATAACATGTCAATTTAAATGATCCATAAAATGTACACCAAAATGCTCATAAAATTGGAGATTTTTTAAGGCAGCTACATACCGAAAAACTTGAGAATAAAGGTAGTGACTAATTCAGGAAGACTAAACCAGGGTTTTTAGTGCTTCTCTATTCTCCAACATCAGTGATGTGAGTGACCCTTACATGAATTTTGTCTCCCACATTTCTCCAGTTCCAAGATCCTTAGGGAAAGGAGACAATTATAGAAAGAAGGAACCAGGGGCATTCAGGACTGGTTACATAGCAGTGTTGATGCCTTCACAGCTCTTGTTAGTTCTTGGGGCCAGGAGAGCTTGCAGGTGTGATCTTTCCAGTGAATACCAGTGAAAAGTATACCGAAAATGAGAAGTGAATTTGACAAAATCATGCTGTGTGCATGTATCAGTATACTACAGTGATGCTACCTTTATAAAAAATAAAATTTATTTTGTTAAAAAAGGGGACTAAAATGACCAGAGAGTGGCTCCCCTACCTTAAAGTACTCACTGACTTAAGTGCTTCACTTACTTAAGTGCCACTAGTACTGGTCCTCTGGGTTATGGGTATGTGTCTATAGAGCAGGGTAGTTTCAGTGTATCTAGGATGTTCATAACTGACCCTATTTATTGTATTTACTCTTTGGATGAAGGCCAGTTACAGAATCAGAGGCTGCCTTATGGGATCTGACACACTCAGAAATTCACTAGATACTTACTTTATTTGCCTGAATAATATCTCTGGGGTTATTTTTTCTGCCAAAGAGAATGTTCTAAATTAGGATCACTTCAGAAGATTTCGAAGCCAAATCTCTATAACTGTATAGCACTTTATCAGACTGGTCCAAATATTTACTTAACACCAATTTTAGTTTTTTAAAACCCATTTTATTTTGTAACTTCCACTAGCATGGTTATTACTGTATGGTTTCTGGGTCATGGTTGGTGTCAAACAATGTGTATGTATTTCCTTATAAATATCAAATCTAGAACTGCTTATGGTTGACCTATCAGGTTTTTTTTGTTTGTTTTTTTGGTTTCTTTTTTTTTTTTTTGGGTGCTGGGGATCGAACCCAGGGCCTTGTGCTTACAAGGCAAGCACTCTACCGACTGAGCTATCTCCCCAGCCCCCCATCAGCTTTTTGAAAATAAGATCTTTAGCAGATTGTAATAGATTCATACTTTGTTAAATAGTTTAGAATTCTTATTCATTGCTGGTATGCACTTATAGTATTCTCTTTGAAATTAAAAATTACTATATTCTTGGCTTAAAATGAACATTTTAAGTGGCTGGGCAAAGGAATTAATTGCCAGAAATGATGAGAGATGCTTCTCCTTGTTTTGCTGGGTTCATGTAGAACTGCTGAACACCAGACTTGTTCCATTTGGAATGCTCTTTGCCTTTTCTTCTTCCTTCAGTAAATTTCTTGAGCACCTGCTATGGGTCAGTTCTGTGTAGGGGTAAGAAGATGAATAGCTGTGGCTGCCTACAGAGCAGTCAGAAGCAACTACTCTGGGACCAAACCAGCTGTGTTCACACAATGCAGTAGGAGCATGGAGTGCACAACTAATATCACTGGGCAGGCAGGGCCAGGGAACACTCAGGGTAGAGAAGAAGCCAAAAGTGTGATTGAGACACAGGAGACAACATGATCAAAATATGGAGGTGTGATATATTGGCGAATACCAGCTCTTAGAGCAGAGGTTGACTATTGACTAACTACAGCTTACCTGTCAGATCTGGTCTGCGGCCTGCTTTTGTATGGTTCATGAACTAAGAATGGTTTACTCTTTTTTTTTTTTTTTTTTTTTTTTTTTTTGCAGGGGTACTGGGGATTGAACTTAGGGGCACTTGACCACTGAACCACATCCCCAGCCCTATTTTATATTTTATTTAGAGACAGGGTCTCACTGAGTTGCTTAGCACCTCGCTTTTGCTGAGGCTGGCTTTGAACTCATGCTCCTCCTGTTTCCTCCTCCCAAACTGCTGAGATTACAGGCATGCACCACCACACCCAGCCATTTTACATTTCTTTCTTTTTTTTTTTTTTTTTTGTGGTGCCGGGGATTGAACCCAGGTCCTTGTGCTTGCAAGGCAAGCACTCTACCAACTGAGCTATATCCCCAGCCCCCTACATTTCTTTTTTTTTTTTTTTTTTTTTTTTTTTTTTTTTTTTTTTTGTTGTTGTTGTTGTTGTAGACGGACACCTTTATTTTATTTATTTTTATGTGGTGCTGAGGATCGAACCCAGGGCCTACACATGTGCACTCAACCACTGAGCCATAACCCCAGCCCTACATTTCTTAATGGTTATAAAAGAACAGTATTTTATGAGTTGAAAATTATGTGAACTTCAAAGAATCCATAAGAATAAAGCTGTATTTTGGCCAGGCATGGTGGCACATGCCTGTAATCCCAGCGACTTGAGGGCTGAGGCTGGAGAATCTCGAGTTCAAAGCGAGCCTCAGCAACTTAGCGAGACATTTAGCAACTCAGTGAGTCCTGTCTCTAAATAAAATACAAAAAAGAGCTGGAGAAGTAGCTCAGTGGTTAAGCACCCCTGGGTTCAATCCGTGGTACTCCCGCCCCCCAAAAAAGCTGTATTTGAACCCATTCTCATTCACTTACATACTGAGGTTGCACACTATGACTGCAGTACTGAGTAGCCACCACAGAGAACATGGAGGACTTTCTAGTGGTGTTGTGTCAGTGCATTCCACTTTGTTTCCTGTGCTGTGTGTGTTAGTGTTCCATAGCACTTTATTCTTTTATTACCCTCATAAAACTCATGTAAAAGTGAGAACAGAAAAACAGACTTGGAATGTCACTCTTAAGGCACAGTGGAGTATGAATTATTTTGTTACTGAAGTTAATAGCAAAACACCTAATAAAGACAGCTGTGTTGGGCATGGTGGTTGCACACCTATTGTAATCCCAGCTACTTGGGAGTCTGAGATAGGAGGATCTCAAGTTTGAGGTCATCTGGGCAACTTAGCAAGACTTTGTCTCAAAATAAAAAGATTTAAAAAGGACTAGGGATATAGCCCATGGTAGAAACTTGCCTAGCACTTGTGAGGCCCTGGGTTGAGTCTCCAGTACTACCAAAAAAAAAAAAAAAGAAAGAAAGAAAATGCTGTGCTGAAAAAATACATCAACATAACCAAACCACTCATCACAATATTCCTAA
Organism: Sciurus carolinensis; assembly: GCF_902686445.1. Taxonomy (NCBI): domain Eukaryota; kingdom Metazoa; phylum Chordata; class Mammalia; order Rodentia; family Sciuridae; genus Sciurus; species Sciurus carolinensis. Next base: position 5,406,941 of record NC_062215.1, on the reverse strand, counting down.
CTCGTTGAAAAGCACCTCTCAGAAAAATTAGAAAACATGAGTATCTCATCACAGCAGAATTTCCTCACAGAAGTAAAAAATGCAAATGAGGCTACAACTGAAGTTTCCAGTGACTCATTTGCTTGCAAGGAAAGCCATTACTGATGTTGAGTTAATTAAATTGTGTTTGAGCAAGGCAGCTGAAGAAGTATGTCTAGAGAAAGCAAGCTTATTTATGATTTATGGGTTTTAACCTTTCAGCAAAAACAGTTTCTCAAAATGATGAGGATGTTGGGAGCATTGTCAATAGTCTGTTAAAAAAAGAAGGCAAACCAGTTGCAGTGGTGGACCCCTGTAGTCCTAGCTACTCAGGAGGCTGAGGCAGGAGTATCAGGAGTTTGAGGCCAGCCTGAACCTAGTGAGATGCCGTCTCAAGAAATGAAAAGATCTGGGAATGTAGCTCTATAATAAAGGGCCCCTGGGTTTAATTCCCAGTACTGCTTAAAAAGAAAGAAAGAAAACTAGGCAAATGGGACTCAGAAGTAGAGCTCTTCCCTAGCATGCTCAAGGTCCTGGGTTTGATTCCCAAAACTACAAGAAAACAAAAGCAAGGTAAATGATTTAATTTGGTTTTCTTTGGATCTTGAGTCAACACATGTTACTGTTACTGTCTAGCTTTTATTTATTCATGGAGTCAGTGCCAGGTTTAAGGTGACAGAACTTGCCTCTGTGAATAACCTAGAAGAACTACAGGTGAGAATATTTTTGAAAAAGTTAAGAAGCTCTAGTTCAATGTAACCCAAAGTGTAATCTGCTAATATCTTTTACAACTTTTGGTAAAGAGGTAAAAATGTGTGGAGCACAGAAAGGTGTAATTGGACAAATTTACAAAGCTTATGAAAACATCAGATGTTTAAAACCTATGGTACCCAGACTGGTTCAGTGGTGCATGCCTAGAATCCCAGCAACCTGGGAGACTGAGGTGAGAGGATCCCCAGTTCAAAGCGAGCCTCAGCAACTTAGCAAGGCCCTAAACAACTTAGCAAGACCTTGTCTCAAAATAATAAATAACTAAAGGGTCTGGGGCTGGGGATGTGGCTTAGTGGTTAAGCATCCCTGGGTTCAATCCCCGGTACCAGTAAATAAACAAACAAACAAACCTTGTGGTGCTTCATCATGTTATCAGTCAGCAGGTACTCTGCAGAGAATATTTATTACATTGTTAGGTTGTGAGCATCTGTGATAAATTTCACTTGCTCTGAGGATTTAACCATCATCAATCCATGAATTTTTCTTAGAAGCTGACTGTTCTGACTTGCTTTAGCACACAGCAATTTGATGGTTTAGCAGTAGTAAAGTTCTCTTGCAATTTTCACACTCAGGGCTGATTGCTGTCGGCTACTATTACTGAATAGCTTTGGAAATTAGCTTTTCTTGCAGACTTGCTAATATTTCTTTTTTTTTCTTTTTCTTTTTCTTTTTTTTTTTTTTTTTTTTTTTTTTTTTACGGTGCTGGGGATTGAACCCAGGGCCTTATGCTTGCAATGCAAGCACTCTACAAACTGAGCTGTATCCCCAGCTCTAATATTTCTTAATAATTAAAATTACCAGGTTAAAAAAAAGCACTTATGTTTCAGTAAAGTCTTTTCTTTTTAATACTTTTTAGTTGTCAATGGACCTTTATTTTATTTATTTATATGTGGTGCTGAGAATTGAACCCAGTGCTTCACACATGCTAGGCAAGTGCTCTACCACTGAGCTACAACCCCGGCTCCAGTAAAGACATTTTGACAACATGCTTGAATCTTTGTGTATTGTATTTTACACTTTCTGTGCTGTTAAGAGTGAAAACAGAGGCTGGGGTTGAGGCTCAGTGGTGGAGCATTTGCTTAGCACATGTGATGCACTGGGTTTGATCCTCAGCATCACATAAAAAATAAACACAATAGACTAATATGTGTGTGTGTGTGTGTGTGTGTGTAGAGAATAGCATTTAAAAAAAAAAAAAAAGTGAAAGCAGAGGCAGGGTCTCCATTTCTACACACGTTTACTGTGGTACGTTTTCCAGGCTTGAACTATAGTACTAGAAGTGGTTGTGCATCTTGATGTGAGTGCAAAGGAAGTTCCCCTGTTTCAAAATCCATTTACCTGTTCAGCTGAAGAGTTTACACCAAACCTACAATTGGACATGATTAAAGGAGAAAAAGCAAATAATAGAATTCAATAAATGTTATCTAAGAGAGGAATATATTCAACATCATATGCTTATGGACTGGATAACAGCATTTAGTAGTACCTATTTGTGTGGATTTTTTTTTTTTTCTTTTTTTTTTTCTTTTTTGGTACCAGGGAATCCATGGGTGCTTAATATCCCCACCCCTTTTTACTTTTTATTTTGAGACAGGGTCTCGCTGAGTTGCTTAGGGCCTCACTAGTTGCTGAAGCTGGCCTCAAACTTGTGATCTTCCTTCTTCAGCCTTCTGAGTTCTGGGATTATCGGTATGTGCTATCATACCCGACTTGGTGAAAAGACATTTTCAAAGAGGACATACATCAGGTCCAATGATAGAATCAGCATTAACTAATGAGCACATTTGTGAACAATTTTGGTGAAAAGGATCCCCAACCTGGCAAAATGTCATCCCCCCAGAAGGAAGAAATCAGTTCTTATTAGTACACATGTATTACAAAGAGTCGATTGTTATAATATTTACTATTTGGTCCTTAATGGTAAAAATTTGATGATGCCTTCTCTAGGGAGTCTGAGGCATCAGGGGATGCAGAGCTTAAGCTGAGGTCATGCTAAACACTATTCTAGAAGCAATGGAGAACTACGTATAGATAAAAACATCAGCTACTTTATCCCCATTATCTTTTTTTTTTTTTTTTTTTTTGGTATTTTACTTGGGAATTGAACTCAGGGCCACATGCTTGCTAGGCAAGCACTGCACCACATCTGCAACCCATTTTTCTTATTTTGAGATGATCTCTCTCTGTTTCCCATGCTGGTCTCAAATTCACCATCCTCCCATGTCAACTGAGATTACTTGTACCACCATGCAGGGCTCCCCACCCCCTTGCCTTTAAATTTTTATACACATAGTAGTTTTTCTATCAGCTCTCTTTTAAATTTTTTTGTTAGAAGTTGATGTACCTTTATTTTTATTTATTTATGTACAGTGCTGAGAATTGAATCCAGTGCCCCTCACATGTGAGGGAAGTGCTCTATCACTGAGCCACAACCCCAGCCCCCTATCAGCTATCTCTAATACTATTCTGTCCATTCAGTGTGTTCAGTTTGCTTCACACTCCTCTTCAGGCAACTGATAAAAATTAAGTGAGACATTTTGGAACAGAATGGAAAGATTAGTTGGAAACTGAGCTGGTCACAATTTAGCACTTGATGTAATGCCTCCTTAAGAGTGGTGTACTTTACCCAATTTATTTTTAATCCCTTACTTGTCACTTTTAGTTTGTTGCAGCAGCAAGTGATTGAATTGGAATTTCATGTTGCTTGATTTTTTTTTTTTTTTTTTTTTTTTTTTTTTGGGGTGCCGGAGATCAAACCCAGGGCCTTGTGCTTGCAAGGCAAGCACTCTACCGACTGAGCTATCTCCCCAGCATGTTGCTTGATTTTTACTGGGGTTTTTGGTTTGTTTTGTTTTAATACTGGGGATTGAACCTAGGAGCACTTTACCACTGAGCTACATCCCTAGTCCATTTTTATTTTGAGACAGGGTCTCACTAAGTTGCTTAGGCTTGTCTTAAACTTGAGATCTTCCTGCCTCATCCTCCTTGAGTTGCTGGGATTATAGGTGTGCACCACTGTGCCTGGCTGAGGTGCTGCTTTTTAACCAAGGGGGAAGTCATGACAATTGCAGTATCCCTTCAGGCTTTGGGTCCCTTCTTGGTCCATAGTGTGACTTCCTCTGGTGGCTCTTGTTTACTCAGATTTTTTTTTTTTTTTTTTTGTACCAGGGAATGAACCCAAATGCACTTAACCACTGAGCCACATCCCCAGCCCTTTTAAAAATTTTATTTAGAGAAAGGGTCTCGCCGAGTTGCATGAACTCAGAAATCCACCTGCTTCAACCTCCTGAGCTGCTGGGATTACAGTTGTGCAATATAGTTGTTAATATATTATTGGCATATATCCCTAAATCCCCAAATGTGGGCGTTCCCAGGAGTTGGGAGTATGAGGAGTTTAACCCTCCCAGCTATTCGGGGTTGGGGTAGCTGGTGAATCTTCCCTCTGTGCTTAGACCTCAGGACTTCTGAGTTTCTAGAGAGCTGATGAGTGGACCTCAGCCTATTTATTTTCTCAGATTTTGTGCTTTTGGACCTTTGAAGTGCAAAGATGCACTTACTGGACTACGAAGTGCCAAGAGCTTATTGGAGGCAGATGAGCATTTTCACTGAAGACATAGGTTTCATATGGGCACAGGCCTATAGTCCTCGCTACTGGGGAGGTTGAGGCAAGAGGATCACAAGTTGAAGGCCAGCTTGGGCACAATAGCAAGCCCTGGTCTCAAAAGAAAAACACGCGCCCCCAAAACTTAGGTTTCATTTCAGATAAGCAGTAGATATTTTCTGTTTCTTTTTTCAGAGATAGAAATCATACCCAGGGCCTCACACAGGCTAGCATGCTACCACTAAGCTACATCCTCAGCCCGAAACATTTCTTTCTTTCTTTTTTTTTTGTGGTGCTGGGAATCAAACCCTCGGCTTTGTGCTTGCAAGGCAAGCACTTTACCAACTAAGCTATCTCCCCAGTCCCCGAACCATTTCTTTAGTATGTCTTATGCAATATGTGGGATATATTCATGGTAATTTTCTCTGAAATTCCAGTTTAACTGAATGTCCTGTATTTAATTTGCTAATCCTAAAAGTAAAAAATAATGATATCTGAATTTTTTTTTCCTACTTTGGGGAATTGCTTTCTTGTTAGCATGAGGTAGGAGAGGAGAAAGGGAATTTCTGTTATTTATTTATTTATTTGCAACTCTGTGCTCTGGACTGAACCCAGGGCTTTGTGCATGATACGAAGCCCCAAGCCACATCCCCACCCAAGAAAGGGAAATTCTAGGCAAACAGGTAGTGGATGGTACAATTTCATTAGTGACTTAAGCAAAAGATTAGGATTTTCTTTCACCTGATTGCAGTTGGTCGAAAGTGAACTCTTTTGCCTGCCTAGGTATCCCTTTGTCTTATGAGGGCCTGTTCTGCAGGATAATTGTCCCTGTCTGCTAAAGTATGGTTGCCTGTACTGTAGTGCTTCTCACAACAGTATAGGGCTAGCTTCTTCCTCCAGTGCTTTGCCTAATGGTAGCATCATGACCCTGTTGATGCGACTTTGTGACTTTATTCCTTGATACATTCATTCAGCAAACTGTCTTAACTCTCTCTCACTGAGGCACTAGAGTAGGTTTGTACAAGTTTGCTACTAAGGAATATATAATCTAGTAGTAAAGTTTTTTGAGCATTGAGCACCTCATGTCACAAGTGTAAAATTTCACACCTAACCTAACATGGTTGGCTATGGTCAAAATGCGGGGACACAGAAAATATTCCATAAAATTGCCTTTGTCTTGTGTACATCTCATGTCTCCTGTGTATGTGAAACCTAAATTTTGTGTTTAGATTTGCCTTCCATCCCCCAGTAGCTCAATATGTAATTATGTAGATATTCCAAAATTCAAAAAATCTCTAATACTTTTGGTTTCAAGCATTTCAGATGAGGGATACTCAGCCTGCAAAGAAAAATGTGTACATTATTAATATGCAAAACAGGATTGGGGCCTTGAGAATGTCTAAAGAAGCTGGTGTGGTGGCTTTTGCCTGTAATCCCAGTGACTTGCAAGGATGAGTCAGGAGGATTGCAAATTCAAGGACAGCTTCCGCAACATAGCAAGACCCTTTCTGTAAACAAAAAATAAAAAGGAGAGAAGGAGGAAAGAAAAAGTGCTGTGAAAACTTCAAAATATGATAGCTGTGAGTTGGGGATAAGGAATAAGGTGGAAGTCCAGGAAGGCGTCATGGAGGTGGTAGCATCAGAAGATGCATGACCATGAAATTCAGCCTTGAATGGTTTCTACAGGTAAGAAAGGGTACGTGAGCAAAGACAGGAACATGAAAGGTCTGTTTGCAAGACACCAGGGGTCCCATTCATGCTGACCAGGTAGTGAGGAATCAAAGAAAATGATGATAGAAAAGTGCATTGAGCTAGATCTGTGGGGCCTGGAACTTCAGGCTACATAGTTGGTGTGTGTTCAGTGGATTCTGGAGGGGGCTGGAGGCTTTAATGATAGAATTAAATTTGTACTTTAGGAAGAATAATGAGCACTGTGCAGTGTAAACTGGACAAGGGAGACCAGAGACCAGGAGACCAGGTTTTTAAAAGGTACTATGTCTCTGACCTGGGACAGTGGGAGTGTAAATAAAGAGACTTAAGATGAGGTAATCTGTTGCCTTGGTGTCTGTCCTTTTCTGCGTGTAGTAGTATGGTACTTCTGACAGAGTCCTGTGGAGCCCATCTGCATGTGGCACTATGATGTCTGCCGTATAAGTAAGCAGGCTCCCCAGGTGTCGCTGTTGCCCTCAGGGACCTCTTCTCTTTTCTTTGTTATAGATGGACACAACACCTTTATTTTATTTATTTTTATGTGGTGCTGAGAATTGAACCCAGTGTCTCACCCGTGCTAGGCAAGTGATTCACCACTGAGCCACAACTCCAGCCCCATGCTCAAGATCAGGCACCACATCTTAGATTCTTCCCTTGTCCTGCACTTTGATGGACACTGACACTAAGCAAACTGACTTTACCAGGTACAATAAGTAAAAATACAGGAAGTTAGCCAGACAAGGTGGTGTACTCCTGTAGTCCCAGCTTCTTGGGAGGCTGAAGCAGGAGCATCAGTTGAGTCCTAGGAGATCAAGGACAGCTTGAGCAATATAACAAAACTCTCTCTCAAAAACAAACAAACAAAAAAGAAATGCAGACTGCAGCTAGATTGGGGTTTCAGATAAGCAATGGATCCCCCCAATGCCCACCTTACCCACACTGCCTTTATGTGTGTGTGTGTTGCTAGGAATCATACCCAGGTCAGGACCTCACATTTGCCAGACAAATAGGCAAAGCACTCTACCAGTGATCTGTCTTCAGCCCAGATCATTTGTTCTGTTGTTGTTTGTTTGTTTTGTTTTCGATACTGGGGATTGAACCCAGGGATGCTTAAACATTGAGCCATATCCCCAGCCTTTTTTATATTTTATTTTGAGAGAGTCTTGCTAAGTTTTAGGGTCTTGCTAAGTTGCTGAAGCTGGCTTTTGAATTTGCAATCCTCCTTCCTCAGCCTCCTGAACTGCCAGATCATGTCTTTAGTATGTCTTGTGCAATATGTGGGATATACTTATGGTCGAAAATTATTCATTGTTTATAGGAAATTTCATTTTAACTGTGTATCCTGTGTTTAATTTGTCAATCCTAAATGTCTCTTAGTTCTTCACTCCTGGCTTTGGGTTCAGCTTCGTCCTCTCATGAAAGTTCTTCCTTTCCCCATTTCCTACCTGTTATCTCCTGAGTTTGTTTTCTAGAGGGTCAGACAAGTCAAAGAATATGTATTTACCAGGAGAGGGATTGAACTAGTAACTTGGGGGCTGTGTGCCTTGACTCAGGGTCAGAACTTGATACCTACATGTAGCATGAGGGCATAGCTTTTCTGTCTAGCCAGATGGACAGGGAGACAGAGGAAAGACCTTTTGTTCAATTGCAATAAGGGCCAGGAGTGCATCAGGCCCTAGGGAACCTTCTAGATTTCTGCTCAGTGCCTCAGAATATACCTGGGGCCCCTGAAATCCCTGAAGTTTGCCTCCTGAACCCCACCTTTATATCATTTCCCTTTTCCAGTTTCTCTATTTCACTCACATCCCACAGAGAAACTTGGAGCTCTTGAAAGTAATCACAATCTGTTTCTGAACTTGTACTGTTTCCTTTGTCTATAACACCTTTTCTGAATTTTTTATCCACTAGCATCTCTCCTTTCCTTACTCCTTCCATCCAAACTTGGGTCAAGGATCCTCCTTTTGAGTTCCCAAAGCACCCTGAACAAACCTCCCTCATAACCCTTCCACACTTGATTGACCTCACCTGTTACTTGTATGCATATTCCATAAAATGAGCTTTCTAAAGGACAAGAACCTGCTCCTTATTGTCCTCATTGCTTTGCATTGTGCCTACACCCAGGAGGTACCCAGTAAATATGTGCTGAATGAATGGTGGGTCTCTGGAGGCTTCACTACCCCTTAGCCCCCCATTTGTGCTTCTTAGGGAGCATCAAACCCCTCTGCCTGCCCCCTGGCACAGACATAAGATACTTCATGATTCAAGACTAGGAAAAATTTTCAGCACTTTTCATTAGTTTTAAAGAAAACCTATTGGACTAGGGTAGCTCAGTGGTAACAGCACTTACCTCTCATGGAATGGGGTGGGGTCTTTTTTTGTTTTGTTTTTGTATTGGGGTTTGAACATAGGTGCTCTTTACTACTGAACTAAATCCTCAGTTCTTTTTTATTTTGAGACAGGGTCTCACTAAATTGCTGAGGGTTTTGCTATGTTGCTGAGACTGGCCTCAGACTTGGGATTCTCCTGCCTCAGGCTCCTGAGTCACTGGATTATTATAGGTGCCTGCCACATTGCCCAGCACAGAAAACTTATCTGATTAAATCAGCCCCAGTCCTAGACCTGCCCATGCTTCCCTTCCTTCTGGACAGAACAGTAGAAGCTCCAGGATCTGGACAAGAGTCTTTGTTCCGTACCCTCCAGATCCTGGCTTCACTAGGAACCCAAGCAGTGGGTTCCTCTAAGGCTGTTCTTCCTGCCACATTCCCTAGTGCACAAAATCTCTGAGCCTTCTGCAGCCGCCCTACTCACTGGCACCAAATGCCCTCTCTCAAGCCATTTGTGGCCTTTTAGACTTGAGAGAATAAATAACAGGAACTGCACTCATCACCCCCTCACGAGGCCCCCAGTCTAAGAGAAACCCAACGTGGACATAGGTAATGAACAAGAACACAGAAGGACATTATGTTTTGTAAGGGGTAAGTGAGTCTCAGGCCCTCTACTTGGTGGGTTGTGGGAGAGATTTGGTGGTGTCTTACACACTGGGCAGAGAAGAGAATTGTATGAAGTGAGGACACTGAAGGGACAGAGGGCCCATAAATCCCAAGAATGTATATGGCCTCAGCTGTTGCAGATCCTCCTTTCTGAGACTATTAAGAACAGGTCAGACTGAGAGGGAGGCTCTCTTCAGAATGCCTCTGTGAGCTTCTTCCCAAACATCTGCCCAACCAGTGCGAGCGAACATCTCTGGGACAGTATCAGTAGTCCAGAGGTACACCTTTTGAGCTGGGCTTTCAGTTCCAAAGCTGCCCCTCCCTATGTGCTTCTCTGCAGATTCTTTCCCTTAGTGCAGAGCACCAGCCCTGCTGGTGGAACAGGGGAGGCCTCCAGGAACTGGCAAGTGGATGTGGGCAGCAGGGACCTGCAGGAAGTGTGGGAGAGGCTGCCCCAGTTCTCATGTGTAGGAAAGGCTCTTTGCTATGATTGGTGGCGTGACCTGGGCTCCCCAAACTGCTGCCGAGGATCACAGCCAGCTACCACAACAGATAGCCGACTACCAAGGTCATTGTGGCCTATGGTTCCTGCTTGTCAGGCTGATTTGGGACCCGGATGTTGGAACAGGTCCAAATGCTAATGTCCAACTTCAGCCTTGGGCCTCTTCTGGCATGCCAATGGAACTGGCACCCCAGAGCAGGGACCTTGGGGGACTTGACTGACCTCTTGCTGAGAAGCATTCCTTGCTTCCGGCCTGTTCCACAGAGTCTTTCTCTGCAGGTACCTGAAGGAGTTCCGCACGGAGCAGTGCCCACTCTTTGTGCAACACAAATGTACGCAGCATCGGCCATACACCTGTTTCCATTGGCACTTCGTGAACCAGCGGCGGCGCCGGTCCATTCGCCGTCGTGACGGCACCTTCAACTATAGTCCTGACGTCTATTGCACCAAGTACGACGAGGCAACAGGCCTCTGTCCAGAGGGCGACGAGTGAGTGCCCAACCTGCCCTCAGGAGCTCCAGGTTTCATCAGTCAGCTGCCCTAAGAGTAGGCCATGCAGATTCTGTAAAGACAGCCAGAGGCTACTTTGGGAAGGACTGTCTGTACCAGCCCACCTTCCTATATCTTAAACCTAGGCTTAGACCCTGCCATCAGGGGAAAGGGAGCTTTCTCTTTTTCTTTTCCTACTTTATGGAAACCGTAAAACCTTTAAAACCAAAAAATGGAAGGTCCTTCTTCCATTAAGTCTAAGGGGCCACAGGTGACTCCCAGGGTCTTCTTTCATCCTCCCCTGCAGACCTCAGGGACCTTCTCCCTATCCTGCCACCATCTACTACATCTTGCATAGTTTTCACCAGAGAACTTCCCAAACATCTTTAAAGAGAGAGCCTCTCCAGTTTCCTGATTTGTTCACCCTAAATATTCCACAGAGCTCTGTAAAGAAACAGTATACTGCTAACCAGGCATGGTGGCACATGATTATTCTTCCAGCAGCTGAGGAGACTGAAATAGGAGGATTGCAAGTTTGAGGCCAACCTCAGCAACTTAGTGAGACCCTGGGGATATATTTAGTGGTAGAGCTCCCTTGGGTTCAATCCCTAGTATTGAAAAAAGATAGACACTTCAAATGACAAATACAAGACACTACTTAATAACAAATACATCCCCAAACGAAATAATCATTGACCCTGCTTGTCTGGTCTCAACTTGCAGAGACTGACGGTAGGCACCAAGCAGGTACAGCCTGCTAAACCATCCCTGCATCAGCCCCTCTTTCTCCCAAAGGTCAGAGGCTTGCTGATCCTCCCTTGGGCCTATTGAAGCACTCAGGGTGTGAGGGGCTGTCTTGAGGATTAATTATTTCTCTGAGTCCCCCTAGTCTGGACAGTGTTTGTTCTCCAGGTACCTGTCCCATGCAGAAGTGCCTCCGGAGCATCTCTGCAGGCAGCTTAGGAATGCCAGGTCCATTGGCCTGTTCAGACCACAGCAGTGGTGGAGCCATGGTAGCAGGAGAGCTCATACTGCCTTTCTCCTTGATCCACTGTCACCACCCCTCTGGGTCATGGTGACAACCCTCCAATGGTTGGGGGAAGGGTAGGGTTGAGGAAAGCATCCCAGGCTGTAGGGGGCAAAGCTGAGTGACTTTCACTGCTGTGTTCCAGGTGCCCATTCCTGCACAGGACCACAGGAGACACTGAGCGCAGGTACCACCTTCGTTACTACAAAACTGGAATCTGCATCCACGAGACGGACTCAAAAGGCAACTGCACCAAGAACGGCCTGCACTGTGCTTTTGCCCATGGGCCCCACGACCTCCGCTCCCCTGTCTATGACATCAGGTGGGCTAGGTACCAGGCTGGGGTTCCGGGGTCTGGTGGCTGCTGATGGTGACTGTAAAGAAGGAATGGTTCTGTTTCCCTGCTCTCATGCCTTTTTCTACCCTCTCCTTTCCTCTTCTCCCAGGGAGCTCCAGGCCATGGAGGCCTTGCAGAACGGCCAGACCACAGTAGAGGGCAGCATAGAGGGCCAGTCTGCTGGAGCCGCAAGCCACGCAATGATAGAAAAAATCCTCAGTGAGGAGCCTCGGTGGCAAGGTATAGGCACCACACAAGTGGCCATGCTCCCTCCATCCAGACTTCATCCCCTTCCCCTTTACTGCCCATAGCTGCCCTAAGAGCTTGATTCACAGTTACCTACTGCCTTCTCCAACCAAAGCTACTACCTCTTCTGGGAACCACCATACCCTCTTATCCTTCTTATACCTGTGATTCGAAAGGGACTTGTAGGGACTTTCCCAGATAGCTTCAGGCTTTCATGCACGTATGTAAGTACATGTGCATGTTCCCTACTCTGATGGGGAACCCTTTCAGCCCTGTGAGTTGTGTCTCCAGTGAGGAATAGTGTCCTGCTTAGCTCACTGGGCTCTCAGCCTTGGCTTTGACCTCTCCAGTGTGCTCATGGCCTGTAAGGAGGTGGCCCTGCTCATGCCTGTCACAGGAACCTCAGCTCCAGTGCCCTTTCTAGTGGCTTCTCCTTGCCTTCCCTCCACTCGACTCCTCCTGTTCTTGGGTGTTCCAGCTCCACTCCCTGACCCCTGCCCTCTGGCCCCCTGTGCAGAGACCGCTTATGTGCTGGGGAACTATAAGACGGAGCCGTGCAAGAAGCCCCCGCGGCTGTGCCGCCAGGGCTATGCCTGTCCCTACTACCACAACAGCAAGGACCGGCGGCGGAGCCCCCGGAAGCACAAATACAGGTCCTTTGGCCCCAGGAGGCCAGCCACGGGAGGGAGGAGTGGCAGGGAAGGGATTTTGGCTGAGGCTGCTACCTCTGTGGCTCTCAGGAAGACGGGGAGGCCAGTCCTGGGGAGTATAGGGTCTTAGGTCTCAGACTTAGGGGAGGGACTAATAGGAATGGCTGAATGATGGGAGCCTAGTCCAGCTCTTGCATGAACAAGAACCCTGCTTAGTCTGAGGTCCATCCATTTCTGGGCCTACAGGGCGTGAGCTAGAGCAGAGCCAGGCCACGATGTGGGAAGTGTGGTCATGGCTGTGGCCTAATTCTCCTCAGACTGGTGTGGGCTCAGCTCCTAGCCAAGGGGAGCGAAGCAGGGCCCTCGGTGATGCAGCCAGTCTGGGCCAGAGGATCAGCCTGGCTGCCAGCACTAGTGAGGCCTTCACTCTCCAGTTGGTCTTTTCCATTTCTGCACCTGCCCCTGTGAGGCAGGGAGACCAGAAAGGGGCCTAGAGCAGGTATCCAGATGGCACCTTCTAGGCCCTGATCTCATCCTCTTTTTCCTCCATCTGACCCTTCCTTCGTTGGACCAGGTCATCTCCTTGTCCGAATGTCAAACATGGGGACGAGTGGGGAGACCCCGGCAAGTGTGAGAATGGAGATGCCTGCCAGTATTGCCACACCCGCACAGAGCAGCAGTTCCACCCAGAGGTGTGTCCTTAGATTGGGGGCTGAAGCCCTTTGAGGGGGGCCACAGGTTGTCTTAACATAACCCTTTGGAAGCCAGGAGAGAGGGCAAGGGCAGCTGCTGGTACCAACCTGAAAGAGGGATCCGCAGGTGGGGCCTGCAAGAGCCTGAGCTCTGGGCGTGCTGCTTCTCTTGTTCTGAGCCTATCCTCCTGTTACAGACTTCTACTTCAGTTTGTTCTCCAGTTGCTTGACAGGGAGGACATGGACCAAGTATGGTGGCCTGACCATTCTGGGCTTTTTGCCACTCATTAATTATATCAGTGACACCAGGATTTAAAAAATAAAAAAGCCCCTTAGCTGTCTTGTCCCAGGTCAGAGCCTAAGGGACAGCAACCTCCCTAACACAGTTCCCCTGCCCACCTAGGCCTTGTCACTGTTCCTGTATCTTGTGCAACAAAGAGACACATGCTGTCCCTGCCCTTGGGTCCATGGAAGCCAGGACACCTTGAGTGAAACACTGAGACAGAGATGACCTTATGTTACTTTAGAAAGCAGAATGGGATGTTAGAGCCAGTACAGATCCCAACCCAGGTTGCCCACAGAGGGCACGTTGGGAGTGGCTGTGTGCTGCCTCAGGTCTTGGCTCACTTGAAGTCTGAGGCATAGCCCTGGTCAAGATAAGGAGTGGAGCCAGTGCCTTCATGAGGCTAGATGAACCTGTGATCCTAGAAAGGAGGGCATTGACGGTAGTTGGGGTGACGGAGGGCTGCCTCAGGAGTTTGAGCAAGAAGTTGGAAGGGGCGGAGATGGGGAGAGAGGCCCAAGCTAGTCCATCCTACCTAAGGAAAGGGAACCTGCCCATTACTCTTGGTTGAGTCTGACTGGTCTCTGCTCTGCTTTGCCCCTTCCAGATCTACAAATCCACCAAGTGCAATGACATGCAGCAGTCGGGCAGCTGTCCCCGAGGACCTTTCTGCGCCTTTGCCCATGTAGAACGTATGCTGTTCCCATTGCCCTGGGCAGTACCCTCTCCTTCCTCCCCTCTCCTAAACCTCTGCTGAGACTCATGCAAGGGACCGGCACCTGGCAGCAGGCCATGCACAAGGAGGCCTTGTCTGCCAGCAGCAGGCCTTGTTCCCACTAGAGGTCCCATTCCCTTGCCCTTTCAAAACTGGCCTGGAAGACCTGGCACTTCCAAGGTCATGAGACAGAGACTGCAGGAACTATAAAGTGAGGCACTGTGTTTCCCATATCCAAGTTGGCAAATCCCACCAGCCACCCCATTTCACCCAAGACAGACATCGCTAATGGAGCATAGAACTCTTCTCTATTGAGCCCTTCTCAGTTCTCTAGAGCAAAGTTATCCAATCTAAATATAATGTGGCGTTATATGTCATTTTAAAGTTTTGGGTAACATTGAGATAAGCAAACAAGTTAATTTTAACATTTTTAGGTAGGCTGAGACAATATATTGGCCATTTTAATAAGTAATCAATATAAAAAATGAATGAAGGACTAGGGTTGTAGCTCAGTGATAGAGTGCTTGCCTAGCATGTGTGAGGCCCTGGGTTTGATCCTCAGCACCACGTAAAAATAAATCAATAAAATACAGATACTGTGTTTTAAAAAAAGATATTTTACTTTTTTGCCAGGTGTGTTGGTATACACATGTAATACCAGCCACTCTGGAAGCCAAGGAAGGAGAATTATAAATTCAAGTTTAGCCTCAGCAACTTAGCAAGACCCTGTCTCAAAATAAAAAGGGCTGGGGATGTACCTCAGTGGTAAAGCACCCCTTGTGGGTTCAATCCCCCCCAAAACAAAGAAAAAAAATTTTTTTTTGTACTAAGTCTGGACATCTGGTTTTTATTCTATTTTATTTATTTATTTTTGAGCGATATTGGAGATTAAACCCAGGAATATTCTACCACTGAGCTACATCCCCAGCTTCCCCCCCCCCTTTTTTTTCTAACTGGGGATTGAACCCAAAGGTACTTTACCACTGAGGTACATCCCTACCTCTTTATTTTTATTTTTATTTTTTTTAAAGATAGGGTCTCCCATATATATATATATATATATGTATATATTAATATATACATACAAAATATATATGGTGGCCAGGCCACCATATATATAACAAATATGTATATATATATTTGTTGTTTAGTTGTCAATGGATTTTTTTATTTTATTTTATTTATTTATTTATATGCAGTGCTAAGGATCAAACCCAGGGCCTCACACATGCCAGGCAAGCGTTCTACCACTGAGCCACAGTTTCAGTCCCAAGATAGGGTGTCTTTAAATTGCTCTAACTTGCTAAGTTGCTGAGGCTGGCCTTGAACTTGTGATCTCCCCACCTCAGCCTCTAGAGCTGCTGGGATTGCATGCCCCACCATGCCTGCCATCCTCAACCCTTTTTATTTTTTGAGACAGGGTCTCTCTAAGTTGCCCAGGCTGGCCTCAAGCTTGTGGATCCTCCTGCCTCAGCCTCCTAAATAGCAATCCGATGTGTATTTTAATAACTACAGTACATTTCAAATCAGTACATTTCAAGTACTCAGTAGCCACAGGTGTCTTGTGGCTGTGTGGGGGACAGCACAGTTGTGGGTACTTCAGGCCACCACTGCAGTCTCAGAGAGGGAACAAGGGTTGACAGCCCTGTTAAGGGTGAAGAATTAACCAAGGGCCTTGTGAGGGAGAAGCATATTTTGAGTGCAGAGATGGTCCCCAGCTGTGGACCCTGAGACCATGCAATTGAGGCAACACAGAGATGGGCTGGGAATATAGCTAAGTGGTAGAGTGCCTGCTAAGCATGCATGAGACCCTGAGTTCCATCCCCAGTACTTTTAAAAAAAGAAAGAAAGAAAAAAAAAAGTTTTTTCAATGATAGAGTGCCTTCACTGATACCACAGAGAAATACTGAGTAATAGGGTTCACATCCCAGTTCTTCTGTCTCCTAGCTCTGTCACTTTGGTAGATTTCATTCAGTTTTCTTATTTATGGATCTTTTTTTAATTTATTTTATTTATTTATATATGATGCTGAGGATCAAACCCAGGACCTCACACATGCCAGGCAAGTGCTCTACCACTGAGCCACAACTCCAGCCCAAGTTTCCTTATCTATAAAATGGAGACCATACTATTCCTATATTTTGTGGTCACTATAGAGCTTCACAGTTAATGCAAAGTGCTGGCACCACATCTGGCACATAGCAAGTGTTCATGGAAATGATTTCGGAACCTTGTTAAGTGCAGGGAGATGCAGAGGCTCCTTTGGAAGATACCATTTTAGAGGGACTGAGCTATCTCAGGAGCTTGCTGACCCCTGCCCCTCTTTTACAGAGCCACCCCTAAGTGACGACCTGCAGCCTTCCTCAGCTGTGTCCAGCCCCACTCAGCCAGGTCCCGTCTTGTACATGCCATCTGCTGCTGGAGACTCGGTGCCTGTGAGCCCCTCCAGCCCGCATGCCCCCGACCTCAGTGCTGTACGTGCCTGTCCTGGGGAGTGGGTGGGCACTGTGCCTGCCCAGGAGCCGTTGCTGCCTTTCACGCTCCCCAAGTCCTCAGCCTGTGTATGGAAGGAGACCCTGGTATTTGTCCTCTGGACAAAGGGTCCTACCTTTTCTGCCCCAGGGTCCTGTCAGTGTGGGGCAGCACAGCCTGGGTACTGATGAGTCTGGGTAGGGCTGGGACAAAGCCTTCTGTCATTGCTCCCCTCCAAGTCCCTCATGAGACTCAGGATCCCTAAGTGCTTGTTGCTGCCCATTGGCAGATGGAAATGGAACTGAGCCCCTTACTGAAGACTTCCTTTGAGGTGGGGATGAAGGGTAGACCATGCCCACAGCCTGCATCATGCCCACCAGCCCCCCCCATCCTCTGCAGCTCCTCTGCAGGAGCAGCAGCCTGGGCAGCCCATCCAACCTGTGTGGCTCCCCACCGGGCCCTGGCAGAAAGCCACCAAACTTGGAGGGTCTCGTCTTTCCTGGGGAGGCTGGCCTAGCCCCTGGCAGCTACAAGAAAGCTCCTGGCTTTGAAAGGGAAGACCAGGTGGGAGCCGAGTACCTGAAAACTTTCAAATGCCAGGTAAGGGATTACCTGGGTGACAGAGGATACTTAAATCCAGTGAGCTTAGCCTTCTCCTGCCTGAGTTGAGAGAAACTTGGAGGAGAGGCCTGGCCCCACTCTGGGGAGGAATCTTGGGAGGTAGGATTCTCTGGCCTCAGCCTTTTCAGAACTGAGAAGAGTGAGTAATATCAGTTCCCAGCCAAGGATAGGAAGGCCTTCAAAGCTTGCCACTTCTCTCGGGCCACAGAGTTGGTCAGCGGAGAAGCAGGAGTCCCATCAGGGAGCATTCCTTTTCCTGCCATAGCAGGGACTGAGGGCAGGACAGGGGTGGGTCTCTGACTGGGTCTGGAGAGAAACCTGGGCTTATCTGGGCAGAGAAGGGCAGTTCCCAGCTTAGGATAGGGGAAGGAGTAGGGGGTTGGGGGTGAGGGGTGTGTGTGTGAAGGGTTGCATGGCAAGTAACAGGTATCTGCCACCACCACTTGCCACTGCTGTCCATAGCAGGGTCAGGTGTACCCCTGAACTCCGAACTTCCCTACACCACATTTACCTCCTGTTCCCTTACTTTTCTCTCTCAGACCAAACTGAAACCCCATTCACTAGAGCCCAGGAGTCAAGAGCAGCCTCTACTTCAACCCAAACAGGTACAGAACTCTCAGCCTCCATCTTCCCTTCTGATGGCATGGACGGAACAGGCCTAGAACCCTAACAGGCTGCTGGGGATGAAAACACCACTGTCCCCACAAGCGAGGGTAGGAATAAGGTGGGCCCAGCCCCAGATTCAGAGAAGATGAGGCTCAGGTCTGGAGCCCCTCCCCTCCTAGATGCACCCATCCGTCAGTTGAAGTATTTAGGGAGTGTCAGCCATGCCAGGTATGGCGCTACTCCTCCCTTCCCTCACTGAGGGCCTGCAGCCTCCAGGCCTCACTTCCACCTCCAGCCTCTTGACAAGGTGGGGGATACAGCTTGCCTGGACCTGGGGAGTCCGGCTAAGAGCTGGGAGGAGCCTATTCTCTGTGCCCTACTGGCCTGTCCATCCTCTGGCTATTGCCTGCACAGGCGGGCGTCTCATTGCCTCTCTTCACTCTCGTTGCAGGATGTGCTGGGCATCCTCCCCGTGGGCAGCCCTCTGACCTCAAGCATCTCTTCCAGTATCACCTCCAGCCTGGCAGCCACACCACCCAGCCCTGCAGGCACCAGCAGCGCCCCTGGCATGAATGCAAACGCTCTGCCCTTCTACCCCACCAGCGACACGGTAGAGTCGGTCATAGGTAATCAGGCTGGGTCTGTTTGTAGGTCTGGAGTCAGAGAAGTGAGGTCAGATCAGCACATTGGTCACCTAGACTTCCAGCTTGGGGGAGTCAGGAGGACACTGGGGCCCTTCAAACTGAAAGGGAAAATGAATTCCAAGTACATGCTGAAGACTAGCCCTTGGAGCTTTTTCATGAAGGTATAGATAGTCTTGTCCCAGGACGTGGGTCATGCTGTCCCTGATGATTCTCTCACTAGGGATCCTTATAAAGTGAACTGTGAGCACAGCTGTCCTCAGAGTGTCAGTGCCCCCAGGCTGGAGTGCCACTCAGCATGCACAAGCTCTGGGTTCCATCCCCAGCACCACGCAGTCATCTGTGCTCCTTTCTCTCATCACTTATTTATGGGTGCCTACTTTTTGCCAGGTCCCATGGAAGACACTGAGGAGACAGAGATGATGTGCTGTTCCCTGCCTCTAGGAGGGAAACTGTTCCCACCCTCCCTCCCAGGCCAGTTCAGTGGCAGGTGTTGGCATTTGTCAGTCACCTACTATGCACTGACCACAGAGAGCCTGGAGACCTGCCCACCCACTTAGAGCTCAGGATGAGACATCATAAGACATCTCCATCAGAGGCAGGGACCCTGGACTGGGACTCGATTCCTCCAGGAAGTGTCAAAGAAGACTTCAGAAAGGAGGACACTGGGGCTGGACAGGGCAGGCATCGAGGGTCAGTGTTCCAGGAGAGCCTGAGCACATGAGGTGGGCAGGATGTGAGGTGGCCTAGGTCAGGCAGGGCTTGGAGCCTGGGCTGTGGCCCCTAGGAGGCCCACATCCTGGCTCTCTGTCCCTAGAATCTGCCCTGGATGACCTGGACCTGAACGAGTTTGGGGTAGCTGCCCTGGAGAAGACTTTCGATAATAGCACAGTGCCCCATCCCAGCAGCATCACAATCGGTACTGGGCAGTGGGTGGGCAGGGTGGCCTGGAGGGCGCCTCAGGGTCCCAGCTAGCCCAGGCCACCTGATCCACGTGGCCCATATGGCTTGCCTGGCCCTCACCCAGCCCGCCCTCTGGGGCTCCTCTTGTAGGTGGCAGTTTGCTGCAGAGTTCTGCACCCGTGAATATCCCTGGCTCCTTGGGCAGCTCTACCTCCTTCCACTCTGCATCCCCCTCTCCTCCTGTCAGCCTCTCTTCACATTTTCTGCAACAGCCTCAGGGCCACCTGAGCCAGTCAGAAAACACATTTTTGGGGACCTCAGCATCACATGGATCTTTAGGTAAGAGGGGACTAAGGCAAGAACTTTTAGAAAGTGCCTTTTGCCATTCTTTCCTTGGCACATTACCCAGGTTGGAGGTCAGGGCAGGGTCTTTAGACTGGAAGGCTCTACCACCCATACATGTATGACCCCAGACAAGTGATTCAGCCTCTGCCTTATTTATGTCTTGCACTGTGAAAGTGTGCAGTGGTTGTGAGGATTGAGGAATGCTGTGAAGGAAGCGCCAGGACAGGCTAGTGCAGCCGCAGGAGTGCTCTGCAAGTCGCCAGAGCCAAGGCCTAACTTTCAGTGCAGTTTTTCCTGGTGAAAAACAAAAACAGTAAGGACTATAGGTACAGCTCAGGGTGGAATGCTTACCTAGCACACATGAGGCCTGGGTTTGATCCCCAGTGTCACAGAAAAATAAGTTAATCAGTTTTTTTTCTAGTCACCCAGAGGTCCCAGAAGACATTCACACCAGGGTCACAGGAAACCAAGGGAGAAGATGGCACAGACCCACCTCAGGGCAAAGGCACAGGGAGCCACAGAGTAGGCGGTCTGCCCAGCTCAGCATTGTTAGAACATTGAGCACTGGGGCCCCCAAAGGCATCTAGGTTCAGTGGCCAGGGGCTGGTCTCCTGTGGGACTAAGGCATTGTTCCCTGAGAATAATAGGCATAAAACAATCCCCAGCTTGAGTGCTTCTCAGTGTGCAGCAGCCTCTCCCACAGCCACTTCCCAGCAGCTGTTCCTTGACCAGAAATGCCTTCCTCTAAGGGTCAGGACTTCCCATCAGAGAGATTGAGAACCCTTTGAAGTTCTGATTTGTGGCTCAGGGGTAGAACACTTGCCTAGCATTTGCAGGGCCCTGGGTTCCATTCTCAAAGCCACAAAAAAATAAAAGAAGTTCTGATCAGCTGTGGGGACTTCATCTCATTCTAGGGGTTTTCCTAGCACCTTCCCAGTTTGGAAGAGGTTCGTTCTCTAGGGTGGATTGTGCCCACAGTTGGGTCATGTTTCTGGTTTGCCCGTGTTCCAAAGGCATTTTGATGTAGTCCTGCCTACTGGCCCCATGTATTTTCACCAGGTGGTCCTCGAGCATAGTTATACGGAGGAGTGGCCTCTGGCCACCAGGGCAGGAGGCAGAAGTGCAGACGCTGGGATCCCAAAAGGGCCTCAAATGGACCAAGCAGTCAAGAGTGCGCTCTTTAAGGAAGTAGCTCCTCTCCAACAGAGAAAATGCCACCTACTGAGGAGGGGAGAGGTGCAGGCAGACTGGGCCAGTCCTGTCAGTGCACCCATCCAGAGGTCCCTGGGCTTACAGACAGTGTACACGAAGATCCACAGGACAGCACCTTCTTACATCAATCATTTGTATTGCTCTGAGGACAGAATGTCTGAAATCTGGTTCTGGGACATCTTGGCTGAATTAGTGGGGAAGGATACTTGTGAGCTAAAGAAAGCCAGAGTTTTATGTATTTATTGGTACCGGGGATTGAATCAAGGGCACTTAACCACTGAGGTACATCCCCAGCCCTTTTTTAATATTTTATGTAGAGAATAAGGTCTCATTGAGTTGCTTAGGGTCTCACTAAATTGCTGAGGCTGGCTTTGAACTCGTGATTCTCCTGCCTCAGCCTCCTGAGCTGTTGGGATTACAGGCATGCACCACCATGCCTGGCTCCATTGTTTTGTTTGTTTGTTTGTTTGTTTTATGTTAAGACAGGGTCTTGCTAAATTGCTGAGGTTGATCTTGAACTCTAGATCCTCCTGCCTAAGCCTCCCAAGTAGCTGGGACTACAGGTGTGCTCCACTACACCCAGAATCATGAGATTCTTGTAGCACATCCTGTCTCAGTGTCCTCTGTAAAACAAGGGGGAGTGGGGACCAAGACTCCCTGGCTTCTGCTCCAGCCCTCCTATCATGTGAGGTGCTGGCCAGTGGCTTTTCTCTCATGTCAACTCCTCCTGATCTTGTCATCCAGGACCCTCTCAGTCCTCACACCAGGTACAAGAAGGCTGTCTGAACTCTAGCCCTCTAGGCTTCTAGTGATGTCATCACTGCCAGTTGTCACCAGTAGGGCAACCCAAGGTACAGATGAAAGTACTAACACTCTTAAGTAGAGCCATTAAAAAACGGGAAGCACTGAAGTCTAGGTGTGTCTAGCACTCAGTCCAGGGCACCTTCACAGCCTACTCTCCAGTGCCTGCACAATACCCTGGCCTGACGTGACTGGGGTCTCACACACCCACCCAGCGTTCAGCCAGCCCTAGAAACTCCCAGGCATGGGTGGCCAGGGCCCAAGCCCTCCACAGCTGATGTTCCTCCCCTTCTGGGGCAGGTCTGAACGGGATGAACAGCAGCATCTGGGAGCATTTTGCCTCTGGAAGCTTCTCCCCAGGCACTTCCCCTGCCTTCCTATCAGGGCCAGGGGCTGCTGAGCTGGCCCGGCTTCGGCAAGAGCTAGATGAAGCCAACGGGACCATCAAGCAGTGGGAGGAGTCCTGGAAGCAGGCCAAGCAGGTACTAGCCCCACACCTACCTGCCATACCTGTACCTGGTGGCATCCAGCCCAAGCTCAACCTACTCAGCGGGCATGGGGGCGGGGAACCTGGGGCCCAAAGAAGAGAACAGAAACTTTTGTTGGCCCTCTCTCCCTTTGGAGGACTGGCCCTGCCTTTGGGTCACTGGGGTAGCCAGCGCCACAGACCTGGCACTCCCTCTGGGTCCTCTTTATGTCATCTATCTGCAGGACCCACTTGCTCCTTCCTGGAAGACCCAACTCCTGGGGTTGCAGGGTTCTAGGTTCTGAGATAGGCCCTCTGTCCAGCCACAGCCTAACTGCCCCTGGGGGGATGTGAGTCCTGCCTTGTACCCTGCCATGCTAGGCCCTGCCCACAGAAGGAGTGTCTCCTGCAGGTCCTGAAACCTCTCTCCTCTCCAGGCAGGTCAGCCTCCTCCCCGCCCCCTCCCCAGACAGCAGGCCCAGCTTCCCAGCAGGCCCTACATCCAGAGTGGCCCACACAGGCTCCCGGAGATGGGGGGGGCAGGGGGGCGGGGGCAGGGGGCCATCGTGATGAGGCGCTGCGTGTTGGGCCCACAGGCTTGTGATGCCTGGAAGAAGGAGGCAGAGGAGGCTGGCGAGCGGGCCAGTGCGGCAGGTGCTGAGTGCGAGCTGGCTCGGGAACAGCGGGATGCACTAGAAGTGCAGGTGAAGAAGCTCCAGGAAGAGCTAGAGCGGCTACATGCAGGGCCTGACCCCCAGACCCTGCCCACCTTCCCTGACCTGGAGGCACTCTCGCTCTCTACTCTCTACTCCCTCCAGAAGCAGCTGCGGGCCCACCTGGAACAAGTGGACAAGGTCAGCCCTGGAGGTTTGGGAGCACTGGCTACACACCATGGCCTCAGTGGTGGGACCCTTGATCCAGTCCAGCTGCTCCAGAGCCTCTGCCTAGCATTAAGCCAGCAGCAGGGAGCGGGTGAGGAAGAGAGTGTCCTCTTGGGGAGCCAGTGGCGGCAGTGCCCACTCCTAGTATTCTTGACCTAAGCTGCATTCCTGTGCCTGGGCCCTAAGTGGCATCCTCTTGTAGCTCTCTGCATACCAGCAGTCATTCCAGAATGGTTCAGGCTGTCAGGGCTTCCCTGTCTGCATTCCCAGATCCCCTGCTGGGTCCCTACCAGCCATGTGCCCAGTGGAAAGTGCTGGTACTAGGCATTTGGCAACCAGGCCTCTTGGCATGTCACAGTTTTCTCTAGGCCTCATTTTTCTCACTTAGGAGGCTTAGAGTCACTTTGAGATCAAATGATACAAGAGGTATTAATGTCATCAGGAGACGCCGTAAGGCACGGAGGCTGCAGCCCCAGCCTGCTCCCTGGCCCCAGTCAGGTCCACTCTGGTGGGCAGAGCCTGAGCTGAGCAGCCCAAGCTCTCACCCCACTCCTGCTTGCCAACGTGTCCTGTGAGCACACTGTTGAGCTCCGGGCCTCAGTTTCCTCCTCCCAAGGGGCAAAATGAGAGTCAGGGGAACTCCTTACTCTACTTGGGGCCAGACGTGTAACCCCAATCTCACTTTCCCTGCAGGCTGTGTTCCACATGCAGTCGGTGAAATGCCTTAAGTGTCAGGAGCAGACTCGGGCGGTGCTACCGTGCCAACACGCTGTGCTGTGCGAGCTCTGTGCTGAGGGCAGCGAATGCCCTGTCTGCCAACCCAGCCGGGCCCATGCCCTCCAGTCGTGACCTTGCAGGCCTGGCCCAACCGGGTCCAGATTTCTCACCTAGAACTCTTTAAAGTATATATATATATGTGTATATATATATATATATATGTATGTATGTATGTATGTATATGTATATGATTATGTACATGTATACATTTGTGTGTGTGCAGGTATGCGTGGTGGCCAGCGTGTGCAGTGTCTGTGTGTATATCTGTACATAGATATAGACACACACTTTAAAACAGACTTACCAAGCACTTTTTAAAAGAAAAGACTATTTTGCAGTCCTCCCCTGCCCGCTCCCCACCCTTTCCGCTCAGAGACAAAGGTCCCCTCTTCTCCCACTGGCCTTTTGGCAGAGAATCTGTTTCTGTCTTTTTTTATGTAGGAACTAACTATTTTTAACTTCTTCCTGGGGCCTAAGTGGGGAAGGTTGGGAAGCTGGAAGGGGCTGAGGGGAGAGGAGAAGCCTTCAGGGCAGGCCCTGCTCACCCTGTCTCCCAGGGCCCCCTGGGTGGGTAGACCTGGTTCCCAGATGTGAGGGCCTCAGGGAGGCCTGAGGGTGTGCTGGGGGTGGAAGCCAGTCAAGCTCCTAGGTTTACCAAATGTGTATTTAGTCCTGGGGACCATGGCGAGAGCTGGCAGGCCAAAGCTGCAGGGCCAGCTCCCCTCCCAAACTGGGCCCTTGAAGCCCCTTGAGGGGCAAGGCCCAGTTATGTCCCCCTCAGCTCTTTCCTGTTGGGCTCCCCAGAACAGCCTTCCTGGCCCCAGGGCCACCTACCAGGCTGGCACTGCCCTCAACTGTCCCTGCCCTGGCCCCTCTCTGGCCCAGCCTCTGTGCAGTTCGCCCCCTCCCTCTGGCAGCTAGCAGGGCAATTGTTGGGGAGGAGTGCGGCCTGAGGACCAAGGGGGCGCAGGCCCTGCCCTCCTGGCAGGAGGGGCTCCGTATGCATTCCTTGGTGCTCTCAGAGTGCAGCTGACGTCCTGCCTGTCCTAGGCAGACGCCCGTGTGCATGTGTGTGTGTGCTGTCCAGTGTATATTGTGTCTTAGCTTCGATTTTAAAAGTCATTCTGTACAGAGAGAGATGCAGTGGGGTGGGAGGGCAGAGTGGGCGGAGGGAAGTGACCTCGCTCCCAGCACTGGGTGTCGGGCAGGCTTGTGAGGGTTGCGAAGGGTCTGCCCTGGCCCAGGCCCCCCTTGGGCTCAGCACGAAAGGGCTTTCAATGAATTAAGTGAAAACTTTCTCCTTTTTTTACAAAAATGCAAAAATCAACAAAGCAAATCTATTGGAAATAAAATATGAACTTGCAGTTGCAGCTCGTTTATGTGGGGGTGTGGGCCCCCAAACACAGGCCTCCCAACTGTGAGGCAGGCAGGGCCCCTGCCTCAGGCACAGATGGCTTCTGCCCACACCCTGAGGTGTGGCAAAGCAGCTGCCAAGCCTTCAGGTCCATCTGGGCCCAAAGAGTCCTCCACAGTTTGAGTGCCCTCTGACATAGGCCCGCTGGGACCACTATGAAGGTGACCTTGGACACGATAGCTCCCAGGCCCTGTGTCTGGATAGCTCACAGGCCTGTCCTCATCTGTGAGTGGTTTATTATTGATGTTTCCCAAAAGGCAATAGAGCCCCTAATTGTTTCTCTGATCAGCGGACAATGCTGTCTGTTCCCGATGGTTTGCATGAAAGCATAAGTGGGAAGCAGGCGCTGAAGAAGTACGCTGCCTCCTACCCTCAGAAGGGCCCATGTTCTAGGAGCTGAGCCTTCCTGCCCCACTTCTCACCAGGCTGTGTGCTCGGGTAAGAACAGGGAGGCTGGGGGCTGGGGAGACAGCTCAGTCGGTAGAGTGCTTGCCTTGTAAGCACAAGGCCCTGGGTTCGATCCCCAGCACCCAAAAAAACAAAACAAAAAAAGAACAGGGAGGCTCCATGTGGCCTCAGCTGCCCCACTCCAGCACTCCCATCAGCTGTGCTGACTCAGATGGAGGGGATTTCACCTGGGGCACAGCTGAAATGACCACTGACCTCCAGTGTGCAGGGACCCTCTTCCCCTCAGCAGGGCTGCCCCTTATGCTGTCCAGAGCAGCCACTCGGCCTCATGCTTTACCTGCCCAGTCTTGGGCAGTGACCACCATAACTGATGGACCTGACAAAATGATCTGTCAGAGCCCACAGTCAAAATATCTGTATTGCCAGCCACCTCAGCCCCTGCTTGTGGCAACTGTGCTCACACCCTCCTCCCTGCTTTCTCCTGAGGGCTGGGAGTCCACCTGGCCTGACAGCATCTTTAGGGACCCTCTGGATGCCAACAGATATGCTAAGAGGGCTGTGAATAATTTTTTTAAATTTTTATTTTTGCTAAGAAAGTTTCTAGGTGGACCCCCTTCCCCTCAGCAGACATCACATTGTCCTTTCTGCTATGCCTTGGTGCCAGCCCTGCTGCCTGCCAGCTCTCACCCCAGATCCAACATCCTTGGATCTCTAGTAATGGCCACCATCACCCCTCCCCTGGGGCAGCTGCCCCAGGAGGCCGGGCCCACGCCCCAGCATAGCTGAGGCAGGGAGACCAGGAGGCAGATGGCTCTAGACCCTGCCGGCACCACCAGAGCAGTTTCAGGGGATGCAGGGGCAGGACTTATCTGCTGGGATGTGGCAGAGAATGCTGAGGCCAGGGCTGGGGGGAAGGCAGAGGGGTTATAAGTACTGTTAATGATGCTGCCTGCATCAGTGCAGGCCATGAAGAGCCCAGAGAGGCTGCATCCTGGCCCCTATACTTGCTGTGCCTTCCCGAGTGTCAGGCCAGGCTAGGGGGCTGAACTGTGATGGGGAAGACCCCAATCTTTCAGGACCCCACCGGGGACCAGCCCTCCCCCAGCTCCTCTATTGCCCTGACTTCGGGGTATGCTGGGAGGCTTGCTTGGCTCGCTGCTTCCTCAGCCTCACAAAAGCCTGGGCCTCTCGGTCACCCTTCCTGCTCTCCAGCAGCTTCAGGATTTGGTCCCCTGTGAAGAGAAGGCCAGAGGCAGTGTCTGGAGGCTGAGGACGCAGCACGGCCCCGCTGCCCCATCCCCCACCACACTGAAAGGAACCATGATGGACACACCAGCCAAGCTTCAAGACGCAACTGACAGCTGAAGGTGAGAGTGCCGTGGACTGCCTCGGGATGACTACTACCTTTCTGGAGAGAACCTAAAGCTAGCTGGTTAACTTTTTCTTTGTGCCTCAGTTTACTGGTCTCTAAAACACTAATGATGACACCTGCCTCACTAATGGACCTAAGAAATGAAAGAGCTAATGTAAGCCACGTGCTCAGAACTGGCTCACGATGTGCACAATGGTGAACTTGTTATCAAGCTGGGGGAATTCTTTGCAGGGATGTGCCCCTCTACTCAACAGATCCAGGCTCCTTCCTCTCCCGAAGTCATCTCATGGGTGACCTTACCCATCGGGGAGTCACTCAAAACGTCATTGAGCTTGAATTTCACTGGTCTCAAGCCAAGCGATTTGCCAGATTTCTCAGCAATGTGAGCCTGGGCACTTATTCCACTGGCTTCCATCTCTCAAGGAAGCATTTCTCTAAGACCCCTGCCCAAGTTGTCCACGTGCCCAGTCCCTACCCTGCCCTGCCCTGCCCTGGGACTGAGGCTTACCATTGGGTGCCGGGTACATGAGAGGCAGGCGGGTCTGGGGTGCCTCATTGGGCTCCTCAGAGCCAGTCAGCCCAGGCACCCCACACAGAGGCAGAAAGGCCTCCCCTTCCAGGTCATCAGCCCCCAGTGTGTCATGGTCCAGCACCGTGAGCAGCAGGCATGACCCTTCCTTCTGGCATGGCTCAGCAGGCACCAGGCTGGTGAGGACACACTTGGGCTCAGATGCCTGCCCGAGACTACCATCACCCCACCCCTGCTCCAGTACATGGGTCACCCCCTCGCTGTGCACAAGCACATTACTAAGTCAGCTCAGCCTGGCGCATCCTGGCCATGTGGCATGACAACTGCTCTGACCATGGGCGGATGCTTTAAATCAGGGGTCCTGTGCCCTAGGCCCACCTGTCTTGAGCAGAGAGCAGATCCCTGAGGACTTTAAGGTCAGGACCCTTCCCTGGAAGCCTACAATTTGATATTTCCCTTCAGTGGAAGAAACCCTTGTCCCAAGTGTCCTTTCCTTAGGTCCAATTTGATCATCTCATGGGCCCCTTGAGGGAGGTCCAGGGAAGGGAAGCGAGGGGGGAGCTAGGAGAATAGTAGGGACCCACTCACAATTCAAAGGTCTCATCAAACAGCGGGTGAAGGTCCTTCTTGTGTTTCTGGGTCTCTCTGGGGGCCAGCTCAGGGAACTCATGCCTGGGTTCCAGGGTCAGCTGGACAAAAGGGTCGCTGGAGCCTAGCAAGTACCCAGGGGAAGGGTGCTGGCAGGGTTCTCCCAGTCACCCCCTGCAGCTGTACCACCCTCCTGCAGCTGTGCCACTCAGCAGCACTGTGCCTCATAGAAAAAGCACCCAGAACTCCCACAGCGACCCCAGGGACACTGGCAGGGAGGGTCATGGAGGGAGCAGCCTCCACTCACCATTAGAGTCCAAGGGCCGCAGGCCAGAAGCGCTGAGCAGCTCCACACGCAGCTTCTGCTCGGAGGTGCTATACGAGGCCTTGATGGTGATGGCACCCAGCTCCTCAGAGGTGGTTTCCTCCTGGGCATGGGTTGCAAAAGCGGGGTCACCTGGGCAGAGCAGGATGGGGCCGACTAACACTGGTGGGTGCAGGGGTGGGGAAGGGATCCTCACCTGCTGCTGGATCCGACTGCAGAAGTACTTCTGGATGAGCTCCCGGCTGGAGGCCGCCTGCAATTCCAGGTCCCTGTGCAGAGCCTAGAAGAACACATCTGAGCACCACCTGAATGTCATAACCACAGTCAGCCCTGTCACAGGGCTCACAACTGAGGCTGAGACATGACTGAAAAGTGAAGTCCTCGGACTATGAGACCACAGTCAAGGATGCATTCTCAGCAATGCCTGAGGCTCTGGGACAGAGGCACAGACAGTGGGCTTCTTGGGCATGCCTCCATTCCGTGCAGGAGCATGGGGCCCCTGTGCTTTGAAGGATATCGTGCTTGGGTTAATAGCTCTGTTATCACCATCTTAAATTTCTTTCCTTTTTCTTTTTTTCCAGTGCTGAGTATTGAACGCAGGGTCTTGCACACGCTAGGCAAGGATTCTACCACCCAGTAAAATCCCCAGTCCTGGTAATAACCTTTTTTTCAAGGTGCCTACCTTCTCATTTTGAACTGGGCTCAACAAATTAAGTAGCTAGTCCTGGACACAGGTGAGTGCAGAAAGACAGACTCCCTGACCTCCTATCTGGGAGCTTACCAAATGCCCCTACCTGGAAGGTGGCGGTGTGCAGAGCCTCCGGAGGCAAGCCGCAGCCCTCAGCATGGAAGCAGATCTCCAGGTTCTGGGGGAGACATCAGAGGTGGCCCCAGGGTTACTGTCTTTTTTTTTAGTTGTCAATGGACCTTTATTTTATTTATTTATACACGGTACTGAGAATCAAACCCAGTGCCTCACACATGCTAGGCAAGCGCACTAGGACCCCAGCCTAGGCTTACTGTCTTATGGCTGGCATTTTTACCTGCAGTGCAACTTTCAGCCTGCTAGAGGCCAGGGATGAGCTGCGCTGGGAGGTGGCTGCTTCTGCTAGCACCGCAAGTGTGTGGGTCCAGAGCAGGGTCAGAAGGCTGGCCGAGGGCAGAGGGTGCCAGATACAGGACACGGAGGAGGAGGAAGCAAAGGTGCTCTTGAGAAGGGGAGGCCTCAGGACCCAGGCCCACCCCAACCTTCCCCCACACCTGCTCCACAGGTGAGGCTATGGCCAGAGCTGGCAGGCAGTGTAGGGAGGAGCGAGGGAGGGCTGGCCTCCTGAGGGCAGGAGGGTAAGTCCTATCTGACATCCCAAGCTCAGTGAAGACTCCTCCTCAGTAGGATCATGAAACCCCAATAAACCACAAAGATGGCCAGGGAAGCTGGATCTCAGTGTCAGGAGCATGATTCAAGATGAAGTAGCCAAAATGGATAGGATTGCAACACAGGGCAGGGATAAGCATCTACCCCCTTACAGGGGGAATAAAAGTGGCAGGGACACAGTCCTGATAACAGCCTGAGTTTAACATGTCAAAGTAGAGTCTGGCAGTTACTACCAAAAGAAAAAAGTATCGTGTAAATAAGATCGGTGAGGAAATCTGGGCTACCGCGGAGCTCATTGGCTGAGCACTCGCCTAGTAGGCACAAGGCCCTGGCTTCCATTCCCAGCTCCAGGAAAAATGAGAGAGAGAAGAATGGAGGAGGCCTGTGTATTATCAACACATATAAGTGCTCGTTATACCCGGGCACTGTTCTAAAGGCTTCTGAGCAAAGCTCCTGTCAGTGGAGAGGTAATTCTGGCTTATGTGGGAGGGGGAGCTGAACGAATGTCATAAAATGGCCTAAGAAATAAGGATCAGGCTCTAGGGGTCCTGACTGTCCAGGAGGAAGAGAAGAACTCTAGGAGAGAAGGGCCAGCGGCCTCCTCAGGGCCCCCAGTTCCACCTGGAGACAGATCTTCCTGGGCATCACTGCAACTAAGAGTCACTGGCCACTTCCTGTGTGGTCACTGACCACGACTATACTCTCAGCACATCACATGACCCATTTAGTCCTCAGTAGAAGCCTGCGGTCACTGGCACTGAAAACTTTAGTAACTGCTCAAAGCCACCAACGAGTACTGAGTGGAGTTTGAAGCCAGGCCATCCCAAGTCCGCACTCTGTGCCTCCAGCCTACCTAAGAGACCCTAACTAGAAGTTCCCCCTGGATCACGGCCAATAACACCAGATGCCAGAAACATTAAAAAGGAGGAAAAGCAGTCAGGGGTTCTGAAGATGGATCCAGGACTGGATTTCAGTTTGGTTTAAGGAAGAATTTGTAATTCTCAGTACTCGACAGCATGAAATGAGCAGGTTTGTAAGGTAGTGAGTCCTTTGTCCATGGAAGCAAACATTTGAGCAGAGGCTGGCCGTACCCTCTAAGGGACTTCACTGAAGGGATTCACAATATGCCCCCCTATGGATGCTGAGGCCCTGGAAGGCAGGGCAGGTGGAGAAGGGGTGTGGGCAGTCAGGGCAGGGGCTGCTGCAGACCTGTTAAAATTCTCCTGCACCAGGTTGGTGTTCATGTAGCAAAGCTCCACCTCCAGGAACTTCATCAGGGGCAGAATGGCCTGGGGAAGGGGAGGAGGTGGCTCAGGCCCGTTTCAGCCCCACCCCCTTTTCCTTGTCCTGGGGAGGAAACAGGGCCAGGAGCTTCGGTGTTCAGGTTTGTAGTGTCTGCAGGCTCCGGACCCTGCCCACCTCTCCCCTTCTTCTCCCAGCTGCTGTCTGCTCCAGCCACACTAGCCTCCTCTACAGCCGGGCACAGTGCTACCTCATGGCCTTTGCTGTCCCCGCTGCCTGGAATGCTCTTCCTCTAGAATCCTCCTGGCTTCTTCCCTCGCTTCCTGGGGGTCTTGACTCAGCTGTTGCCCTCTGAATGAGGTCTTCCGTTACTACCTAAAAATATAACCCTCTAACACTTCCCACCCCTCCTTCTGTTTTATTTCTCTCTAGCACTTATCATATCTAACACACTGTGTAAGTGTGTGCACACAAACGATTCTGTATGTGTATTTATAGTTCAGCCTCTCTAAGCTTATAGTGCTTAGTAACTAAGGTTAACATGTACTCCGTACTCAGCTCTTCCACTTCCCCTGCTAGAATGTAAGCTCTAGGAAAGCAGGAAGTTTTCACTGATCTATCCCCTGGCTTGAATCAATGTCAGGGACAAGGTGGGCACTTACTAAACAGTTGATAAATTAATGAGTAGTCTTCCCCCAAACCATCAAAGGCATGTATCACTCTCCCCGCTTACAGACAAGGTAACTGAGGTCAACTGGCTTGCATAAACAGGACAGCAGAGCTAGGAGGCACTGACAAGGATGTGTGCCCAAGCCTGTGGGGCTGCTGCCTCCCCACACTGACTGTCAGTGCTGGGAGAGCCCATGCAGTGGCCCAATTTGCACCCCTGAGCATCCAAAGAGGAAACTGAGGCCCAGGGAAACAACATACCTGGGCCGATCTCTGACACCCCCCAAGGCCTTCAGCCCCCTAAACAACCTGGACCCCCTTCACAGCCCCAGACCCAAAGAGCTAGCAGGGCAGTGAAGGTCAGTGAGCAGGAGAGTCACTCACGTCCTCAGGCAGAACGGACTCCTTGACACCCACGAGTCTCTGGATGTGCTTGGCAATGCCCACCTCCAACTGGGGACACAAAATGGTAGATGGAGGGAGACCAGGGAATAAGTGGAGGATTAGGATTTCTCTTGGGGCCTGAGTTTAGGTTTAGGAAAAGAGGACTGGACATCAGCCCAGGTCCTACTGGGGGCCAGGGTGGAGTCAGACAACAATGTACCTGCTCAGCCAGGGTGCGGACACCAGTGCAGATCTCGTGGTCCAGCCCAGCCAGCGCACCCTGCAGCTGGGCATGTAGTGTGTTCTGCAACTGCCCCTGCTCCAGCATGGCCCCCACCCGCTGCTCCAGGGCTTCCCATGCCAGCTGGGTGGGCAGCTTGCCGATCACCAGTCGCAGCTGCTCCATGTCATTCACCACCACACACAGCTGGGGACAGGCACAGGCAGAAGGATGCAGGGCTTCCTGAACAGCGCCAGCACTGCCAGGCCCCACCCCACCCTAGGCAGGTCCCCAGCCTGGGGCTGTTACCATGTTGGCTGCCTTGCCCTGGTCCTTCTGGCCTGCAGACAGCTCCCGGGCCCGGGCCTTTATAAGGTTGCAATACACCAGGGCCAGCCTGCAGGTGTCCTGAGTGGGGTCAGGGACAGGAAGTTGATCAGTGGGTGAGGGATTGGGGGAATTTCAGACATAGGCCTTGGAAGGTTACTGAGCCAGGGAGAAGTGGGGTGGGCAGTAGTAAGGTTGTCCTAGAAAGATGGGGGACATAGGAAAGATGCTGCACCTCCACAAACTTGACAGTGATCATGAAGGCCTCCTCTGGGTCTGGCCAGTCCAGCTGCCGGGCAGTGTGACTAATCTGAGCAAAGCAGGTGGATAGGTCCACAGCTGATGTGCTATGTTTGGTCAGCTCACCCAGAGGTACCAGCTGGGGGAAAGGGAGAGCACTTAGAAAGGAGGGCTCAAGACAGGGACAAATCCATTCTCCCACTAACAAGCACAGAGCTGGGCAGGGCTACAGAGGGGACAAGCTAGGCTCTGCCCAGAGCTCCAACCTGCAGGACTATGGCAGAGGGAAGCCACAGGTAACCCCAGGATATCAGGAGGCAGCAGAGTTTTGCACACCACTGGCTGAAGTGGGAGGGGAGGGATGTTCCAGCAGGTTCCCAGCTTCTACCATGCCCCGAGGGATGGACCGAGACACCAGCCCCATCTCCAAACTCAAGGCCCCACCCCACCTTGTCCATCTGTACAGCTCGTTGCA
The DNA here is from genome assembly GCF_902686445.1 of Sciurus carolinensis. Classification (NCBI taxonomy): domain Eukaryota; kingdom Metazoa; phylum Chordata; class Mammalia; order Rodentia; family Sciuridae; genus Sciurus; species Sciurus carolinensis. The sequence goes on along the minus strand of NC_062215.1, from coordinate 5,373,617 downwards.
CCCGCTCCAGCGCCACACTGTAGGTCTTCTGCAGCCAGGAGGGAATGGCTGGCTGGAACCAGCAGTGAAAACTATCCAGAGCCAGGACTCTGTCACTGGGGAAAGCCAGAGCTCAGCCTGGGGAAGGCTGCAACCAGTGTCAGGTCACAGCCCTTGTCGACCCACCTCACACCTACAGCTGCCTGCTACCTACCTGTCCAGAGGGACAGGGCCCAGCTGACGGAGCTCCTTTAGACTGATGTAGAGCTGGAACAGACTCTCACCCATCTCTGGAGACACAGGACTGCCCACTGCCAACATGTGGTCCTGTGCCCTCTTGGCCACCTGCAAAGAAAGGCCTAGCAGGCAGGGTGGCGGAGCAGGGCTGAGGGACACACCTGGGGTCAGTGGAGGGCCTCACCAGCCACTGTAGCTCCAGGAAAGCCATGGAGAAGAGGTCGATCTTGAGGACACTGGAGGAGAGGCAGCAGTGTGACCCTGTGGTACATACGCGGATTCCATAGATCTACCACCTCCCAACCTGGGTCTGCTCACTTTTGGAAGATCTTGTTCCACATGCGTTGGCACTGGTGCAGGTCACCCATGACATCCTGTATGAGGCTCAGCAAGGCCTTGCCTGCCTCCAGCATGCCCTGGCAGGGACAAGGTGGGTTAAGCAGGGCTGTAGAGGCAAGTGCCCGGCTCCACCTTGCCCCCTGTCCAGCCCCACCTGCACCATGGGCTGATGGTGCTGCTGCTTCAGGTGGAACCATTCAACCGTACCAGCCTGTCAAAAAAGAAGTAGTGAGCCAGGAGGAGCGTCTGGGTCCAGGCACAGCCCTCCCCCACCCCAGGGAAGGTCATACCCTCAGAGCCTCAGTCACCAGCTGGGGCAGTGGGGCACTTTCTGAGCACAGTTCTCCAAAGGCCTTCATCTTGCACATCTGCACCAGGACCCTGGGAGACAGAAAGAAGGCTGTGCCCACCAGACCCGCTGCCCCATACCACCGTCACTCCTCTGCAGGCCTCGCAGCAGGTGCCCCACTAGGCCCTCATCCCTGACACCCCTGCAGAAGCAGAGCCACTGACCTGAGGAGAGACTGCAGCCGGGATGGGGAGTCGGAGACAGAGAGAGGGAAGATGGAGCGGAACCTCCGGATGAGGGAGAGGCCATAGGCCAGCAGGGAGGTGAACGAGGTGGCCAGTTCCTCCAGCTGCAAAGCCAGAAGATGTCAGGAGTTGGGAGCTGCTTATGGGCTCATGGCCTCCTGTGCTCCCCTGACCTCCCCCACAGTCCTTCCTGCCCAACAGCCCTTGCCCACCCAACTCCCACCTGTTCTGGTTTGAGCCTGCCCTGGATCCACTGGTACTCCATGCTGGTGATGGGGTGCAAGAGGCAGCTGCTGGGGAACTCCAGGCTCTGGTAGAGGCGACTGTAAGCCAGCCACTGTCTGTGGGGACAGGAAGCCCTCAGCCAGGCCCAGGGGGAGGGATGGCACCTTCCCTGCTCCAAAGCTTCCCATGAAGCCTCATCTACCAGCAGAGGCTGAAAACTAGAGATTGCAGGTGACTCATAAGGATTGTTTGATTCCATACATGCTCTTTAAATTGCCCATCTCTTAAATTGGGTTACTAAAGCTTCAGAATTTTTGGCTTCTTATGAAAAGTGGAATTTAAGGACTTAAGCCTGCATGCACACACAGCAACCATCAGCTGGAACTTTCCTTTTGATGGTTCAGGGAACATGATGGAGGAGATGACTGAGTTGGACGAGGGTCCAGTGGAAGGGCAGAGGTAGGGAAGAAGAGCAATCCAAGGACAGGCCAAGACACAGGCCTGCTAGACACAGCTGCCAGCTGCACTATGTGCTTGGGTCCTGTGAGCAAACCAGGTCCCTCACCATCTGGTGGCTGCACCAGCTTCACCTCCATCCCACCCTCATCTTCAGAACCTGCCTAAGGTTCTGGACACACGCTGCCCCTGGCCCAGGATTGCCTTTACCAGCCTCCTTCTGCCTCCAAGTCAAATGCCAAGCCTGCCTAGAACCCAGGCACCACTCCACTCCCCCACCGCCCGCAACACGGGGGTGTGGCTCTATTTTTGCACCTCTCACAGGCACTGGAACATCTGTGACTCCCATGTGCCCCTCCCTGACTTTCCCAGAATCTGACATGGCTCTGGGGACGATAGGCCCTCAATATACATTCATTAATGTCCATTAATGTTTATTAAATTGCTGACTTTGAAGCATGTGACACTGGGAAGTGGAGCCAGGGTCTGGGGTAGGGCTGGCAAACTCAAATGCCTAGAAGGACTTGGGAGACAGAAGGGAAGAAGTGGGCCCAAGGGCCACCGTGCTGGATAGAGGTCACACTGTGCTGCTCAGACCAGCCCTGCCAGTCAAATACTGGTGTCCCATGAGCAGCTGGAGATCTGCATTGTATGTGAAATTTCCAGATTTTTAAAAGTTGGCTACTGATTTAGAACACACAGTTTGGGACAAAGAGAACCCTCCTAAGGGCAAGGCTTTGGGCTGCCAGCAGAGTACAGGAGGCTGCCAGCTGCCAATAACCCCTTAGGGTTCCACCCAGGCTGTGTACTCACGCCATGGACTGGTGGAAGTCAGACAGGTCCTTTTGTGTGGCATGGAGAAAGAGGATGGTGGTGGCCTGGGGACTCAGTGACCCATCCCAGGAGGTACTGCCTGTCTGAGGGGAAGAGTGGAGAGGTGTTAGGGCCTGATAGGCAGTGCTGGTGGCACCCAGCCCCGGGAGGGCAATACCTGGTGCTGGGTGACCTCATGGGACACCAGCTGCTGCAGGAGGTGGCGGTGCACTGTGTAGCTGGGCTGGGAGCGGCTAACTGCAGTGGCTCTCTGCAATGGGACCAAGATGGCTGTGAGCAGAGAGGACCCGACATAGCAGGGCCATTGAGGCTGTGGGGCTCAGTCCCTGGCCAGGCCCCAGACCTACCCGCTTGTGAATGAGCTGGAACTGGAGGTGGCACTGGCCACGGTCTGGGTAGGTCTCAGTGCAGGGCTCCAGCGGGTACCACTGGTCCTCTCGGCAGTGAAGGTCCTGGTGGGCAGGACACACCTGGAGTCAGGGGCAGGAGGCAGTGGGGCAGCCCCCAGGTGCCTGGAGCCTCTCTCTGAGCCGTCACTTCTCCCCAGGACCCTTTCCCCTTCTCCCTCACCTGCAGCCTCAGAACCACGTTCCCCAGAAAGTCGTCCTGGCCTTTGTCTTTCCGAGCCTCCTTAAAGATCCTGTTTCAGGCAGGACCCATGAGGGAGATGGAACAAGTACCTGAAGGGATCGGGCTGGAATCTGCCCCCCACCAGTGGCCAGTGTGGACCCAATGATGGCGTGCATGGCTGGAGCCGGGTGGAGGGAGAATCTACCTTCTTTCCCATGAGTCCTGCACCCACCTTCGGAGCCCATGCAGATCTGTGAGCTCCCCAAGCTTCTGTCTGACAGACTCCACGGTGTCCAAGTCCCTGGTGGGGCAGAAGTTTGAACAAGAGGCAGAGAAGGTGCCCATTACCCCTTCAGGGAGGAGACTCTGCCCTCTTCTCTTCCCCATCCCCAGGGACAGGCCATGTCAGTCACCACATGTCCAGGTGAAAGCTTGAGTTGCTTATGTCCTCAAACTCCCTATAGGGTGAAAAGGGCACGGTTGAGGGCCTTGGAGGGGTAGGACCCTCATCAGATCAGACCACAAGGACCCCAGATCCTGTCCGCCACAGCTGCCATCCCCAATATCACCCACTCCCACTTGACACCTTCCTGCAAGCTGCTACCCCCCTTCCACTCTATCCCTCCCCCATCCCTCTTACTGCATCTAGGGCCTCAGACTATCCCCGTTCACCTGGAGGGACCCACCCTGCCCCACCAACACCATTGGTCTCTCCTGTCTGGCCTACTCCACCCAGGGCCAAGCCCCTTCCCCAGAGCCACTGATCTCACTGCCTGGGGAGTCCTGAGAGTATGGGGAGTGGGCTGAGGCAGGGCCACGTACAGGATAAAGGTCTCATCCCAGACAGGGTTGAGCGTCTGGTTGACAACTTGGGTGCGGTGGGTCTGCTCCTCGGGAATGGTATGCCTCACCACAGCCTTCTGCCGACGCCGGGACCCAGGGCTGCCCCCTGGCACACCCACCCCCTGCTCGATGCCCAGCAGGCAGTAGGGGTCACTGAACCCTGGGGAGGAGGGAGGATGAGCCCCCATGGAGTTGGCCAGGCTCCCTGGGAGAGTCCCTCTTCAGCCCACCTGAGGAGCTTCTCCTGAGAGAGGGATGGGGAAAGTTGGGCAGAGCACCCCACCCCACCCTGCCAGCCCAGATGCCAGGTGCAAGGGATCGGCAACACTGAGGCCAGTTCTGAGAGACATGTAGGAGACAGGAGCTCCTGCTAAGAGTTCTGGGTCAGACTGTGCGGGGAGAGGAAGGAGTCAGGAAGAAGCCCTCAGGGCTCACCAGCCGGGCACTCACCACTGACATCCTTGCCCAGGATGCCTTTGGCCTGTTTCACTGTTGCCTTCAGACAGAATATTGGCTTCTAGAGGGACGGGAGGGAGCGGCCTGAGTTCTGAGAGGGCTGGGCTTCCCAGGCCCCCTCCTAGCCCAGGGTGCCCTGGCCCAAGTTACCTCCAGCTCCCTGACCCGCTGCAACATCCGCTGGTGCTCCTCAGGCAGCACCTGGAAGGCCTGGTAGGGAGGAAGACGGTGTGGAAGGTTGCGGGCAGGGGCCAGGGCGGCCAGGTTTGAGAAGGCAGAGTCCCTGGGTCCAGGCTGCAGAAGGTAAGGGGTTGGGGCTGGCTCACCTCCTGCAGATATTCCAGCAGCTCAGAGGCCTTGGTCACATGGTTGGGCTCCGGCTGACCCAGGCGGTGCAGAACAGTGTAAAGTGCTTCCTCATACAGCAGGTCCCGCTGAGCAGAGTGGGATCATATCAGGCCCTGCCTCCCCCCAGCCACCCCTCACAGCAACACTTCAAGCCCAGAGCAGAGACAGGCAGCCCACATGCAGTGGAGGGGCTGAGGCTCAGAAGTCCCTCCCAGGTTGCCACCATCAGCCTTGGCCAGGGTCTGAGGGGCTTTCAGGAGGATGTAAGTCTGATCCCCACTCCTCTTCGATCCCCCATCACTCCAACTCTTACCTCCTCAGGGGAGAAGTGGTGGGATGGAGACTCAATCTGGGGAGCAAGGTGAAACGACAAGGTGTCCTTGGAGGCCTGCTTGAGGAGGGCACAGGAAGGCCCAGGCCCCAGCACCCTCCTCCAAGCCCGCGGAAGCCCCACACCTGTTCCCACAGCAGGCCCCCTGGGGGTCTGGCCTGCAGGCCACCTTGCTCGTCCCCTGGCCCGCTGTGGCTGAGGTCCATGGGCGTTCAGCTGGCCCAGCAGCTCAGCCCTCCACCACCTGCCCCCACCCGCTCTTCCTTCCCCAGAGGAAACAGCACTGCTTATCAGGCAGCCCACTCTCAACCGGGGGGCGGAAGTGAGGCCCAGCAGCGAGGAGGGAGACTTGGGGGGATGCTGAGCAAGCCTGAGGTGGCTCAAGGGGGTCCCCAGGCTGCCCCCCCTACATCAGGGATACCTGCCTCACAGAGCCAGGTGCTTTTGGAACTAGGGGAGCAGGAGAGGGAGGGCAGGCCTACCATGGAAAGAGGGCTAGAAAGGCTCAGGTCCGCAACCTGAGAGACTCACAGTGGCTCGGAGAACACGTGGCAGACCCCACCCTGCTGACCCAAAAGGTTCTGCCCAGGGGCAGCATGGAAAGGTAGGTGGAGCCAGGCACCCACACCCCAAGACTGCCAGATCCCCAAGGTCAGCTCTTCTCACTGAGGTCACTCCTACCTCCTGTGTTGCTGGAGGCAGGGCATCCTGTAGGTCTCGGACCCTGTGGCGCCTTATCTTGATGGCCTGGCGCAAGAGGGGAGGGCGCCGCTTGGGGTGGGAGAGGCTTGTCGCCATGGTGGCTGGCTCTGCCCTTCCCTCTGCTGCCCTGCTGCTGCTGAGTAAGACAGTGAAGCCACAGGATGATGCAAAGAGCCCCGAGGCTGCCACCCTCTGCTGGGAAGGGTGGAGGAAGGGCAGCGGGGAGGGCAGAAGGGTCAAGGTGTCACTGCCTTGGAGGGGCCATCTCCCAGGTCCCCTGCACCTTTCCCCAGCTGGGAGCCTTGCAGGAGACTCCCTAACACTGGAGCAGAAGGTGGACCCTGTAGGCAGGTCAGCCCCACCCCACCCTCCCACAGAGGCCCTAGTGACCCAATGCTCCCAGCAGGGGCACCCTCCCCCATCCATGCACTGTACCCAGGGAAGCTGACCTTGGTTCTTGGCTTCCCAGACTGAATGGGTCCCAGACCTCGGCAAGGGTGGGGCAAGCAACAGAGTGAGGGCTCCTGACGCAGTTCCCCAGCCAGCAGCCAACTGCTCAGCCTGCTCCACCCCACAGGTGACATTCCATAGACATGACAGGGTCAAGCTGTGTCAGGGACTTCCCTGTAACCCCTGCTCTACCATGATGGTCAAATGTCCTTACAGGGGGCTTAGCCAAACCCTGAGAGCTCCCGGGTGGGGCTAGCAGAAAAAGAAGCCCCACTGTCAATCTCCCCAAGAGGGCAGATTCAGTCCACTGGGGACAGGAGGACACTTCATCAGCATTTCCCAGAGCTCCCCAGTCCACTGACCCTGTGCCCACTGCCTGGGTTGCAGTGAACATAGGCTGTTTCCCACCCTCCCCAACCCCCAGGTATTCAGGAAGGCAGGAGGTCACACCCTGCAGTGGCCCGCCCTGCAACACTGTTCTAGACAGGCTTCAAAGAAGCATCCCAGCATGCTCCAGGGGCCCCAAGCCACTCCTCCCTCACATTCCTAGTCTGAGCTGGGGCTGGGGCTGCAACTCTATGGAGAGCCAGCAGGGGACCAGGCTGGCCCTGCCTCCGCCCACCAGGTGCTGGGCTGCACTACTGGCCACCCCGCCAGCCAGATGCATGGGCCTCAGAGGACAGAGGCTTTAACTCCAGGAGGGTACAGTCCCCTCAGCTCTCCTTCCAAAAGGTTCCCTGTTGGTCAGCACACACAGCCAGAAAGGTCCAGTTATTTCATTTTTACTATTTCACAGTATTAGCAAACAAATCAAGGTGCAAACAGGGTTTATTTCACATTAATATATTAACTGGAATTTTTTTTTTTTTTTTTGTCAAATAAATAGGGAATTCTCTTTAAATAACCATCTCTCCTCACTTCGTGGCAGGTCCAGAACAAATGCGCAAATCTTCGTGCATCCAGGGGGCATGATGCTTAAAGGGGGGGGTGGTCTGACTGAGGGGCCACGCAGCAGGCTATGATCAGCACGCAGACGCAGAGTTGGGGGCCCTCGTTCTTGGCCCACCCCTCAGCCCAAATGGCATGATGGGATGGACATGCACTCCACAGCTCCAGTTTAGAAGCCCCTCGTAGAGGGAAGAGAGACTAGAGGAAAACCAAATTCCAGAAACACTAGCAGAGGGGCTTCCCCTGAAACCACCAGCCCCCAGAGGCTTGTTGTAAAGCTCCTGAAGTCAGAAGTGGCAACAGAATGACCAAGGACAGGGAAGACAGGCCTGGCTGAATGGAATGTGGGCTGACAGTCAGGTGGGACATGGCCCTGCAGGCTAAGCACAGATGGGGGAAGGAATGTGAACCGGGTCGGTGGGGCCTGCTGACCCACTGAGAAGACGTGGCTGATCTGATGGCGCTCACAGGCTGAGGGCAGAATGGCTACCAGACCGAGGGGCTGGGCTGCAGCAGAGGAGGTGGCAGAGAGTCCCTCTGTGGGAAGGAGCTAGCAGAGTGAAACAGGAACAAGGGGAACACCCGTGCCCTCAAGGATAGCCCCAGAAGTGGTAAGAGGGGCGCTGTGGGCTGAGCTAGCGTGGGAAGCTGGGGGACACCTCTCCAGAGGCCAGGGGCCCTGCCTTCCCGCAGTGCTAGTTCCTGGTAACGCTTTATAATCAGATCTGGGGAAGAATAAGGCCCTCCCTGGCCTCCCCCAGTCAGATGCAGTCCCACAAGGAGGGGAAGGAAAGGCCCATGAGGGTGGGGACAGGGAAGTAGGCGGGGTCTACTGGGTCTTCTTATCTTCTGGAGGGTAGTAGGGAGGTGGTGGAGGCTGGCTCTAAAGAAGGAAGGGAAGACCATGTTAGAAGGTTCTCAGAATGAGAGGAGGCCCGTCATCCCACCCCAACCCACTGCCTTTATGGCTGAGGGGACGGCCACCCCAACTCACTGTGGGCATGTAGACGTTGTGTGGGTTGCCTGGGTTGTAATAGGCGCTGGCAGCTGCTTCTGCGGCCTTGGCCTCAGCTGGAGAGCAAACACAGGGCAAGCATTGGTAGCAAGTCGTCCCCTCCCAGCCCCCGAGCTCAGGGTGGTGGTGCTGGTGACCCAGACCACCCACAAAAGCAGCAGTTAAGTCTCCTAAGCAATTGTCACATGCTGGCACTGTCTGTTCCAGTCCCTTTACATGTACATGTCTTTCTTTTTTTTTTAGCTGTAGATGGACATAATACTTTTATTTATTTATTTTTATACTGTGTTGAGGATGGAACCTAGGGCCTTCCACGTGCCAGGGCAAGTGCTCTGCCACTGAGTCATGATCCCGGCCCCCTTTACATATCTTAACCCTTGACACAAGCCCACCAGGTGATCTCATGACCATGAGTTTATAGATGGAGGAGCCTGAGCCATACAGCTACCTGAGAGACAGAGAGGGCTGGCACCTAGCTTTTCACCACCCGGTCACCACCCTGCTGGTTCCTAGGCCAGGGGCCCTTTATCATTTGGGGCTCCCAGAAGCCTCCAGACATTCTCTGAGGTTCCTGCAAGGTCCTGGGGAGGAGAGGGCTGGTCTCAAAGGACTGCTACCAGGTCAGGGTCCTTACCTGCAGGAGTGGAGGGGACATCAGGGCCACTGACTGGAGGCTCCATGGGTCCAGGATAGGGTGGTGGTGGGGGCTGCACATATCCCATGGCCCCATCCATCATGGGAGCGCCTGGATAGAACTCTGCTTGGCAAGAGAGCAACAGGGACCCAGTGACTAGCCAGGCCTGGCTCCCTCAGAAGGCGGCCTCCTGGGAGTTGTCCCACATGGGTCTGCAGGAGCAGCCTCTATACCTCTCCAGCATCTGTTAGTTATGAGTCTCCCCTCTGCATCCCCTGGCCTGGGAGGAGTGGTTAGTGGTTGAGTGGGTGGGTTGAGGGTGGGCAGCAAAGGACACACTCACCAGGTGGGGGCGGTGGATAGGGGTAGCCAGGAGGGCAGGGGTACATTCCATTGGCGACTGGCGGGGGAAAGACATAGGCCCCGCTGGGCATGTAAGGATACCCATAGGCTCCATTGGGGGCTTCACCTCTGGAGGCTATAAGCACAAGGGGAGAGAGAGATGAGTGCCACCTGCCTCAGGACTGGGGGAGTGTGGCCCTACTGCCTGCCAAGGGAAGCGCTGGGACCTGGGAATGTGCCAGCAGACATGCCCACCCTCTATTCCACTCCCCACCCAACTTGGGTCTGGCTCTGTCAGGGATGAGGCGAGGGGAGAGAGGTCAACGGGGTGGGGGTGAATGGAGGGAAAGGGGGAGGCTCAGGGAAGGAGGAGAGGAGGAGTTGGGTGAGGCTGTCTGCTGAACACAGTACTGGGTAATTTAAAGTGGTAGCTTAATGGCAGTTTAATGATTGGGTTTTTTGTTTGTTTATGAGGCCACAGTAAGACGTCAAGTTCAAATAGCTCTGTGGGAATGTTGTACACCTGCTCCAGGCAGAGGAGGACCAGGCTTTGAGGTACAGGACAGAGTAGAAATTACAGACTTTGTCCCCAACTCCCAGCCCTGGTCAGCAGGGTCAGGTATTTATCTCCTGTGCTTACAAAACAAAAGGAAACACGATCAAACAAAAAACCCACATGTTCAGTGTGTCCTCGGCCCCTCATTTCTAGAGCCTGGATACCTTGAGATGCCACCTGGAGCATGCGCTGACCAAACTCGATGGCGCCCCCTGCTGTGAAGGTCAACTTGTATGAAGCAGAGCCTTCCCAGCCACCTGAGAAGAGGCAAGATAGTGAATGAACAGTGCAGGGCAAGAAAACAGGGACATGCAAAGAGATGGCTATTTGTCCTCTTCAGGGCCCCGCCCCACCCAATGCTCTCAAAGCCTGCAGGAAAAGATCAGGTTTTTTCTTGCCTCCTCCTTATGGACTTGGCTGCTTCCCAAGCCTACGGCCCACATGCCACCCAGTGCTGCAGACTGGCCTGGTTCCCGTGTGCCTGCCAGCTTCCCCCTTCAGAACAGAGGCTTTTCCTTCTTGGAACAAGCTTGACCTCCCAGCCCAGGCCCTGAAGTCACAGGTACAAAGTCCACATGGTTTGGTTTTAGGGATAATACTGGGGTTTCTTTGATGCTCAATAAAAGCACTGGGCAGCTTCCAGAAGCAAGAGCACCCAGCATTAAGTGCCATTCAAATTCAGAGCAGATCTCTCATTCTGAGGGGTCCTAAGCATGAATCCTGGTCCCTCTAGCCTGGCTTCTGTCCTAAGGGGAACCAAGAGAAAGCCTGGGCCTAGGTGGGTATGAGGGGAAGGCAGGGTCCATGAGGAGGTCTCTAGTGTCTGTGCAAGTGTCAGTCACAGGGCATGGCCTCTCCAGCCTCCCAGAGGGCAGCTGCCTCTGCCTGTTCTCAGGATAAGGCCCCTCCCAGAAACAGGACACAGTTCCTTCCCACATCTAAAATCTGCACATGCTCCCCAGGACACAATAAGCATCTTTACTTAGTTTTCAGTCTTTCTGCTGGTTCTACTCTCTGAAGAGGTGACATGAGCTGCCAACTCTGATGCCAGACTTTCCCAGCTCTTGGCAACTGAAAACCCACACAGGCTGGTCAGCTGGCAGCTCAGGCATTCCTTTTGAAGGTAATCTAGAGCGGCGGGGAAGGGGACAAGGCTGGGGCAGTAAGAATTTGAAGAGGATGCTCCCAAGGCAGCATTAATGTCCCTGAGCACCCTTGTCACCTACCTCCTGCTTCAGCCTTCACCATTCCCTTGATGTAGTTTGCACCAAACACAGGCTGCTTGATCTCACAGTCCTTCATGAGATAAAATGGCATCATGAAGGACTGCATGGCATCCTTCCCCTTGGACAGAAAGATGACCTGCAGTGGGAAAGGACAAGAGCCATCAGTGCTGGAAGTGCAGCCTGCTAGGCCATTGTCTCCCACCTGCTTCTTGTGCATGCAGTCTGTTCCCAGGGGTGGGCAGTGGCCCACAGCAGGCCCAGCAGGCCCAGGGCTCTGCACCAGACACTCCTGGAAGAGTGTCAGGTGTAGCCTGGAGACACCAGACACAGAAGTCACAAGAACAGTGTGCCAATCACAGATAGAATATGTGAACTGGAAAAACTGCTGTCAGTTACGTAGACAGAAGTGGCAGCTGTGCAGACATGAAAGGACCTGCAAAGCTGGGGGAGCATGGGCAGGGACAGGGCAGGCAGAGGGCCTGGACGGGAGGCGTGGCCTGGCCTTTTAGAGAATGGTGGAGTGGCAGGGGCCTCAGAGTTCAGGAGAAAGGGCCTTTGTGACCTTCCTGTAGATGACACTCTGCCCAATGGCAATAAGAGCTCTCCTGTCCTGTGCCTGGAGAACCCCCTTGGGTTTCAAAACCACCAGGTATATTCAATTTAACTGAAGATATTAACTTTGAGTTTCCAGAGATGGTGTTTTGAGTCCCTGCCTACGTAAATGATGATGACAGACACCTAAGATGTGCTCCCTTGCTCCAGCCATCCTGAAGTGTCACTATGGGTAGCTAGCCACAGGCAGTGAACCTTTACTGAGACGACACGTTTTGTGTTACTCTCAGAGTCTTCATGGCTAACGCCCTGGGCCCATTCTGCTGTCTGGCATTGCTCTCTGCAGGGTTCTGCTGGCTCACTGCCCAGCCTGGGAACTGTAGCCATACTACTGAATCCTGTTTACCACAGCTACCCCTCACAGGCTACTCAGGTCCAAGTCATCCCGGCAGCAGCACCCACCCTAGACAGATTTTATGACAATGGTGCTGGAATTTGCATGGACTCACAGCCTACCAGTCAGTTCAGCTGCAGAGAGAGCTGGTGGTTCTAGAATCCAGGAGCACGTGACAAGAGAAACAGGAGGAGCAAAGCACTAATATTCATCAGGGTTCAGAGGTCACTTGACTCATAGGCAGAGGCTAAGATAAATGTCACCCTCCAAATGCACTGAGCCTCCAACCCAACTCTCCTGCTGTGCAACTCACCCTGTAAGGGGTAAGGTAGACGGTGCCCTTCTTGGTCCCTTTGAAGGCCTCTGGAACATTCTTCATGTCATTAAATGTAAGTTCCACATGATCATAGGACATTAGGATGCTGTGATAAGAACAGAAGAAAAGCCCTACTGAGACAGTTGGAGATGTCATCTGTCACCCCCAGACACATTAATATAGCCATGGAAGAGATAAGCAAGCTGGGGTCCAGAGAATTTTCCCTAACCCCACTTATACAGCACCCGCGTGACTAGCACAGTAGCAGAACTGCAGGGCTGTAGAAATGCCTTCATCCTTCAAGGTGATGTTTTAAATCCTCTGATAGATGCTCTGTTTTTGTTATTTTTTTTCCAGTTATTGATGGATCTTTATTCATTTATTTATATGCAGTACTGAGATTTGAACCCAGTGCCTCATATACGTGAGGCAAGCGTTCTACCACTGAGTCACAACCCCAGCACTTCTGTTGGGTTTTTAAGCCTGATAAACGAACACGTTAAAGATTCTAAGACAAGACTCCACACATTGCAGAAAGGTTTCCTCCAAGGTTCCCCTTACATAGGACTTCTTAAGTTCAGTCAGCAGGGATGTGGGTCTATAAATCCTTGAAAGGATGGTGTGTGAGGATTTTTCTAGGACATTCCACAGCTTCAATCACTCTCAAAGGGGGTTCATGAATTAAAAAATAAAATTCACCATGAAGTCTTGGGTTCAATCCCCAGCATCACAAAAAAATGAAGTTCACTAATTTGTGTGTATGTGTGTGGGGGGGTGGGGGTACTGGGGATTGAACTCAGGGGTGCTTTACCACTGAGTTACAACCCAACCCTTTCTATATTTTATTTTGAAATAGGGTCTTGCTAAGTTGCTCAAGTTGGTCTCAGACTTGTGATCCTCCTGCCTCAGCCCACCATGTATGTGTGCCAGGTATGTGCCACTGCACCAGGCAAAGTTCACTATTCTATATATTAAATTTTAAACACTAGATTTAAACTTCAATTATTATAGACCTTTTTTTTTTTTTTTTTTTTGATACTAGGGATTTTGAACCTATGGGCATTCTACCACTGAGCTCATCCCTAGTCCTGAGTTGCTGAAATTACAGAAGTGTGCCAGAACCCTCAGTAGATGCAATTTTTTCAGACGAGGCTGACGCACTTTCCAAACCAAGGCACACCCACTGAGCTGGGAAGGGGGTGACAAATGCCATAAACCTCTCAGCTGGGAAGGTTGAGTGAGGTACAAGGATCACAAACTGGAGGCCAGCCTGAGCAAATTATTTTATCAAAATAAAAAGGGCTGGGTGCAGTGGCACATGCCTGTAATCCCCAAAGCTCAGGAGGCTGAGACAGGAGGATGGAGAGTTCAAAGCCAGTCTCAGCAACATAGCGAGAGACTAAGCAACTCAGTGAGACCCTGTCTCTAAATAATATGAAAATAGGGATGGGGATGTGGCTCAGTGGTTGAGTCAATCTCCAGTACCAAATAAATAAATAAATAGTGCTGGGATACAGTTCAGTGGTAGAGTGCCCCTGGGTTCAATCCTCAGTACCACTGAGAAAGAAAAACAGTCCCAGGAGATGTTACTAAGTGACATCAAAAGTGCACAGGCCCAGGAACTGGTTCACATTCAGAATCAAAACAAACCAGTGAACAGTGCAAGGTTTCTCAGATTACATGACAAAGGCCCAAGTTCACATGGTTCCATTGTCTTCCTTCTCCTTCTCCCAAATATCACAACTTTCCTGACCAGAAAGGGTATGTGGGGAAGAGAACTGGCACAATAAGAGACATATTCACCAGGAACATCAGATCCTGAAGAGGGTAACATGGAGGAAACGTCAGCATTCTGAGGTCTGGGTCACCTGGGCCTTCTCATCTAACTCATCAAGCCTTCCCAAGTGACAGGTCCCAGGCTGGGTGCTGGCCTTAGCTAGGGGTGAAGGATCTGGCTCCAGCCTATTTCCCTTGAGGATTCAAGTTCCTCCTAAGCTGCTCGGCCTTCAAGAAGCAGCGCAGGGATTAAAGGAGAGACAGAGTGCATCGGGAAGTGGTGGGGAGGGTAGATCAGAAAGAACCCTTAAGTTCAGAGACCTCTGCTCTGTGGAGTGACCTGAGCCAAAACCATTTAAGAGGAAAGAGACTGCGCCTGGTCATAGCTCAGTGGTAGAACACTTGCCGGGCATGTGTGAAGCACTGGGTTCGATTCTCAGCACCGCATATAAATAAATAAGAGGTCCATTGACAACTAAACAATATTTTTTTTAAAAAAGAAGTAACAATAAATAAAGTACCCACTATATTATAAAAAAGATGAAAGAAACTAACCCTTACAAGGGCTCACACTCACACCAACAACTATGTCAGGCAGCTGACTGAACGTTACTTGTTTACTCTTACCTGTGGGGTCTGGGATTTTCATTTGAAACCTGAGCTGTTTTAGAATACATTCGAAGGGTGTTTACTGTTAAGCCTACTGACACTGGGGTCAAGACTTCTTTCCTGGAATTCCCATCTGTTATTCAAACTTCTGAACTAGGTCAAATTACTTAACCCTCCTGGGTCTCAATTTTCCTACCTGTAATATGTGTACGATACTTTCTGCGGCACAAGATTTACATATTTCAAAGAGGCGCAGGGGCTGCCGCGTAGTAACAACATAGTAAACGCCCAATAAACAACAATTATTTTAAGGCTCCTCCCAGCTCTTCAAGACTCGGGAAAGGCTCCAGCATCGCCCCTAGGCCCCACTGCTCGCCCCAAACCCCGTCCCCATCCAGCGGCCCTACCCCCGCCCCCGCCCCCAGATGATGGCAGCAGCCCCGCCTCCGGCCGTTACCCCCCCACACCGCGCTCCAACAGTTTCTCTCCAGGATTTATTCCCCACCGCCCACCGCCCACCGTCCACCGCCTGGACAACTGTACTTCGGTTCACCAGGATCCTTCCGCAGTGTTCTCACCTCTCAGTGTTGTTGACGATCACTCCGCCGCCCTCCGAGTGGTTCTTGTTGAGCGCCATAGTCTCTCCGAGAGGGGTCCCGAGACTCGCAACGCAGTGCGCCTGCGCCCCCTGTGGCCCGCCCCTAGTGGCGTCGTTCGTATTAGAGCCAGCCAATCACAGCTCCTGCTCGGAGGCTGGACCAACCACATGACCCCGAGTGTCACGTGGTAACAGTTTACTCCCTCTCCCCCTCCCCACTAGTAACTCCTGCATCACAAACAACTCAACACTACGATTCCCAGCAGGCAATGCTCTCGCATCCTCGACTCTCCTTACGCTGGGGCTGGACATGCATTCTGGAACTTGTAGTCTTGCAGACCAGAGGCCGGGCGGGGCTCCATTATTTGCATAACCATCAGCCCGTGCGCTCCCCACCCCGCCTCCTCAGAAGGGTCGGAGTCAGCAGTTTGGCTCCTTGCATTGGCCTTAATTCTGAAGACTAGGCGTGCACTCATGAAACTCATACTGACAGAATGTCACCTAAACACGGTGTGTGGAGCACTGAACAGCCACTCAACGGGGCGCCTTCGTTCACTCACAGACGTTTTGGGGGCACCTTGTGTGCGCTCTGCCCCCAGACGTGGGTAGTCAGTGTAGCCCTATCCATTAGCGGAGGACCCAGTCCCTTCAGGGCATGTTGGGCTGGTGGAGTCAGCACAAACTGCCACCCCCTTAACCCACTCAAACCGACTCTCCGGTGTGAGAATTTATTGGGGAGCGAAGGCTGCACTCGGCGCCCTGGCCTGCCGAGTAGGGAGGGTGCCCACCAATCGCCTCCTCCACCTCAGCTGGCCTCGCAGTGGCGCTGCTCGCTTTAGAATGTTCCAGCCTTGCAGCCTGGCCGCCCTGCACTGTCCGTGCTGCAAGATTTACAAGACTGGGAAACGGAACCAGGCACCGTGGGAGACCGGCAGCCAGCTAATATGACTTTCAAAATAGGGCTGACTCATTTAGCTCATGATTCAGCACTGGGCGCTTCCACTGTCCCTGTAATTCTCCAAACTCCCTCCACCTCCAAGTCAGTCTTTGGGGGAGATCGTGAGGGTCCACAGGTGGCTGTATCCTTAAAGGATCAGAGTTTGATTTTTTTTTTTTTTTTTTTTTTTTTTTTTTTGGTTTGGTTTGGTTTTTTTTTTTTGTTTGTTTTGTTTTTGTTTTGTTTTTTTACCAGGGATTGAACTCAAGGGCACTCGACCACTGAGCCACATCCCCAGCCCAATTTTGTATTTTATTTAGAGACAGGATTTCGCTGAGTTGCTTAGCGCCTCTCTTCTGCTGAAGCTGGCTTTGAACTCATGATCCTCCTGCCTTAAGCTTCCGGGCAGTCGGGATTACAGGCGAGCGCCACCGCCCAGCTCAGAGTTTGATTTTTAAGCGAACTGATTCCCCGACCAGTGGCAGCCGACCTCCCCATCTACCTGCGTGGCTTAGCTTGCAAGGGAGATACTGTGAGCAAGTCATTAACAGAGCCCCGTTGGGTTTTTTTCCACGAAGTCAGAATTTATTGAATATCAAATTCAAAGCCAGACATAGTGGTGCACACGTTTAATCCCCCTACTCGGAAGGTTTGAGGCAGGAAAATCGACAAGTTCAAGGCCAATTTGAGAAATTTAGAAATCCTTTCTCGAAAAATAAAAAGGACTGGGGATGTAGCTCAGTGATACAGCGCCCCGACTTCACTTCCTAGTTCAGAGAGAGAGAGAGAGATAAAAAGAAACGTTTATACAAGATGTGACATCGATATGAGACATGTACATTGTAAATATTTGGCTCCTGGATGGTCAACCTCTCCCTCCCTCAGGGTTGAAGTGTCCACCAGGAAGAGAAAAATTCCTTTGAAATGTACCTAAAGCCAATGAACATTTCTAAACCTTAGTCCTTCCTTGTAAACAGCCTTTTCACTTAAAGAAATCTCTCTTTTACCCAGCTTGATGCCCTCTTGGTCAGTACTGTCTCCCTTCTGCTCAAGTGAGAAGTACTATTATTAAAAAGAGTTCAAGAACCACTGAGCTGGTAACAAAGTCTCCATCACACTTGACACAATGATAGAGTACAGAGAAGCTAAGAAAGCGGAAGAATGCTTTGGGGTTACAAGAGGTCCACCAAGAACAGAGGCAGAGAACAGATACAAATACAAGACAGACACGCAGGTGATGGGAACCAGCCAAAACTTGTTCCAAGCCAGGGCAGAGCTCTCAAGGCACAGAGTCTATGCTAGGGTCCCGGCAGCAGGCAGTTTGCACCTGTGGCTACTCTAATCAGGGAGATGGAGCAGGAGGAGTAAGGTTGCCTGTAGGCCTTGTGAGCTTTCACCAAATGGATCCGACTGTCTGGTGCTGCTGCTTACCTGTGTTTCAGGTGAGGGGGTTTCATCTAGAGACAGTGGTAAGTTCATGGGCCTGGTTTATCTGAGGTGGATTTGGAAACTCCATACATCCATGTGCTTCACAGGTGAGCAATTTTTTTTTATTGGCAAGATTGATTTATCAGTTTATGCCTCTTTTTTTTCCCCCCTTTGGTACTAGGGATTGAAACTAGGAGTGCTTTACCACAGAGCTACATCCCCAGTGCTTTTTTATTTTTTATTTTGAGATAGGCTCATGCTCAGTTGCTGAGGTTGGTTTGAACCTTGCAGTTCTCTGGCTTCAACCTCCCAAGTCATTGGGATTGTGGGTATGCACCACTGCACCCTGCTAATTTATGTCTTCTAATTGTATTGTGCAGCTGGAGGTTATTCTTTCAATAACTTCTGTATAGCCAATATCTGGTGGCTATCTTCTTGCCCAGGCAAGTTACCAAGCCATTTTACCTTAGTCTTGTGCTCAAAATGAAGTGGCTCATGGCAAACTGTTGCTTTGTAACATGGAGTAATCAAGGGCTAGGACTGTTGCTCTATACAGCAGAGCGAGGTGCCACCTGCTCTTCACCGATTTCCACAGGAAATAAAAGGAATAAAAACTGCCACACTGGTGAAAATCATGGTGAAGTCCTGCACAAGAAGACCAGATCAGGCCTTGCAGGACAGTGCAGTGAATTAAGGATGGTCATGATGAAATCACTCTAAGTGGTTAGATTAATCTGGGCACCTGCAATCTATGTGGTGCTTAACAATAATAAGTCAAACCGGGAGTGGTGGTGCACGTCTATAATTGCAGCAACTTGGGAGGCTGAGAAAGGAGGATCACAAGTTCAAAACCAGCCTCAGCAACTTAGATAGGTCCTAAGCAACTTAGTGAGACCCTGTCTCAAAAAAAAAAAAAAAAAAAAAAAATTAAAAAGGACTGGGGATGTGACTCAGTGGTTAAGCACCCCTGGGTTCAGTTCCTAGTGCCCCCCAAATAATAATGTCAAACTCTGCGTGCTGATATTGAAAGATTGTCAAATTCTGTCAATCAAATACAGAATGATATGTGCTTCCGTTTGTATATGGGACATAGGTATACAATTTCTGGAAAGATCCACCAGAAATTGTAGTATTATTCCTTTGAGGCACGGGTCTGAAATTTTAGACTGGGTTGGTGACTTAGGGTGCATCGTGTTCATTGTTCTGTTTTTTAACTATGTGCACTTCGATAAAAGTCAAAATAACTGCAAAATGTCTTTATTTTTTAAAGAGAGAGTAAAGCCCTTTCCTACGAGAGTTTTGCTTATTTCCTTAGAGATTTACTGACAGGAGGAAGACTGCCAGGCAGACATTGTCTCAGGACCTGAGTCAACCAGGAGGAACAATTTTCCAGAATCTAACAATACCTTTCAAGGTTTGAGAAACACCGAATTGACCAGTTTCACCTCTGGACCTGAACATGCCAATGGACACACAAAATTTATGGCCATCCTTATCTACATCAGTTTCCAACTGATAAAGGCCCAAGCCAGGCATCCTTCTAACTGAGCCTGTTTCCTGATTTGCAAATCTATTCTCTACCTGAATAAAATTGTCTTTGATTTTTTATTTTAACCTCATTTATGATTTCTTGGTTTATAACTTAAAATATTAATAATAAATTTCAAAAAGAAAAAGAAGGGCTGGGGACACAGCTTAGTTGGCAGAGTGCTTGCCTCACAAGTACTAGGTCTTTGGTTCAATCCTCAGCACCACAAAAAAAAAAAAAAAAAAAAAAAAAGAGAGAGAGTCACTCATAGGTATTCAGTAATGGCTGCTCTGAGAACCATAAACTGGACAGTTAAGGACAACTGTCCAGCCCCACCCCAACTCTGACCCTTTTGCCAAACATGGAAATAGAGGCAAATCCAGGTTTTGTGGGGTCTGAAGCTTATATGATTTTGGCAACTCTCTTTAGGAAAAAAACAGAATTACACGCATATTCATAAGGCCACACCGAGGCCTCCTGACAGGAGGGAAAATGTCATGAAGAGGAAGTCACATGCAGAAAGATAGCAAGCTTAACGAATTCCGGCTAAAAAGCCCAACCTTTGCAAGTTTTATAAAACGTGATCATGTGGCTGCGGAGTGGGCTGGTCATTTGCAGTACGCAGAGGTCCACAAAGACAATTCAGTGCTGAACCATGTCAGCTGCAAGAAGCAGCTGGGTTCAGGTCTCAGAACTGAACTTCTGCTGCTGTCTTCTGCCCCACACGGCTCGTGTCAAGTAGCATGATGGTCTCTTTTCACTGAGCTGTAGGTGCTTCTATTCTCCACACTGGAGCCTCCTGACTGTGTGTTAAGCAGGGGTCCTGGCATCCCTAGATCCCAGCCAGACCAGGCCTAGGTTGCCTGGGTCCCTGAACAGGCACCCTCTTGACTCCCAGAGGCGTCTGGTTGTCCCAGTGAGCCAAATCAACATCATTTTGTTGTTGTTATTTTGCTTTTTTTTGCTTTTTGTTTTGGTTCCAGGGATTGAACTCAGGGGTGCTTAACTACTGAACCACATGCTCAGCCCTTTTTACTTTGAGACAGGGTCTCACTAAGTTGTTTAGGGCCTCACTAAGTTGCTGAGGCTAGTCTCAAACTGATGATTTTCCTGCCTCAGCCTCCCAAGTGGCTGAGATTGCAGGTGTGTGCCACTGTGCCTGGCCACATCATTATAAGTTTCACTGAACAGTTAATCATTTATTATGTGTGCCTTGACATTTTTTTTTTTTTTTTTTTGCGGTGCTGGGGATTTGAACCCAGGGCCTTGTGCTTGTGAGGCAAACACTCTACCAACTGAGCTATATCCCCAGCCCTGCCTTGACATTTAAAAGATTTGGAAGCAGTTCACCAGGTTGTGGTTTTCAATTTTTTAAAAGTTTTGACTTATAATAAGAAATACATTTTTTAGCCAGGTGTGGTGGCACACACCTAAAATTCCAGTGACCTGAAAGACTGAGGCAGGAAGATTCAAGTTCAAAGCTAGCCTGGACAATTTAGTGAGACCCTACCTTGAAAACAAATAATTTTTTAAAAGGACTGGGGACACCTGAGTATTAGAGCACCCCTGGGTCCAATCCATAGTACAGCACACAAACAATTTATATTAACCTATTAAATCCCATTTTTTTTCTGGCCCAATAGCACATGCCTGTAATCCCAGTGACTCAGGAACCTGAGGCAGGAGGATCAAAAGTTTGGGGCCAGCCTCAGAATTTGGCAAGACTCTCAGAAACTTAGCAAGACTCTATCTTAAAAGAAAAAAAAATAAAAAAGTCTGGGGATGTGGCTCAGTGGTAATTTGGTCCTGGGTTCAACTGCCAATACCAAAAAAAAAAATTAAATTTAAAAAAAGTGCTAAGTTTTCAATTCTATTACTATTCAACAAAATTGACCTATATGCATTAAAATGGGTTGGAAAATAACCTAGTTTTATATCCTTTATATATTTTCATATATATATATATATATATATATATACATATATATATGTATATATATAATGGAAATATTTGTTTTTTTCAAATACTGTAATCATTTGCCTATTGCTTTTCACAAAAGAATAGACCTCTAGGGCTGGAGTTGTAGCTCAGTGATAGTCCGCTTGCCTAGCTTGTTTGAGGCACTGGATCTGATTCTCAGCACTGCATATAAATAAATAAAATAAAGGTCCATTGACTATTAAAAATATTTTTAACAAATAGACCTTTAAAAAAGTAATTATCTCAGTTGCCACGACTGGTATATCATTATCATAGCTCAATTCAAAGTTTTTATAGGTGTTCTACATCTGAGACAATGGGATAAAATAAGTTAACACCCCACCATATATATAGATTTCTTTTTTTTTTTTTCTTTTTTGAGATGGGGTCTCACTGTGCTACCCAGGCTGCTGCATTCCTGAACTCAAACCATCCTCCTGCCTCAGCCTCTTTACAGGCATTGTGCCTGGTCCTGAGCACTTTTTGTTCGTTTGTTTCTTGGTTTTGTTTTGGTACTGGGGATTGAACCCTGGAGTGTTCTTTGGAACAGGGTCTTGCTAAGCTGCTGAGAGACTTGATAAGTTGCTGGGCTGGCCTAGAAACTTGCGATCCTCCTGCCTTAATCTCTCGAGTCCTGGGATTGCAGGCCTACGCCACCATACTGGCTCCTGGCCCCATGTATTTATAAGTGAAAGTACACGAGTAAAGACCTATGTAGGACTGAAAACTCACATCAGACTGAAATGGATAAAACAGCAATGGTTCCTCAAGCAGCACACAGCAAGTGCAGGTATTGTTTCAGGAAACTCATTTTGCTGAAGCCCAATTCATCAGGAGTAGCAGGCACACACAGCGATTGTGAAGGGGCACACTGAACCCCGAAAGGCTGCTTTCTTAACGGATGATGGTTGTGAGTCTGGTTGTTCATGGGGAAGTCCCAGTACCAAACTGCTCACCTCTCGACAACATCCCCCCTCTAGTTAATCCCTGCTGCTTCTATTTTTTTTTTCTAGGTATTTATTTATTTAAGTACTAGGGATTGACCCCAGGGGTGCTTTACCATTAAGCCACACCCTTGGTCCTTTTTTATTTTTGAATTTTGAGCCAGGGTCTCACTAATTGCTTAGGACCTTGCTAAATTGCTGAGGCTAGCCTTGAACTTACAATCCTCCTACCTCAGCCTCCCAAGCCTCTGGGTGTGCCCCACCGTACAAGGCAATCCCAGCTGCTTCTTACCACTCCTCAGAAACAGCAGCCACTGCACAACTGATTCTTGCTTCTCTTGGAATCTTTCAACACACAAACTGACCAATCTGCTCCCACCTCGTCTCAGCGATGGATGGGTAGGCTGAGATTCCTGGAGGTGTGTGTCTGTAGCTCCTGATGATGAGGGTGTCAGCAAAATGAGTTTCCTGAAACGATACCTTCACTTACTGCTTGCAGCTAAGGAAC